>NW_022109980.1:9828839-9834425 GCF_000313985.2 Echinops telfairi
GGTGGAGAGCAAATGTTTTGAGAATGATGAGGGCAATGAATGTACAAATGTGCTTTACACAATTGATGCATGTATGAATTGTGATAAGAGTTTTATGAGCCCCTAATAAATGAATAAAAAGGGGGTGCAACATAGGCAACCATTTCCTTCTCAATAAAAAGAAATACCATACATACTCGTATATAAGCCAAGTTTTTCAGCACATTTTTAATGTAGTTTTGTGGTAAAATTAGGTGCCACGGCTGATATTCAGGTTGGCTTATACTCAAGTATACATAGTACTTCGGTCATTCACACAAGTCCCATGTATTTATTCTCTGTCTAAAGACAACAGGGAAAATGAACCTTTACAGTGGTAGGCTCCCTATTTATGCAACCATCAAACTTAGCGTCCCCGACAAGTGTCACAATCTGGCATAATGTGCCTGCTTTGCATCAATGAGAAGTACGCAAGATCACTTACGTAGCTCAAAACAACACTCACTGCCACCGAGTCGACGCCGACTCATAGTGATCCTATAAAACAGTGTAAAGCTGTCCCTGTGGGTTTCGGAGACTGTCACTCCGTACAGAAGTAGAAACCCCTGTCTTGCTCCCAGTCATGTAGATGCGATGCCAAAAAGGTTCACCCTGAATTGGAAAACCAATCAACAGTGAGGTAAATCCATCAAGGAAGTTGGTGTATAAGACAGCTAACCTGAACATGTCCAAAAAAGTCAACTGTCATAAAGAACACAACGTAATGGGGGAGTAATTCCAGACTAGAGAGATACAAACACCAAAGGCAATGAGTTTACCTTGATTGGGTCCTCAAATAAAAAAAAAAAAACAGATATAAAAGACACACATTTTGGACAATTAAACAGTTTTGAGCAGATATATCTCAGAGAGACCCTGGGTTCATTTCCAGACTACCTCCATAAGGCAAAAAAAATGTCCAGAAAGCAAGTCACATGACTTTCCTGGTTTCCCAAAGCATATCAAAGTTAGGTTTACATGTCACTACAGAGTTATTAAGTGTGTAATAGCATTAGGGAAAAAAAAACTTGAAATGTGTGATACTGATTAAAATGTGCCCCAGAGACACAAGGCGAGCACACTTGGAAATGTGGTGCCATGAAGCACAATATAAACTATAATAAAATGGGAGCTTCAGAAGGCTTGTGGGAAAATGGAATGAAAAGACAATGGAATTCTTCTGTGGGAGTTTTGCAGCTCCCTCGTATACAGACTGTATATGACATGACATTAGTGAATAAGTGATACCATTTATAGGTGGGCAGGGGTATTATGATTATACAGATGAGCATCCTCTTTCTTAGAGTATGCTAAAGTAGTACAGATAAATTCTGATAATATCCTGGAATTGGTTCCAAAATATAGAAATTTTAAAATTTCATAACAACAGCTAAGAGCCCTAGTAGTGTACGAGTTACGTGTTGGGCTGCTAACCTTAAGGTCAGTAGTAGTTTAAAACCCACCAGCCATGCTGCAGAAGAAAGACAAACCTTTCTGCTCCCTTAAAGAATTACAATATTGCTCACAGCATTGGGTAAATATGCTGCCCTTGACCTCTTTGAAGAGTTGAAAAGGAGGTTATTTTGAGGACTAACGTGAACCTGACCCAAACCATGGCATCTTCAATTGCCTCATATGCAAGTGAAAATTAGACACTGAACAAGGAAGACCTAAGAAAATTTGAGCCATTTTAATTATGATGCTGATAAAGAATATTGAGAGTACCACGAACATCCAGAAAAAAAAAATCTGTCTTGGAAGAAGTACAGCCAGAATGCTCCTTAGAGGCAAGGATGGCAAGGCTTTGTTTTACTTATTTTGGACATACTGTCAAGAGACACCGATAACTAAGGAAGGTCATCATGCTTGATATAGAGAGGCAGCAAAAAAGAGGAAGGCCCTGAACAGGCTGGATTGACACAGTGGCTGCAACAACAGCTCATACACAAGATCACCTGTAAGGATGGCCCAGGACCAGGCAGTGTTGTGTTCTTTGTACATATGGTTGCTATGAGTTGGAACCGACTCGACGTCATCTAACAACAACAAAGAGTTACAGTCTTGGAAATCCACAGGCGCCAGTCCACCCTGTTCTAACGAGTAGCTAGGAGTTGGAATTAACTTCGAAAGATGAACTACAGATATGCATTTCTAAAGATGGACTGTAAATATATGACTACATATCTGATGAATACAGATTCTATGGATATATACAGTATAGATACAAGGGGGCTCCAAAAAGTTGGTGATCAAATGAAATAGAGATAAAGAATTTTTCCAAGAACTTCTGAAGTCCCTATCCCATGCTATTTTGTTCCATCCGGTCAAGTCCTACCTATAGTGGCCCTATATGATAGATAACTGCCCCATAGGATTTCAAAGCTACAATCTTTACAGGAGGTCACCATGTCTTTTCTCCTGCACACACGCACATGTGCAGCCATGCACGCATGCGTGCACACACACAGGTGGGGCACAGTTGGAAAGAAAGAGAATGTGTCCAAAATGTTAACAACTGGAGAACCAAAGTGAGAAATATATAACATATCATCCTTTCCACTTTTGAGGTTGACAATTTGTCAACATTAAAATAGGGAGAGAGGAAATAAATCCCTAGGAAACAAATACATACCATGGCAGTTCTAGACTTGATAAACCAGTCAAATCTAAATTGAGGCGCATTCCGCACACATTGCCTTAGTTCTTCATACACATTTTCTCTATCGAAGCCCATTTTGTGTAACATGCAAATCAAGAATCTGTCTTCTTCCTCGGTATAGTTTTTTCCTTTGCTGGTTCCATACTGAATACGCAACTGATGAAACGGTGCCTTGTATCTTGCAATCTGTGTATTTAAACCAAATATCATTTATAATTGACTGTGCAATGAGTTACTCAAAGCTAGTCACCCTCCCAATTAATGTTTTTTTCCTTTTTCTTTTTTTCCAAGTTTTATTGGCATATAATTTACATGTCATATAATTGAATATTCAATCGTTCAATTATATCGAGGGTCATGTGCAATCATCACCACATGTATCTTAGAGCCTTCCCTACCCCCATGATTGAATAGCCTTTGAAATGAGTTGTGCAATCTCGATCAGTTCTAGTGCACCCTCCCCCCTCCTGCCTTATTTACCCCCAAATAAAATAACTTTTTAATACTAAGGTGAAAATTATAGTACTTTGGCATCCAGAGCTTTCTTGATACTGATCCTTCGTTGAATTCTTGCTTCTCCACGTTCAATTTGAGCCATGATTTTCTCAATATCCTGAAGTTCATTGCAGCGTTCCCAAAACACAGCTAAAAAAAAAGAGCTATTTTAAATTATCATCACTTTAGGGCCAACGAATCCAAGAAATATGAGAAGGCAGAATTAACAGGGACTTTTTAAAATTAAGATTCAGATTTATCTGTATATGAGGGAGCTTCAAAAAGTTCATAGATAAATGGACTTAAAAGATAATAGAATTCTTCCATGAATTTTTGAAACCGCCTTGTATATACTATGATCAGTTATTAAATTAGCCCTAAATTTTCATTTAAAAATAAGAGTTTAACAAGAAAATTTTTGTGAAATACCAGATCTTTAAGCACCCATCCCAAATGAATGGGATTTCAGACCAGACACATAAAGGGAAACAGGATTCCTTTTTTTTTTTAATCATTTTATCAGGGGCTCTTACAGCTCTTATCACAATCCAGACATACATACATTGTGTCAAGCACATTTGTACATAAGTTGCCATCTCCATTTTCAAAATCTTTTCTTTCTACTTGAGCCCTTGATATCAGCTCATTTCCCACTCTCCTACCCTCTCCCATGAACCCTTGAGAATTTATAATTTTTTTTCACTTCTTACACCGACCGTTGACTCCCTTCACCCACTTTTCTGTTGTCTGTCCCCCTGGGAAGGAGTTATATGTAGATCTTTGTGGCTCGTTCCCTCTTTCTCCCCCCACATTCCCCTTAGCTTCCTGATATCACTACTCTCATTATTGGTCCCGAGGGGTATAATCTGTACTGAATTCCCGGTGTTGCGAGCTGTGATCTGTACCAGTGTACATGCTCTGGTCTAGCCAGATTTGTAAGGTAGAATTGAGGTCATGAAAGTGGGCGGGGGTGGAGGGGTCAGAGAAAGCATCAAAGAACTTGATGAAAGTTGTATATTTCATTGTTTCAATCGGTGCTATACTGCACACCTGACTGGCTCATCTCTCTACTTGTGACCCTTCTGTAAGGGAATGTCCAACTGTCTACAGATGGGCTTTGGGTCTCCGCTCTGTCTTTCCCCTCATTCACATCAATAAGATTTTTTCTTCTGGGTCTTTGATGCCTGATAGCTCAACCCATCGACACCTCATGATCACACAGGCTGGTGTGCTTCTTCCATGTGGGCTTTGTTGTTTCTAAGCTAGATGGCCACTTGTTTATCTTCAAGCCTTTAAGACCCCAGATGCTTTACCTTTTGATAGCCGGGCACCGTTTTCTTCACCACATTTGCTTATGCACCCATTTTGTTTTCAGCAATCGTGTCAGGAAGGTGAGCATCACAGAATGCTGGGTGATTAGAACAAAGTGTTCTTGCATTGAGGGAGTACTTGAGTAGAGGCCCAATGTCCATCTGCTACCTTAATACTTAACATATACATATATGTACATAGATCTATTTCCCTATAATTATACATTTACATATTTATATGCCTGTATTCAGACCTCTATAAATGGCCTTTGCCTCCTAATTCTTTATTCTATTGCCTTTTACTTTCCTCTTATCCCAGTATCATGTTCAGCCTTCATTCAGGTTTCAAAAAGTCTTCTCGGATACATTGCCCTTGATTAAGCCCCACCAGGCATCCTATACCCTCCTTGCCTTCGATTTCAGATTACTTGTTGTTCCCTTGTCCCTGGATTTGGAAACAGGATTCTTAAAAGAACCTGTGCCATTTATTATTCAGTCATTCAATTATCCATTCAACACATATTGCAATGCCTGCTATGTATCAAGTCATCCACACTTAGAAAGAGCCAACTATGCATGCTTCTTCACTATTACTACCAATTACATCAACCTTTATTCCAACCTGATGGACAGCAATGAAGCTGCCCTGAGCTAGCAATGAAAGCTGTCCTGGTGTCCACGTTGATGGAACATCTGGCGAAGATGCCTTTTGAAGTCACTGGTTTTCTGGCAAGTTCAGGCACGTTCATCCTTTCCTTCCTACCTTTTACAGAACGTTCCACAAATAGCAGGGGAGGGGCGAAGCAAGATCCCCAGGGAATGATGAGGGTGGACATTGGGGACAGGGCGTAGTGCCCCAACAGACTGGACTGGAAAACACTCTTAAAGGCCAGCGATCCTTGAACAAACTATAAGCTTTTCTTTCTTGGTATATTTTAATTTGTTCTATGTCAGTGGCTTGATATTGTTGCTGTTTTGTTGTACATTGTTGCTTGGTTTTGCTGTCTTGTTTTTGTGCATGTTGTTGTTTCCGCAGGGCTGTCTGGATAGGACAGGCTGGATGAACAATCTGGAGGAGAAAACAACGGGACTGACAGTTCCGGG
>NW_022109980.1:9835729-9898138 GCF_000313985.2 Echinops telfairi
TCAAGGGCTCATGAGGGAGGGGGGAGGGGAAGGGAGGGGAAAAATAAGGACCTAATGCCGGGGTTTTAAGTGGAGAGAAAATGTTTTGAGAATGATGAGGACAATGAATGTGCAAATGCGCTTTACATAATTGATTTGTGTATGGATTGTGATAAGAGTTGTATGAGCCCCTAATAAAATGATTTCAAAAAAAAAAGGAAGTTCCACTTCAGAAAATCTTTCCACCCATCCTGATACCTTCTTTATATTCATCTTCTGGCTCTTAACATGTCTCTTCCACTTATTCAGTCTCTCTTTAAGTCCCCAAATAACCTCAACTTAGATTATTAACCTTAAAAGTAGTGCAGGATAGTGCAGGAGCACTATCGAGGGAAAGAAGATTCACACAGTTGATGCTATATTATATGAAATAAACAATACAAGCAACCTCTAAAGTCATTCGTTATCAACAGAAGCCCTTTCAAGTTTTTTTTTAAGTCTCCCTCTCTAATTAAACCTGGATTTCTTCAAGCACTAGCAGGTGAAATAAATTAAAGGCTGCTCCCAATCAGCATTGATCTTTGGTTTATTTAGTAGGATTGTAATATCTCTTTCCTGCTCTTTTTTCATTATGAAAACATGGAATTTCACTTGTTAAGATAAACAAACAGGAGCAGGTAGCAGGGGATGCGAGCAGATAGTCCATTTCACAGTATATTGTTTCTGTGGGTTTCTATGCTCTAAATTCCCAAAAGCTGATATTCAAACAGAATTTGAGGCAGTAGCTTCCTTTGTTCGACACACAGAAAACTCGCTAGACTTAGTTCTCTATTTTTGTTGAACTTGCTTTTCTGAAGCCTGGTGTTACATATAAGGGGACTTCAAAAAGATTGTGGGAAAATTCCATCACCTTTTCAGTCCATTTTCCATGAGGTTTTTGAAGCACCCTAGTATATGGGGCTCTAAATGAGTCTGGCAGAAAACTCTCTACTTCGTGGGAAACCTAGAAATGCACTAATTCAATCCACTGAACCTGAGAGCTGGACTATAAGAGAGCTAATTTCCCAAGTTGGTATGGTGCAATGAATTACTTGATATGGCTCTTCTAGCCATAGCCTCTATCTCCCACTAAATGATTTTTTCAGGATGGATATGAGTAAGAGAAGGTGCTAATAGGAGGATTATGAGTCCATCATGAGTAATAAGGCCAATTGTGATTGTAAAAATTGGGGATTGATTAATTTTGCTGCCGCACTGGGTATAAATTGAGGCATCTCAGAGCAGGAAGGGGAAATCAGGACTATCAAGAAAGAAATGGCAGGAGAACACATCCTTTAGATGGCAAGAGCCCTGCACTGAACCTCTTTGATCCAAGAGACAGGGCCGTGGTCCTGTAGAAGTAACAGTGAAGTGATGGAGAAGCAGTAGTAGCAGAGGCTGCAGGACCGAAAGCACGAGACGGCAGATTAGCAGGCTTCCTGATCCATGAAGCATATTAAGCTGTGTGCCTTCCAGGAAGAGGAGTGCCTGCAGGCATTTCATCAGGGAACTATGTTTGCTGAAGAATGGAACTACAGCCTAAGGCTATGCCAGAGTGAAGTCTCCTTTGGACTGAAAATGAATTTGTAGACAGTGCTAAACCAGCTTTGTAATACCTGTCCAAATAGAGCGGAAACCAAGGGTCCACATGACCAAGGGGTGGAGGCATGGAGAAGATGTGTCTGCCAGCAAAGCTGAGAAAAGGGATTGTCTAGAAGAACTATGTCTTGAGCATATGTGATCCTGATTTGGAACCTGTTAACTTCCCAATAAACCTCATGATTGTGAGTATTATCCATGAGTTCTATGTGGTGACTACAAAGTATTGAACCCAGCAGAGAAGTACAGGGCAGTAGATAAATGGCTGGTGTTAGAACTGGTAAAGAAGATTGGAGGGTGGAGGTATGTTGGAGGTATATTCCCACCTCATAGGAATCAGCCTTGGCCTGAGGAGTTTGATTTGCTCCCTCTCCTCTTAGAGGAGGTCAGATGCTACCCCCACATCATTATTACAGGTAGGAAAATTTAAAAATTACTTTTTTCAGTGCTCTTCCATCCAAAAGCCACCCTTATTATTTCAGGTAATACCGCTGTACTAGGCTCTATTAGCTAACTACTAGAGATAGAGGAAGTCCATGTCTGTGATAATCTTATAATTTCTTTATAGAAAAGAGTATACATTTATACTTGCACCTAAATTCTATTCATAGAAGTTTAAAAGATTGCTGTGCAATGGTACAATAGGCACCAAATAAATGAATATGGCTGAAAAAACTACCGTGCTTCAAAGTATCAACAAACCTGAATATTCCATCACCTCCTCCGGGGACTTGCCCTCCACTTCTTGAGCTATATTATCAATGTCATCTCTTCCATACTTCTCATTTGCCTTAATAAACTGGTTAAAATCTCGCTTTGTCCAGTTTGTGAATCCCTGTGAACAAAAGTAAACACCAACTGAAGTGAAATGAATAAATTAAATCTTTGTTCTGTTTGCTCCTACACAATTGTACATTGAAAACTGTTTAAAGATTTGAAACATTCATTAAATCCCAGATTTTTTGTCAGAATCAGAAGTCGAGTAAGAATTGTTATAGAAATAATGGTGTCTCTACCCTGTGGAAAATGTATTTCTCAACAAGTACTCAACACTGATTTATAGTTTGAAGATATTGTGTGATTTTTTTCATCCCATATTTTACAGAGGCCCACTATCCCAGTACTAGATGCACAAAGCCTTTCCTGAAATTCTGATGCTGAATTCTTGATATAATCCAGCTCCTCCAATAATTTGCTCAGCATACAAATTGAGTAAGCATGGTGCGATGATACAACCCCACTGCACACCTTTCTTGATTTTAAACCATGAAATATTCTCTTGTGCTGTTTGCACAAATGCCTCTTGATCCACATACAAGTTCCACATGAGCACATAAATCATAAATCCAGATAGCAAGGTCAAATAAAAAATGGCTTGTGAGGGGGTCTACTAGACCAGTTAAGTTTAAGGTGGAATGGTCAGATGCTTATGACAACTGGTTTTTCTTGGAGGGGGCATTCCATGGGAGCAATCTTGATAGATTATCTCAGAGGACACACAGAGGATCATCACAAGGACTTAGAAGAAAGAAGTTTTAAGAAAACTGAAAATTGCATTGGTGAGGAAAAGACCAGGGAAGTTATATTGAGGAAATTTTTCCCATCATGACTGCATTTTCTCATTCTTTGAAGAGCTGTGTTTTTAAGGATGATGCTGGGAAGCCTTATTCCATCCACCTTATATCCCTGATCTCACCCTTCTGACTTTTTTCTTGTTCTTTAAACTCGAAAAGGCATGATTTGAATTCATAGAGGATACCAAAACTGCCATTTGGACACAGTGTAAATCAAAGAGCAGAATTCTTTAGGGTTAAGGGTTAGCAAGATGGAAACACTGGCTGCAGAAGTATAGAGACCTAAATGAAGGAGATGTCGAGAAGCAATTTGTATTTTTGTTTAATAAAGGTTTGTATGATTCCGGAAAAATGTGTGTTGAGGCTTTATCCTTTGACCATACTTATTCAATCTGTATACTGAGTAAATAATCCAAGAAGCTGAACTATAAGAAGACGAACTTGGCATCAGGTTGGAGGAAGGCTCACTCACCACCTGCAATATGCAGAGGACACAGCCTTGCTTGCTGAAAAGCGAGGATAGGAGGACCTGAAGCTCTTGCAGATCAAAGACTACAGGCTTCCAGTATGGATTACAGCTCAATGTAAAGAAAACAATAAACCTTTACAACTGGACCAATATAAAACACTGTGATAAACAGAGCTGAGATTGAAGTTGGCAAGGGTTTCACTGGATCCACAATCCATGCTCAGCAAAGCAGCAGTCAAGGAAAGGACAGCATAATTTAGCACAGCTGCTGCAAAACACCTCTTTTAAAGTGATAAGCATCAAGGATGTCCATTTGAAGACTACGGTGCACCTGCCCCAGGCCATGGTACTTTCAATGGCACGTGAAAGCTGGGCAATGGATGGTGCCAGAAGAACGAACAATTCTGTCACGGAGGAAGTAAAGCCAGCATGCAGGATGGTGGGACTTCTTGTCCGGAAAGGGCAGTTGCTGGAAAAGCACATTATGCTTGGTGAAGGTAGAGAGAGGGTTGGGGAAAAAGAGGAAGACCACCGAGGAGAGGGATTGACCCAGGTTGCAACAATATGCTCAAATAGGGCAAAAATTGTGACAGTGGCACTGCACCAGGCAGTGTTTTGCTCTGTTGTATGTTATATAAGGTTACTGAATTGGAACCAACTCAACAGCACCTAATGATGATTCCATAGCAGAACTTTTGGACTTACCCTCCTCTATTCACAATACACTACCTTCACAATATACTCCGAGCTCAGTAGCATTCGAAGATAGTAACATTTTGTGTTCGGGAAATACATTTTAAAAATAAAACATAAATATTTAAAAGTTTTTCTTTTATTTTGTGGTTAGTCATAATATTCAGCCAACTGTAATTATATTACAAATTAAACTTTATGACTTCCAGGCATTTGGCTCAAAATATTGTGAAGGTAATTTTTAAAAATTCATTCAACAAAATTACACATAACAATGAAAAGCCTTATATAATAAATAACATATTAATACCAAAGACTGTATCTAAATAATTAATGTGGTATAGTCCTAGTGCTACCAAAAAAAAAGTGTTGAATGAGTAAATCTTGCGAGCAATTCGTGTTCTGCAATAAACATTTTCTACTATTGTGTGAGGGTCTTTTATGCTAAAATGTTATCTTTTACTGTGCATTTTGGAAGCATGACACTCAAATCTCAAAGCAACAATGGCATGAAGACATCAATAGCTTGCTCAAATTGAAACACTCTCTACTTAATAACTATCAGTTTTTAAGTATAGGTCCCTCAGTAACACAAGAGAGCCTACCACTAGCCTACTAACTTCAAAATTGGCCACTGGAATCCAACTGCTAGCACCACACAAGACAGGCCTAGAGCTCTGCTTCCATAAAGATGAAATTCGCTCATTGCCATCGAGTTGATGCTGACTCATAATTCTCTCCTCTACGGCAAGGTAGAATGGCCCCTGTGGGTTTCTGAGTCTGTAATTCTTTATGGAAGTAGAAAACCTTGTCTTTATCCCTCGGAGTGACTGGCAGTTTGGAACTGCTGACCTGGTGGTTTAGCAGCCCAACGCATAGCTACTAGGTCAGCATGACTCCAGCCATGAAAACTCTATGGAGTGTTCGACTCTGTAGCACAAGGGGTGGGCATGAGTCTGAATTGACTCAATAACAGCAACAACAGTTCTTACTATACAAAATCATAGAGGAAAGGTTCAGACATCTCTCTTAGCCATATTAAAGGTTTTTCCGTAAAAGGTCCAAAGACGTTTGGAGAAATTTCAAAATGAGTCACCATGTAAAAGATCTAACTCAAAAGCCAAACTCACTGCTGTCGAGTTAGCTCTGACTCCTGGCGACCCAATCGGACAGAGTAAAACGGCTTCTGTGGGTTTCTGAGACTAATCTTTTGGGAAGCAGAAAGCCTCAGATTTCTTCTGCAGAGTGACAGGTGGTTTTGAACTAGACTTTGTACTTAGCAGCTGAACATGTAACTCACGATTTACACGACCAGGGCTCCCTAGTAAAAGATCAGTAAATGATCATTTCAGAAGGCAATTTAAGCTAACAGTAATAAAATGTGAAATGTCCAAAACTAGTTAGGAGCCAGGAGTTCTAGCGGTGTGCTGCGAGTTCATTTTTGAGTCGCTAGCCACAAGGACGGCAAGTCAAGCTCACGAGCTGCTGCACAGGTGAAAGACGAGACTGTTCAGTCCCCATCAGGATGTACAGCCTCAGAAACCCACAGGATCAGCTCTACTCGGTCCTCCAGCCCACATGGCTACTCTGAGGCAGGCAATCTACTCAATGACAGCATGACAATGAGTTTTTCTTTTTTAAAGTGAATGCCTATTGTTGGTTTGTAACATTTGAAAAGAAATAGGAAACACGTCTCTATGCTGAGCAAGAAGATGGACTATATGAAGGAGAATGTGTCCTCGGGATTGGAGGAAGGCTTATTCATAACCTGCAGCATGCAGATGAAACAACCTTGCTGGTTGAAAAACAATGAGGGTTGCAAGTCCTTGCTTTTGAAGATCAAATATTCCAGCCTTTGATCTGGATTACAATTCAATGTAAAGAAAACCAAAATCTTCACAACTGGACCAATAGGGGATAAAGGGAGAAAAGACTGAAGTTGTCAAAGATTTCATCTTGCTTGAATCCACAGTCAATGCTCATGGAGGCAAAAGTCAAGCAATCGAATGACACATTGCATTGGGTAAATCTGCTCCACAAGACCTCTTCAGAGTGTTGAAAAAGGATGTTGGATGGTACTTGAAGGACTAAGGTGTGCGTGACCCAAGCCAATGGCCTCATATGCATATCAAAGTTGGACATTGAAGAAGGAAGAAGAATGTATGCATTTGAATTATGGTGCTGGCAAAGAATATTGAAAGTACCACAAACTTCCACACGCACATTCAAGTCTGCCCTGGAAGAGGCACAACCAGAAATCAAACTCATTGCCATCGAATGAACTGCCTCTGTGAGTTTCCAAGACTGCACATCTTTAGGAGAGCAGAAAACTTACTTTCTCCTGCAGTGCAGCTGGTGGTTTAGAACTGCTGAATTTGTGGGGACCAGTCCAATGAGTAACTTTCCTACAGAATCACGGAAATATTTACTAAGTAAACATATAAAAATGAGAAGCTAGCTCTGCACACTTCTGAAGGCAGGGCTCTCATTTTGCTAACACTTCCTCGAAGAATTTGGAACCCTTTGGTTTATACCATGTCAAAACAGCAGTTTGAGCCTCCTTTTACATGTTTTTTTAAGTTTGGGGGAACAAAAAAGTCTGAAGGAGCAAACTCAGGGCTGCAGAGTGGATGGAACAAGGCTTCCAAATAACATTCTCGTTAGACAGTACTTGCACACCTCCAAAAGTAACGCCCCCACCAAAACAAAAAAAAAACTAAACAAAAACAGTGCCATTCAATCAATTCCAGCTCATAGTGATCCTACAGGACAAGGTAGAACTGCCCCTCTTTGGGCGTCCAAGGCTGCAAATTTTTATGGGGCAGACTGCCTGTGTTAGGTTATGTTCTCCAGAGAAACAAACCAGGACTACTCATCTATGTACAAGAAAACCTTATATTAAGAAGCCAATTTCCAACGAGAAGGTACCCCAGCCCAGTTTAACTCAAGTCCATAGGTTCGACGCTAGCCAAGGATCCTCTTCAGACTCACATAGTGCAGGATTATACTGCTGAAATTGAAGCGGGAAGTAGGGAGATCACAGGCCAGTGGGTACAAAGCCATGTAGATCCAAGGTCTGTGGAAACATGGAAGGGCACTGACAGCCCTAGGCTAAGGTGATTCAAATGGGGCCACCCCTGGAGGCAGGCACAGAGTACCAGCAAGCAGGGAGGCAAAGGGCAGAAACAAAGCAGTTCCCAGTGTCTCTCACTCATACACAAAAGGCCACGTCCTCTAGGCACTATCATCAGGCTAGCTACCACTTGATTAACAGGTTGGGCTCCTGTGGAAACCAGTCATCATCATCCCCCAGCCTCTCTTTCCTTGCCCAATGGGCACAGAAACAAAGGGCCGTAGTGCCAGGGATGGAGATTTTGTGCGGGCTCAGCAACATGGACTTGCACTCACCAAGATTGCTACTGCTACTGCCTACTGCCCAATCTGCCAGCAGCAGAGACCAACACTGAGTCCAAAATATGGGACCATTCCTCCGCTGGGGGTGGAGGGAATTAGCCAGCAACCTGGTGGCAGGTTGATTACATAGGACCACTTCCTTCATGAAAAGAGCAGCATTTTGTTATTTTGTTTGTATTGGAATAGGCACTTACTCTAGATAGGGATTTGCTTTCTGAGCATACGGTGCTTCTGCCAAAACTATCATTCGTGGACTTAACAGAATGTCTCACCCACTGACACGGTATCCCGTACAGCATCACCTCAGATCAAGGGGCTCACTTCACAGCAAGTGAAGTATGACGGTGGGCCTATGGTCATGGAATTCTCTGATCTTACCATGTTCCCAATCATCCCAAGATAGCTGGCTTGATAGAATGATCTCTAAAGACACAATTATGGTGCCAGCTATGTGTCAACACCTTTGCATGGTTGGAACAACAATTTCTAGGAGACTGTCTATGCACTAAACCAGTGGCCAGTATCTGGTGTTGTTTCTCCAATAGCCAGGATACATGGGTCCAGGAACCAATGGGTGGGAGCCGGACTGGCACTGCTCAGTATCACCACCCCTAGTGACCCACTCACATTTTTGCTTCCCGTCTCTAAAACTCTCTGCTCTCTGGGTTTAGAGGGGTTAGTTCCAAAGGGGGAATGCCCAGAAGCAGTCAGTGGCCGACTTCAAACTTCTTCAATCTCCAATCTGTGCCCCCTGCTGTCACTGCTTCCTCATCCTACTTCCTGTTCATCAGCTTCCATGAGTCAAGAGAAGCCTGACTTGAAGTGGACTGGACTTACCTAGGTCTACAATGTTGTGAGCCATTTCTTGATATAAATGTCTTTCTAAACACAATGCACATGCACATCAGATTTTGCTTCTCTAGAGAACCCAACTGAGCACACAGCCTAACCTTTCTCCCATGGAACAGCTGGTAGTTTGGAACTGCTGACCCTGACGGTAGCAACCCCACACGTCACCCATTACAATACCAGGCTCCTGGGTAAGCAGGTGCATTTTCATGATGGGAAACAGAAAAATCCTCCACACAACTTTCCCGGCCTTCTCCTCTCCAATGTACCTTCTTGAACTTTTTTCATAGTAAGCACTCACCATAACCCTGTGTCCTCTGAGAAAACTCTATCAAGGTGACCCCTTCGGGTAACAAGCCAACCAGCAAGACCTGCCAAAGCCTCCGGAGCTGACCTCTCTTCCTTAAATTTCACTAGCCCAGCATATCGCCCTGGAAGCCACTGTTTTCATTGGGCCCCTTTGGCGGGGGCAGCACCCTAAGGCATCTAAGACAAGTATATTACTGAGAGAATGTGTCTGCAGCCATCCATGCTTTGTTTGGACATATATGAACCACAATCTTAGTAGCGATACATTTTTACTTAGTTGCCTATATTTTTACCACAATTTAAAAAATGTTAAGGGAAATTGTCATCTATATTGTATCCTTTCCTAATGGTGAACCAGACTACTTTCGCCAGTAAAAATACATTACTTGTGTGAGAAGTTTTTCCCTTTCGTCAGTCTCTTCTGCCGTAAGCGGGTCAGCACCATCAATCTTTGTTTGCTCCTCTCTTTGAGCCAGAGTTGCACTGGGGAGATCAGGATTCTTTGGGACCTATAAATCAATAGAGAAGCTATGACTATGCTGTTGAGAACATGCCATTCGTCAGGGTGTATATACACATAGCAATCTTCAATCGTTTCAACTGCAAACACCAAGAACGACACATGGTTCGCTCCACATTTCTGCTGGCATGACATCACCATGATAAAGCCTATTCTTAATTGTGCAGTATAGTATTATAGGATTAACCCTCATTAATAAATACTCCATTGTATTTGAGATTTGATCATACTGTGAAACAAAATGCATCCCTGTAGCATTGTAATGCATAGTGATAACTGAACAAAATATCCTTATCCCCTGACAATAAAATGTAAAGATTAGCAGAAAGAAGCAGAAAATGGCAGTAAAAAGAAATAAAGACCTGTATCTTCTGTATCCACCCAGAAATATAGACAAGAGAAGTGGCAATGCACCTCAAGATTACATCCAAATCTCTGATCAGCTCAACATGCAGAAAGAAAGAAGGGTTTTTACTGCCTGCTGAGACATACAGAGACATCAACTTCATATGGAAAAGGAAATTCTGAAAGAAGTGACAGGATCATGAAGAAGCCAAATCATAACAATATTGCTAAGGAAGGAGAGAATGCAAGGAGCAAGGGCGTGGCCAAGTATGCCAACAGCAGGAACTGGAGCAGCAGTCAGACAAAAAGGTTGCGGCAGCAGTGGCCCTGTGGAATGAGTGTCACGCTTCAGCTGTATTGACAACTGAAAAATAAAGGATTTCTTCATTAAAAACAGAGAATAGAAGC
This sequence comes from Echinops telfairi, assembly GCF_000313985.2. NCBI lineage: Eukaryota > Metazoa > Chordata > Mammalia > Afrosoricida > Tenrecidae > Echinops > Echinops telfairi. The sequence goes on from NW_022109980.1 coordinate 9,845,928, forward strand.
TCGACTCTCCAGGTAAGCAGTCTGCTTGGATCTTAAAATTGTAGCCCCTAAAGGTCTCCGTGTGTCACAAACACAAGTTCACTGCCTTTGCATCAGTTCTAACTCCTACTGACTCTAGAGGAGAGTGGATTTCTGAGGCTATCACTCTTTCTGGAACAGAAAGCGTCATCTTTCTCCTGTGGTTTTGAATAGCTGACCTTGCCGTTAGTGGCACAACATTTAACTCACTATATACCACCAGCTCACAACTAACATATATAAGCAATAAGGCCCAGCAGTATTATACAGCATTCCTTGTATGGAGGGGAAAACAAATTCATTCCACCCAACACCTGTTGTCATCTCTAGATGCACCTACAACTACAGTGCACCATATGCATTTAAGAGGGTATGTATATAACAGTACATTTTTGAACTTTATGATTGAGAATTGGGTGAAAGCTTATAGGGCAGAAGAGTTTTACATTCAACTACTATACACACTTTGTTTGTTATCATTGATTACAATTCCCACCAAGTATCATCACTCATCCCATTTCCTCTCTAGATTTCCCATTTCTGTATCTCCTTTTTCCCGAACCCATCTGAACATTTTCCTTGGGCAAATGCTCCCCCTTTTGATCTCAGATGTGTGTGCCTACCTAGTGTTATTGTTTGAAAACTGAGCCACAGAAGTGAGCTTAGTTCTGGGCCTAAAAGGTGACAAAGGGTCCTTTGGTCTATCCATACCAGACAATCCATCATCAATACCAGACAACTTAAAATGTAGTGGCTGAAGGGTCCATGTAGTCTTAAAGGTTCTGCCAGTAACCTTGGTCTCTTTTATGATTTTGATCTTTGCTCCACATATTTTTCACCATTCTCTCCAGGACATACTAATGCGATCCCTTTCAGAACAGTTGCCAGTGGTAGCTGGGCACCATCTAGTTCTTCTGATCTCGGGGTTGTGGACACTGGTGCTTGAGAGAGCCCATTAGTCCAGTGGACTAATTGTTTCCATGTATCTTCAACTTAACATCACTCCTCTTTAAAGTATTCTACTTAAGCATGAAAATAAAAGAGTTGACAGTCAACCTTCCATCATTTGAAATTCACACCTATCATAAATGACTTCTTTTTCAGGGTGTTGGAAAGTCATGATTTTACTACAATTATCATTAATATATTTTTCTAATTGTAATATATATTTCATAGAATTGGAAACTATAGCATTGTAACTTAAAATAAATATTGTAAGCAACTATTATATCTAATAGTTTCCCTTACAAAACTTACCATCTGTGCAAGAAAAAAGATATAATGAAAAAAAAAGATTCATTTTTCATCATCACTATCAGCTTAAAAAGTAGTGGCAGAAGGTCTACTTATGGTTTTAGTACTATCGTTAAGTACTGATAAACACATAAAAGTAGTAGATGGGTCCTTCATGTGGAATTTTGCGCTGTATCCTACAAATGCTCCTACAAATGCTAGGATTTAACAAGATGGAGAATACTGGAACGGTATGCTCAGCTGGAGTAAAAATATGAAGGCAGGTGTGTCCAGGAAGGAGCATATAGAGTTTAAATTGAGAAGGGATAAGAAGTATGGACAGGTGGAGACATTTAAAAGCCCTTAATTCTGCACAGTAAGCAGCAGCAAGTTAGCACAGATTTTTTGAATGAGAGCAAGGTGTCAAAGGTGTATTTTCACCTGCCAAGTCTTGCACAGAATGTATCGAAGCAGGGAAGCAGCTGAAAGCGAGAGAACCAGCTAAGCGTTCATAATCGAGAAATGTAGTATCATCACCTGGCCTAGGATGTTGGTAAATGAAAATGGAAAGGAAGGCATGGACGAAAAACCAAAGTAGAGCATAAGCATGACTAACAATATTTGTAATAGATAAATTCACTTTTAGAACGGCATGCATAACAGCAATTCTACTACTATTTACCCAAAGAAATGAAAATGTATCCGTGCAAAGAGTCTTCCGAGAATTTTCAGTGGCTTTACCATCATAGCACCACACTGCAAACAAAGCCGGGAGTTGTATCAAACCATTAGGTTTTAGGATCCACTGCAAACGATCATCCACAGCCACTGGTCATATTTCTAACCGAGTAAAACTTCACAATGGCTTCAGCAATCTTACATCCATAATTTGAATCCTAGAAATTATTCAAGCTCATAGCTGCTCAAATTTTGGAAGCAGATTAAAAATCCTGTTTCTCCTCCTACCAAAGATATTTTTAAAATCTCAATGCTTACCATTCTAAAAAAAGTAACCATCCATTTTTTTCCTGAGGTTCTCATACATTGTGGAATGAGTTTAAAGTGCTCTCCAAGAATCAAGTCAAAACATTATAGACTAATAATACTCAACAGGGATCTAAGAGCTAGCTCAGGTACTCCTACTTTATGTCTTGGTATGGTTCCCATAAACGTATAATGAAATCACAATACATAAAAGTTAGCTTTCAAAAGGAGCCTTTGAAATTATTACCTTGGATCTCTAGTCAGACCCTAAACAATCTGTGATTAAGAGCTATATTCCACAGAGAAGTGGAAAAAATTTTGGTCAATTTTTTGAGATGGCATTTTAGGGAGCATTTCAGAGAAATATAGGATGCTGAATTAAATGTGACAGCACACAAAATGAAAACACTAACCTAAAATCAGCTCACCTCATTTTCCTGAGACCACTTTACACTAGGTAGCCTACAATAATACATTACTCACAAAGATCATGGACAGATTTCTGCTTGTCAAACATTTGATCTAGCTATAAAAAAAAATTAGTGGAGAAAACTGTCAGAATGTTCTGTAGCTTTCTTCAGTTTTGAATATAGCAAAGCTCTCGCTTCATGTCTTAGAGTCAACTGAACTGTTAGATACTCTGCAGGTTGATTGTTTTCATTCTACAACCGAAACATCAGCTAAGATATCCTTTTCTAGCGCAAACATTTCAGGGAAGAACTCGTTGAATGCATTAAATAACAACTCGTTTAAGTCACAAGAGCAAGTTAGCTCCTGGGTATGACTAAATTCCATCAAGGTCAAAGCTTAGCTGGTGGGAAGAATTGGTACATAAAGTACTGCTATCTACCAAGTGGTTAGGGCAAAACAAAGTCTTCCCCTATGGAACAATAAAACAAAACCCTCTACCGCCAGATCTTATTATCAGTAATAATGTTGTGTCCTTGTGCTGAATTCTGAGGAAATGGGGGTGATTTGTCACAAAATAGAAAACAAAAATGCAAAATATGCAGGCCCTCAAAGAATACTGTAACAAAATATTACCATGTGCTAGAGTGTTCCGAATGATAGATAAATGCTCTTCCCTGGGCTAAGAATAATTGAGCCAGAGGGGAAACACTGAAAACCTGGTCACATGTATAAAGTATAAAACTGTAGCAAGGGGCTTCAAAAGTTTGTGCAAAAAAGTCCAGCTTACTGGATGGATAGAGACTAGTGGAATCCTTAAGACTAGGGCCCTTAAATTACCCTCCAGTCCTGGAACTGAACTCTTATCACTCCCATGGCTCAATTTTTAGCCAAACAATTGACAAGGCTCTATGGGGAGCAATGACATCAGTGAGGTAAGAACACCTTACAATAGGGCAACCGTTTTCTATCAAAAGGGCAGCATTTACCCAAGGACAACATTCAGAGGGGTTAGGGAAGAAAAGGATGAATGGCACAGAAAACATAGGGAAGGGAGTGAGATAAAGATGTGGTGACTGCCATCGATGACATGAAACAAATGTGTGGACACTGCTGAATGGAAAACTGAGGATCTACTCTAGAAACCACCCAATCCACAAGAAAAAAAAAGTATTTGTAAACATCTGTTCTCCACAAACTTTTTGAAGGCCCCTTGTATTACAACAGGTTTGTTGACCTAAGAATAATTATTGCTCTATTCACTTGGGGGGCCTAGTAGGTTTTCAAAAGATGTAAGAAGTTTTAAAAAATGCTAGGTATCCCTTGAAAAGATCCATTTAAAGCAAGGGTGGGGATAATCCAGCCCTCAAGCCATAAAAGGCCTGTGAAATTATCAATACCAGCTAACATCCCATGCCTCACCAAAGAGAAGCAGTTCCAGTCAGAAGATTAAGGGTGAATTACTTAAATGTTTGACCAGTATGGCCCCCAATTGATCTTTTAAGTATCCAAATGGCCCTTGGCAGAAAAAATGCTCACCACCTGTGACCTAATGGATCTGTATCACATTATCATTAAAAGCAAGGTCTGCAGATGATTAACATACTCTGTGGATCTGTCTACTCTGGACTCCAAAAAAACTACTCAATCGATGAACCCAGGTTCACAGCTCCTGATAAAGAATAAAAGAGACAAGTTAATAGCAAGAGCCAAGAAGGAGAATGTATGATTACCTTGTAAACCCACAGATAAATATGCACAGGGAAGATCAAGACATGTCTTAAGACAATACAGAAGCAATTCAGATGGAAATGAGAAGCAGTCAAGGCTCAGAGAAGGTGTAGAGAACGAATTCTCCTTCCACAGCCTTCAACACCCTAGTACAAGCCCCCAACATCTCTTGAGCTGGTATTTCAAGAGCTGCATGCTTAATTTCTCTGGCTAGACACCTTCCATTCCCTGCATAGTAGCTAGAATGAATGCAAACCTGATCACACTCTACTAAGTTATGACTGTGAGCAAATCACTCAACTTCAGTGGCTTAGCATCCTCAAGTGGTGAATAGGATGTCTCTCACTCCAGGACTATGTAGAAGGATAATGAGTTACTATTCAGGAAGAACATAACAAGGATGGGCCAGAGATGTAACTGCTTTTATTATCATTTCACCACTCACACCTCCCTGTCTTAGAAAGCATGCCAGTGCTCTTCCTTGGCCCTAAAGGGTTATCAACCTCATTACTATGACCTAGCAGGGCTCTAAGGTTTGTGGCACCAAGGAAGAATGGCCTGGTGAATTATTCCCATAAAGATTTAAAAGCAAAGCAAACTGTCACTAAGTTGATTCTGACTCCTAGTGATGTTATAGGGCAGAGTAGAACTGCCCCAAAGGACATCCAATACTGGACATATTTACAGGAGCAGAAAACCTCCCTAGGAATAGCTAACACAAAACAACAACAAAATCCTTCCTGCCAGTCAAGTTCATTCTAACTCACAGCAGCCCTATCAGACAAACTACAACTGTCCCGTAGTGTTTCTGAGATTTTAAATCTTTACAGAAATAAGACAGCTTCACCTTCCTCCCACAAACTCGCTGGTGGGTTCAAACCTTGGGGCTAACAGTGCAGTGCGCCAGCACTATACCACCAGTGCTAATGGTTTCAAATTGCTGACCTTGCAGTTAGCAGCCCAACATATAACTCACTACTGAACTCCTCCATAAAAATTACAGCCCCCAAAAGTTCTGCACTCACACCTGGAAGTTGCCATGAGTTAAAATACACTCCACGGGTTTGTTTTCTTCATAAAGACTATGATCTGACTCTACAGTGGTTCAAGAGAAGAATGCCTTATGGTGTTACAAAGCCAAGGCCAGGATAAGGTGTAGGGAATTGGTCCACTATCATTCCCTTCTCCTAACTCAAGACCATAAGGTGCCTTCTGTCTGGCTTTTCTCTCCTATACTTTATTTGGCTGATTGCTACTCATCTCTGTGACCTCAGCTTAAATGACTGTGGACTAAGGCCCTTTCTCTGATCTTCCAGTCCATGTTAGAGCACTTGTTAATCACTTAACCTCACATATAAGGCCATCATACACTGGGATCTGTTGAATGTCTGCCTCTGCATTAGAATGGAAATTCTACAAGGTGGGGCGGGGAGGGGGGTCAGAGGGAGATAACCCAGGTCTGTCTTATTCACCACTGTCTCTCTAGTACTTAGCACGGGACATGGCACAGAAGTGTGCTCTATAAATAAATACTGAAAAGAAAAAAAGGTCCTCCTTTGTCTCGGTCTCCCTCTTCTGTCCTTCCTGAGAAATGAGGAAAACAGCAAGAGGCACAAACAAGGCTCTCCTGCCAGTTTGCTTCTCCTGCTCAGCCTTTTGTGTTCTTCGTGCTCCCTCTTCCTTCACAGCTGCCTTTCATTCCGGTCTCCGCTGAGGTTTCCTCCCTCGTTACCTCCCTCCAGTTGGCCACCATCCAACCAGTCATCGCAGCTCTCCCCGCCTTACCACAAACTGCCTGTCAGGAAGGCCACTGTGTACATGAAAACCAGAGCTGCGGCCAGGATGTGGTGGGCACTGTAATGCTCACAGGGACACAATCTCAGTCTCTCCAATCAGGAAGTAAAAACAGTTATGTCATCAGGGGTGATTTTGTTTGGGGGCTGCTATCTACCACTTGGTCCATCTCCCAAACAATACCCCACCCCACTGCTACCAGAGTCCTTACTGAAGAACTTCAGAAACAGGCACGGTGACACCACATGCAGAGATTTCCCAGAAGAAAAAAAGAAGAAATTGCCCAGATGATACGAGTGGACAAAGAGCATAGCATTTGAATACTGACTGTCTAAGTTCAAGGCCAGCGCCCACAACAACTCTGCTGGCCGTGTAACCTTGAATAAGTCATGGAATCTTTCTGACCTTGTGTTTCCAACTATGCAACCCCAAAAGCTCCACTACCAGCAAGGTTATTCCAATTCTTAGTGACCCTACATACCATTCCCGAAATTGTCATCGTTCTCCCTCAGAGCAGCTGGTGGATTTGAATCGCTGACCTTTGTGGTTAGCAGACGTGGTAAGACCTACCCTCAACAAGTTGTTATGAATCCAACAGAGTACACGTGGCAGCATTTCACAAATGATAAAATGCTCGACACGTGTATTTGGTTTGCTAGTCCCTGAGGCCTGACATGCCAACAAATTCTCTTCTAAACAAATTCTACACTAAATAAAGGAACGGAAAAATGCGCTAGGCCTAAAATTATCATGTACCTTACAAGGATAATAGCTGTTTGTTTAACTCATGAAATCTCATTAACTACTTTATTATTAATTTCACTACTTTTATTTTACAGTTTGAACCTGTAACTTGCCTGCTTCTTCTGGTATATCGCTGCTTTGACTATCTTTGAAACTGGCTTTCTGCCTGGTCTGAATGTTCAACCAGGGTTACATTACTCTTATACAATTTCCCAAGAAGGAATTTTTTAATCTAGATTTGTTGGTTTAAATACAGTCCAATTTAATCATAGTTCCCTAACTAGATGATAACTAACCACTTATAGCCACCCTATGTTTATTGTTACTCTTAAGTTTTTTAAGTTATGAAACATAAACAGAAAGCAAGGCTTGGTGCTCTCTGTTTCAAAGAGCAATGTAGTAGACACACTGGAGAGAGAGCACCACTCTAGTCTAAAATAAACACAACGACTTCCATATGAGTACACATCTTGATCCAGGGAGCCTTGAGGCACATTCCAGCCTACTAAATGAAATGGCAACTGGTCATACATAGTTCCAACAGTAATAAAGTGCTCACAAAACCAATTTTGCAAGCACAGCTTCCAATTCATTAAACAGAAAACAGCATAACAGCCTACATGTGAATATCCTTACAGTTTTGCACATAATGCTGATTATGATATCATTGGTCATTTCTTGCCATCCACTAAGAAGACCATTTTTCAACCCATGGAATAATCCAGCATGTTTAGTATCTCCATGTGATAGACTGTGTGTGGTATATATTAAATTTTACTCACAAAAAAATAAGATATTGGCTACTTTATATAAATAAGAGCTTTGAATTCCAAACAATCATTTTTAAAGTACAGAATCCATTATTCTATTTACCAGTATCTTTAACATCTAGAATGTATCCACAAACTCCTATTAACCAACAAGGCTTTCCTCGATTGGTCAGCAATAAACCTAGAAATACTATTTGGAGTCAGATTAAAGAAAATAGTCAAAAATTTCCCATATTATGTCACATTTTAACTTCTTATTATGCACAAACCATTTTTTCTTCCTACATACACTTTAATCATCCAAGCACTATTACTAGTAGAGTAATAGACTCTATTTTTATTATTGTTGTTATTATTATTATTTTTAAGTACTAGGTAATTCTACATTAATCTCATTTAGTGATATACCATTGGTGACTCAGTAAGCTAATGATTTACTTCTAGTTAAATCTCTGCTTTAGCTTTAAAAACATCACTATGCTGATTTGTTCTTACATTAAAACGGAAGACCTTCTACTCTATCTTAATAGATTACATTAGTTTGAGATTATATAATGCTAATCTAAAATTTTTTAAATTACCTTATAACCTATTGTCTTCCGATAATACAGAATTTCCTTCTCCAGGAGCTCAAATAAACGTGGTGGGAAAAATTGAAAATCCTGAACATTTGGTTGTTTTGGCGGTCGTGGGGCCTGTGGGAACAAAATGAATTTTATATATATAATTATATATCTGTATTTGTTTTCAGTGCATGAAGCGAACATATTCATGTGCTGTTATTGATTTTATATATGGAAAAAGAAACGCAATGAAATCCATTATATATGACTGTGGCATATCAAGTACTTTTCTATATTGTTATATTTTAGGGACTATGATTTGTCAGTGTTCGACGTTCATCTCCCCCACCTCAGTTTGTCGGACTGCGGTGCCTTGTGTATTGCTGTGATGCTGGAAGCTATGCCACCTGTATTCCAGATATCAGCAGGGTCACCTATGGTGGGCAGATTTCAGCAGAGTTTTCAGCCTAAGACCAGATTAGGAAAAAAGAATAGGGAGCCCGCTTCTGAGAGATTCGCCACTGAAAACCTTAGGGAGAGCAGAAACATGATCAGAGTGCGAGAAAATGAGCCCTTCAGAATGGAAGGTGCTAAAAACCGGACTCGGGAAAAGTTGCCTCCTCCACGTAGAGTTGACCCTCACGACTTCCATGGAGGAAAACTTTTGGGACCTTCATTGGTTGATGGGGTACGACTCAAAATGAAACCCAACAGCATAATCGGAGCATGGGAGACTTGGTAACGTCTGAGGTCAGCAAAGAGGAAGACCCTCAAGGAGGATGGACAAACAGTGGGCTCACACCAAGCAACAATTGTGAGGATGGTGCAGGACTGGGTGGGGTTTTGTTCTGTTGTACACAGGATCACTGTGAGTTAGAACCCACTTGACACAACCTAACAACAATATGACGTACATCGAAATCACAAACCACGTTACAAGAGAATTCTATTATAGGACGGAACAACTGGCCTCAGACCATTTTACCTTTGGGGCCTTTGGCTCACTGACACGTAAAGCCTCTCTAAAGTAGGCATCCACTGCATAGTTCGCTTTGCGCTCTCGTTTAGGAGGTTCGATCCACTCCACCATACCAGGCTACACGCAACAAACAAGAACAAAGGGTTTCATTATTCCACACTGTTCTCGAAAAACAAAGCACATCTGGGTTTCAGCAAAGCAAGAAGACCAAAGGCATGAGAAACAATCACAAGTTGCATTATAAGCTCATATTGAAACCTCTAAGGTTTGAAAATATTGTACTGTATGCCCAAGTGCAGCTCCAAAGATAGTTTTCGTCCTTAGGGCTTGTTTTTAAAAATACGTCTAAATTTGAGTTCATCCTTAGTCATTGCAAAGGATGTGTACCATCCAGTTAGTATTTTACATCAAAGAAAGCAAGGTTAGTTACTACAGCAGGAAGCATCACACTGTGAATGAGAAAACAGGGGACAGAGGTAAAGGAGGACTATCACTGTGACCTAGTCCTTTGACTCAAGAGAAATGGTTAAATGCGACCTTTTGCTAAGGCAGCTGCAGTGTAGTGGACAAGTCAGTGGAATCAGCAAGACCAGGCTTTGAATCCTGGTTCTTTCTGCCACCTGACCAACTGGATAACTTTGGGGGACGTATTTTCTCCATCTGCAAAATGGGAATAATAATACTATATCGAAAGGAATAAATGTGGCCATATGTATCAGCAGTCACAAGTCAATTTTAAGGTATTATTAAACATCCAAAGCTGTCTGAACAGAGATTTGATAGTATCAACAAACCTTACCCCAATATCAGCTAAAAAAGACACTTTAACAGGGAGCAAGCCAAACTAGTAATATAAGGTTCAGCTGAGTTTCTTGATTTCACAGTGCCTCGCCTATTGTGCCTTTACATAAACTAGGATCAGAACAGAACTCTTGTAGGATGGATGAACAAACTGGAGGATTATGGGGGGAGGGGGTGTTAGGTAGCGGGTGAATAACAACTACCATATGACTTAGAAAATAACCTCATTTCTGACATTTGAGCCACGTAACTGTCGATCTAATAAGAGTTCCTGGAGCATTTTGCCATTATGTTCCAACTTGGTGTGATCTTCTCTAAGAGTTGGTAAGATCAACCTTGGCATAGTTTATAATAAATTAATATGATTAAGATGCTTAGAGATCTACAAACTCTCCCAGTGCCTGGAGAAGTAAAGACTGAAGAGAACTATGCTGGTGACATTCTCCAAGTCCATCATATAGAAAATGAAGTCCTGGTGGTGCAAAGGTTAGGCACCGGTTGTGAACCAACATGTCCGTGGTTTGGGCCCACCCGCCACTCTGATGGAAAAATGCATGGAAGCTGCCTTAAAGATTCATGACCTGGGAAACCCTATGGGGGCAAGTTTGGCTCTGCTCTACAGGGCTGCTCGACATTACGTAACTACTACTTAAAGAAAAGAACAGAGTTCTTTGTTGATTCATAAGATTAAAACAAATGTGAAGAGTTACAAGAAAGTAAACTGCTCCTCAATATAACTTAACAAATGACGTGTCAAGTCAGCATCAGGGATATACTTCATAGAATAATCCCTCCCTTCAAGAAACTCAAAAGTCAAAGACGTTTTCTAAGAACAAGAGAATATGCACTAGTGAGATTCCCTCTCCTGAAAGGGGTAACAGCATTCACCAAGGGTAACTGCCCTAGATGCTACTGACAGAATTTTTGAGTTACAAGCAAGGTCAAAGGAAATTACTTTTAAATTATCTTCAAAGAGTCTATGAGGTAGAAACTTTATAATGTGATGTTTAAGTAAAATGAGAAACACCCAGAGCAGCAAAACAATATTTGTTTGTATTATTTTTCAGATGAATTAATACGAAGTGACAGCAATGGGAAAACTTTACAATAAATAACCAATGAACCTTTCCTCAAGTTGATAAAAGCAAAGTAATTAACAATTTAACTTTCTAAAAGTAATGTAGTTAGCAAACCCACATATGCTTGTCTGAAGGCCTAGGGATTTAGACTGGAAATAAAACTTAAGAGCCAATTCCTGAACTTTCCAAAGCAGAGTAGGTCATACTGACCTTGTTTGTTTTAGACAAGATCATAATAATACAAACTTAATTAAGTTAATTTACTCGAGGAGCAACATCAGCCATGATTTAATTACCTAGGTATGGTTATCTAATAATGAAAGTGGTGTGGCAAATCAGATATGAAAACCTATCTCATTGTATTGCTACATTCATGACTTACATGTAAACAATACTCTCCCAGGTTTTTAAAATTTGAAACTATTTTGAAAACCTACCTAATAAAGATGAAGAGACAATGAAATCAGATCTCAGTTTACAGTATTGGGGGGGTCGGGCTCAGATAAAATTTTGGATAGGAAAATTACTGGCAAGCACTCAACTATACAAATGCAAGTCATCATCATCATTTTTATTAAAGTTTCTCTAAATCTACAGATCAGGAGCTCTGGTGCCATTTATGAGTTGAGCTGCTAATGGCAAGGTCGGCAGTTCGAAACCACCAGACACTCATTAGAAGGAAGCCAAGATTTGTTGTCTCAGAAACCCACAAGGGAAAGTTTGACTCTGTCCTACAGGGCCACCATGAGTTGGAATCAACTTGATGGTAGTGAGGTTTTTTCCCAGTGCTACAGCTATACAGTATGAGAAAGATGGGGCTTTCTACTCCCGTAAAGAGTTAGAGTCCTAGAAACTCACAGGGGCAGTTCTACCCTGTCTTATAGGGTCAGTATGAGTAAGCATCTACTCAACGGCAGTGAGTTTGGTTTGTTTGTTTGTTTTTTTAATCGTTTTATTAGGGGTTCATACAACTCTTATCAGAATCCATACATACATCAATTGTATAAAGCACATTTGTACATTTATTAGAGTTTAGTTTTTGATATCTCTATATAGCATTATTTTGGTAGAATTAGAAGCACTTTACCTAAGAACATTTGTTACATTAGAAAAGACAGGTATTTACTAAGTTGCATTTTCTTCTAAGAATGTAGAGTAGCTCCACTGATATTTAGACTCACCGTTTGCTTAATTTTTTTCAACTTTACAAAACTCTTAGTACAAATAAGCTGCAGGAATCACTGCAAAATTAATAAAATTCTTATCACATAATGAGATCTAAAAAGCTTATTAGGAAGATAACTTCTCCCCTGTGTGGATATGCCATCAACTCCATCTCATCATGGTAAAAAGCAAGCAGTCTGGGTCAAGGTTCTAGATAGAACCACCAGATATGAGCCAAGAAAAAAAAATCATCAGGAGCAATAACAGCAACCAAGCATCCTCAGCATAATAATTGAAACTGCAACCCCCAACCTCTACTTTTCGGTAAAACCAATACCTATGAATTATTTTTTATTTTAATAAAATTCATTAGGCCAGTTAAAAAAATTAATTCAGAGCCACTTTATGGAACAACTGGAGCAACAAAGTTAATGATGATAGTTAGATGACAGCTCAAAAGTAAAATAAATATCTAGAAGTCCATTCTGATATAAATAAGTAACTGAAATTAAAAGATGGGGGAAAACAGACAGCTCTGACAGGTAACTTCCCGTTGTAATTGGGTGAGAGGAAAAAAACTTGTCGCCAGGCAAAGATTATCCCACATATGGCAGGCAAGCTCCTCCAATAGGGGCCAGAATTAATGGGAATACGTTTGTGGAGTATCTCCTTCACAATATACACCAATTAAAATGGGGAAAACAGGACCTTTACAATGTACAAAGTCAGCAAGACTACTTCAATCCAGGCTAACATCCCCAGTCATAAGCCACATTGCTATCATAGATGTACTGAGGATAATGCACTCTAAGAAAGATCCAACATTGTAGGGAAAACCAAGTATAATTCTCGAATTGTGAGAAAAGATCAGACAGCCTAAAGAGAGAGACACACTACAACATAACTGACCAGCACACCACCTTAGAGGTGTCGAGGTCATTAAAGACCATGGAACTGTCACAGACTGTAAGAGACTAAGGAGATACAAGAGCAACACTGCTGTCTGTGAGCCTACATGGAACAGGGGGGTAAATAGGGCACTAAAGGGAATTTTTCCATGACTTCTCAGGTGATTGTGACACTATGATTCGGGAGGTTAATGATAGAAAAAGTAGAGAGGAAGATAGGGAATTCTCTAGTGTTTCTGCAAATTTTCTCAAAATCTGAAGTGAGTTCACAGGTAAGCTTTTTTACTATGATAGCCTTAATTTCTATTTACCTTTAAGAAAAGAGAGACAGAGAATGAATGAAATCTCCCATTTCATCAATACACCCTTGTGGTTCAGGCATGAACATATTAAAATATACACATGAGAAATAATAGGCAAAATCCTTCAGTTCATGCCCAAGAGTATATATCTAACTAAGTCCTTCTGGTATTTAAGTGTCTCTGTGTTAATATTAATATTGTTAATATTAATCCTAAGAATAACACTGTGATCCCCAACTACCAGATCTTCCATTTGGTAGGTCTGAAGACTGGGCTCCCAGTCACATAATTAGTGATGGAGTTGGGATTTCAGCTCCAGAGTTCAGGAACGCCACCATAATCTGACACTGCTCCTCAAGATCAAGATTAGTAGGAAGAGCAGCAGCAGCAGCCACAGCCGCAGCAAGAATGATGATAGTGGGGATGCCCACAATAAACCAGAAAAATACATTCAAGATAGCAGATCTGTAGCAGAGGTGTTGCAACAGGTACCAGTGTGACTTTATAGCTGCAATGGGGAGAAAATGCTAATCTGCTTCTAATGGTTGAGGGTGATGAGTTACCTTCTGTTTTTCTCTATAATCTTCTCCTTCAAATTTGTACAAACTTTGTTCCATGTCCATTCTGAAAGTTCTTAAAGACGACTCTCCCATTTTCTGCAAGCGTTCATTCATCTCTGCGGTCTAAAGTTGAATGCATTGAAGTTAGAAACTGCCATTGATTCGCTTATAAAAGAAAATCTCTGCCTTCTCTACCTTTTCAAAGAGGCAGGTTTTGACCTGAAATAGTCTGTTAAGTCACAAAATAAGAAAGCAATGCTGCAAACTTGAATAGCAACATCACTTTTTACATGCTTAACTTTTTCTGAGGCTTTCTTTCAAATTTTTCCAGCATGGACGATGTACTCATGTCATAATTTCTACTGCATCCGTTTAGTGAGGTCAAGTCCTAATACTAATAGAAAAGCAAGCACATTTCCCTTGTGGTTCACAGCCATACTAACTGCTCCCAATCTGGGATGTGAGCACAAAAACAAAGGCCTTCCGAAAAGGAAAAAATCAGTGATTGAATTGTTGAATTGTATGATGTGTGTATGAAGTGCTAGTAAAACCGTTAAAGAAAAATCCAACCAATTTATGAGAATTGTCATAAATGAATAAACGTGTCAAAATGCACCATGGGGATGGAAGCAGCGAAATACAGACCATGGGCAACTCCAAAGACAACCCAGGATCTTCATCAAAGCAAAGACAAAGGAAAGACTACATAAACGGGAGAGGGAAGCAACAGGTTAAGAGGCAGGGGTAGAGATGACCTATCAACCAATTGCAACACAGGGACTTTATATGATTTTTTAAAAAGGGTCTGTATATTTCAAAGATACACAGTGGAATACCTAGAGTTGTAATATTATATATGGCATTTGCTTCAAAATAATTCAGGAAGGTGAGAAATTATTCAAGGGATGTAGCTGGAGGCGAAGTTGACGGTTCTTGGAACTGGGTGATGTCTGCATGGGGGCACATCACACTATATCTATTTTATACAGCTTTGACATTATGCATAATCATTTTTCAAAGTAAATTCAACACCAAAACCCCATGTATTCTGAGACAGCTTATGATACTTTGATACATAATGCTTTGGCAGTATTCATAAACAATTTTTCATTAATACCACACATTAGTATAAAGTTCTAATCCACTTAAAAAAAATGCTCCCAAACTCCAAACTCACTGCCATCAAGTCAATGCTGACTCATAGCAACCCTGCAGGACAGGGGAGAACTGACCCGGTGGGGTTCTGAGACTTTATGGGAGTAGACAGCCCTGTCTTTCTCCCTCAAAGTGGCTGGTGGTTATGAACTGCAGTCCATCCTGCTCAAAGCCCAACTCATAACCACTATGCCAGCAGGGCTCCTTAATCTATAAATCATATATTATATATATGTTATACACTATATAAAATATATAATAAAAACTGCAGTCTTTCAATACAAGTCTTTAAACAGAAAGATTATTTGACTTTTAAGCAATATTTTCAATAAGCATGAGGTGTAAGATTACTAAACTGTTAACGGCTGATTCTTAATCTTTCTCACTAAAAATCAAACCCAACCCCACACCAAATCTACGAATTCTGAGAGAGTACATGAGTCACATGAAACATGTAGTTCAGTCCAATGCTAGAATAATGAGTATGCCGAAGTATCCTCATCTTACAGAAATTCATCATGGAAATGAAATGTCATGCTAACCAACCTTCCTTTCCCCTCGTTCCAGAATAGTTGTGATGTTTTCCTCTGTCAGCTCACTTTCTTTAGAGGCAAAAACATGGGAGGCTCCATGTCGTATCATTTGTAACATTTCCTCTTTGGCCAGTTTGTTAGACTGTTGGTCAATGAGTCTTCCTAATTAAAAAAAAAATTTGAAATCACATATTTAATTAGATTCAAAAGAAACCATAGCATGAAAGCTCTTATCAAAAACTACACCACGTAATCATAAGTAAAGCTTTATAGAAACAGAACATTGAAACACAACTCACTGCCATCAAGTCAGTGCTGACTCAGAGTGACCCCCCCTTGGGGGTTCCAAGACTGTCACTGTTTATGGGAACAGAAAACCCAATCGCTTTCCCTCGGAGCTGCTGTTGGTTTCAAACTGCTGACCATCAGATCGCAGCCCAATGCGGAACCATCACAGCACCAAGGTTCCAGGTTAACAGAACACCAGTCATCCTTAAAGTTTCTTTCTTAATGAGCAATGGCACAGGTTTCTACCATACTTTTTATTGTTTGAATATTCTTTTTTTTCCCTATAAAATTCAGTTAAAAGCCAAAAGGACAGGAACATTTTTCAGATCAAATTGCTGAGTATGAAAAGACATTCCTTGAAACAAAAATCATAGAAGCCTTTATCAAAGTGTACAAACTATTACTTCTCGACATGACCTCATCTAGGTCTCACCAGATGAAGGGACACAGAGGCACAAACATACAAACAACTGTAAGGATGGACAGTGTTCTGCTCGGCTGTACATAAGGGACCTCAAGTTGGAATCAATAGGACAGCACCTAACACGAGGTTGACCTGCTTTTTAAGCCAGCATCCCCATCTCTTTAACCTTTCTCTGAAAATTCTGTGCTCCTTGAGGACACCAGAGCAAATCGGTAATTCTGGCATCCTCAAGGGACTTGAACGATGTTGACTTTCAGTATTCTTTTTTTTTTAATCATTTTATTAGGGGCTCATACAACTTTTATCACAATCCATACATACATCAATTGTGTAAAGCACATTTGTACATTCATTGCCCTCATCATTCTCAAAACATTTGGCATCAGGTCCTCAATTTTTCCCCTCCCTCCCCGCTTCCCCCTCCCTCATGAGCCCTTGATAGTTTATAAATTATTATTTTGTCATATCTTGCCCTGTCCTACATCTCCCCTCACCCACTTTTCTGTTGTCCATCCCCCAGGGAGGAGGTCACATATAGTTCCTTGTAATCGGTTCCCTCTTTCCAACCCACTCTCCCTCTATGCTCCCAGTATCGCCACAGTGTTCTTAAGTTTGGGGAACAACTTGAAGGATATGATCAGGGCTGTAGGGTGGATGTATGATAAAGGTTTCCTGAGAGAACTCTCATAAGACAGTGCTTACTACCCTCAAAGAATGAACAAGGATCAATGTTATGATGGGGGGGATCCTCATCACAACTTCCCTGGCCTTTTTCTCACTAATGCAGTTTTCTTAAAACTTTTTCCTAATAAGGCCCTATGGTCATCATTGTGTCCTTTGAGAAAAAACATCAAGATTACCCATTTGAAGTCCCCACAATTGCCATAGCCTTCTGACCCCACTGCTTTGAACCGAACTGGCCTACCAGATCCCCTAAAGAGACATTGTTTGGGGGTTTGTTGTTGTTGTTGTTGTTGTTAAATGAAGCCATATGGTGACTTATCCATTTTTTTCTTTTTCTTTAAATTTTTTTAATCATTTTATTGGGGGCTCATACAACTCTTATCACGATCCATACATCCATCCATTGTGTCAAGTACATTTGTACATTTGTTGCCCTCATCATTCTCAAAACATTTGCTTTCTACCTGAGCCCTTGGTATCAGCTCCTCATTTTTTCCCTCCCTCACAAACCCTCGATAATTTAAAAATTATTATTTTTCCATGTCTTGCACTGTCCAATGTCTCACTTTACCCCTTTAACTATTGTCCATTCCCCTGGGAAGGGGTTATATTTTGATTCTTGTGATCGATTCCCCCTCTCCCCCACCCACCCTCCCCTAATCCTCCTGGTAACTCTATTCTCATTGTTGGCCCTGAGGGGTTGATCTATCCTGGATTCCCTGGGTTGCAAGCTCTTATCTCTAGCAGTGTGCATGTTCTGGTCTAATCCGATTTGTAAGGTAGAATTGAGGTCATGATGGGGGTGGGGGGCAAGGAAGCATTAAAGAACTAGAGGAAAGTTGTGTTTTATCGGTTTCTTATCTGTACCAGTGTACATCCTCTGGGATAGCCGGATTTAACAATTTGTTTTCTATGGGGCAGCAGACTCATAAAGTGGTTGCAACGCTCCAATGATTTGGGAAGATGGCCACTTGTTAAAATTTTTACTAGCCCTGACCCCAACACTGTATTTTTCCATGACACAAAAAGTATATTTTCAAAGGTGCCCCATGGGGACTAAGACAAGCGTATTACTGAGAGGACGTGGCTGTAGCTATCCATTGATCACAGACATGTGTTTAAACTTGTTGGGTGGAATAAATCCATGTATATATGAACTGGAAACCTACTAGCAGTACTTTTCAACTTATGTGTATATATTAAAACATTTGAAACTAGACATTTTCTCACTCAATAACAGCAGGTACTTCAAAAGACAAACTACGGGGTAGGGGGAGGAGGGGGGATGCATTATTTCACTATGATTTTTAAATCCACAGGAAATTTTGGCAAAATAAAACAAGGAACTACCATAAATACTCTATAATCTGTCAATACCATTTTATCTGTCCCTCTGTCCTTTTCAGTCCTGGTGGCATACTGGCTATGAATTGACCTGCTAACTGCAAAGTCAGCAGTTCAAACCCACTTGCTGCTTGACAGGAGAAAGATGGAGCCTTCTACTCCTATAAAGAAGTACAGTCTAGGAAACCTGCAGGAGCAGTTCCATGCTGTCCTATAGGGTCACTGAGTTGGAACTGACTCTATGGCAGTGAGTTTGGTTTGTGGGGTTTGGAGAACTATTTGCCATTAAGCTAAATCTGACTATGGTGATCTCATGATCATCAGAGTGGGACTGTGTTCGACAGGATTTTCAATGGCTTATTTTTTTTAAATAAAACACCAAGCCTTTCTTCCAAGGTTCCACTGGATGGACTTAAACTAGCTGAGGAGGTTCACAATTTTTACCACCCAGAAACTTTTTACTTTACCACTGAATAGTTAAGAGTGCATTTCCTTAAAACAAGATACACTAACTGTAGTAGTTATCAAATTTAACTTTGATATTTAAAAATTATGACTCATAATCCACATTTCAAATTCTGTCCATTTCCCAGGCTCTCTGTCACTGCCATCTTGTTGATGCCAACTCACAGGAACCCTATAGGACAGGATAGAACTGCCCCTGTGGGTTTCCAAGACTGCAATGCTTTATGGGAGTAGAAAGCCTCATCTTTCTCCCACAGAGCAGCTGGTAGTTTCAAACTGCTGACTTTGTGCTTAGCAGCCCAACTTGTAACCACTATACCACCAGGGCTCCATTTCCCAGTAGTGTTCTTTTTTAGCTACCACTGTCCCCACCCTCAGGAGATTGAGGACCTAATCCAAACCTGGGTTCTGCATTGAATTGCAAAAGAATACAGCTGACATTGAAATATACACTAAAGATTCTAAAAGATCTGCTTACTATGTTGAGTGTGAGGGTTTGTGCTAGGAAGCTTTAAATAACTAGTAGTTTTTTCAAAACGGAGCTTTGGTACTCACCAAAATTGCAAGGTTGGTCAACCTTTATTAAAAATAACTTCCCTTGAAGAAAATCACAGGCCTTTTGGAGGGTCAAACCATCTCAAAATTTAGAGCATGCATATAAATACCTTGTTGTATAACAATGGAATCGAGTCTCAGTTTTATCTCAGCTCTTTCTACAATCCTTTCCTCAACAGTGTTGTCAGTGATAAGGCGAAATACACGTACTGGCTTCTTCTGACCAATACGATGTGCTCGATCCTAGTAGCAGAGGAAAAAAAAGACACCCGAAGATAAGATTTTTGGATAGTCCAGATAAAATGTATATCACATAGGCAGCATACGCTAAAATCAGTTGAAAATTAAATTCATTCTCTGCCACTTCGGAAAGGATGATGAATATTAAGAATATCTAAAGATGCCCTGAGAACGGAAAAAATCTGCACATATTACAGAGTACCATTAATGAGAAAGCTCCTGAATTAAGTTACTAAGTAACTTAAGCCTCTCTATACAAACATCTTCCAAACTCCCAGGCTTTTATGAGATGCAAGGTAGTCAGCAAAGGTTGCTGTGGTGGCAAAGCCTGCTTTATCTTCTCATCAAGCAGTTCCTTCTGCTTACTGAGGCAATTCCGGAGTAAGCAGGAAGGGGTCCTAAAAATTAATGAGAGACCTGACTGGCGAATGGTCTATAACTGCCTCCATGGTAAAAGTGACAGGTGGCTACTTCGGTCAGTATAAAAACAGCTAAGAGTATTTTTTTAACTTCATTTCTTTATTCTTATTGTGGCCAAAATATACACGGCAAAAGCCACCAGTTCTGTGATCTCTAGATGCATACAATTCCATCGCACAGATTGCATCCTTCAAATTGGGCAACCATTTGATCACCCTCATGGTAAACTTACTGACCCCTAAGCAAAAACTCTCAACAAAGCAAACTCAACTCCTACGCATTTTTAGTTTCTCTCTGTGTGCTCATTTCACATAAATGAGATGTAACAATGTTTGTCCTTTGGCGGCTAATCTCACTCAGCATGCTCTTTTCAACGTTCCAGATGCTAAAATAGGTGGGGAGGGGAGGCAGGGAGAGCACAAAGCAAAGAAACAAGGTTCAAAACAAACTTGAACTAAATAAATATAAAAACACCGGTGCCCCATGCCAAAGTTTCAACCCAGCCCAAGCAAAGAAAATGTAACCCACGACACATTTTTCCAAAGTCCTGACTCAAATCCTGGAAGCGCTGCAGTCTAACCAACTTTGCAACTCTACTGCCCTCTCAGTGAACACTGTCACTAACTGCTGGACTTACTCCCACTTAGCCACATGAACAAGTAGTTTAATACAATCCCCGAAGAATAATTATGCCCAAGCATGTTGACTTAAAAATGACCCAGGGGTCAATATTTTTCATCTCTTGAAGGTGATGAAAGGACAGGACTTTTGAAAGGGACTTTGATGTACCCCCTTGTTGGCACACAACTTTTCATGGCTCCCAATGAGACTGTCCACTGTCTTGGCTTTTCTTTTTTCTTCTAGTTTTTTTATTTTATTAGGGCCTCTTACAGCTCTTATCACAATCCATATATATATATATATATCATGGTGCCAAACACATCTGTATATATGTTGTCATCATCTTTTGCAAAACATTTTTTTTCTACTTGAGTCCTTGGTTACAGCTCATTCCCGCCCCCTCCCTCCCCCATCCTCCCTCTCCATGTCCCCTTGATAATTTAGATTTTTTTTTTCTATGTCTTACACTGACCACAGTCTCCTTTCACGCACTTTTCTGCTATCTGTCCCCCTGGGAGGGGGACCATACAGTGATCATTGTGATTGGTTCCCCCTTACTCTCCCCACCTTCCCTTACCCTCCTAGTATCGCTGCTCCCCTTATTGGTCCTGACGGGTTTATCTGTTCTGAATTCCCTATGTTATGAGCTCTTGTCTGTACCAGTATACATATTCTGGTCTAGCTTACAAATCTGGCTAAACCTCAACATGTCTTGGCTTTTCAGTGCATATATATTTTACATCTTTTAACTTCAGAAAGGATATTCTTTATCTTAAAAATGAGTCATATTAGGAAAGGTTGTGGGTTCTTCTTCAAGAAATAATACCACAGTTCAAAGGTTCCTGGGGGAAAAAAATCCATTATCTTTAAATTCCATTGTTCAGTGAACACTTTAAAGCCCTCTTGTACCGAAGGAATAACCTATCATGGTGAAAGGGGAAAAAATTAAGTGTGGGCGGGAAATGCAGGATCATTTCTGATAGTATTCCTAAGTCACCAACATAGCCACGTCCTTTTATTAGCTATTATTAGCTTTATTATCTTTAGTAGCTATATTCCTTTCTTCTCTTTTACTTCCTTTTCCCAACTGTTATGTCACAAAAGTTAAAATTCCAGCATCTCTCAATTTAAGTACTACACAATATAAGATATTCAATTGTTGAACAGAATAATAGGGAGAGATCACCTATTGAATCCTTTTCGTAGTCACTCTCCAAGAATGGGTGGACATTTTTAGTCAAAAGGGACCCACAAAGGTTATCCATTGTTGTGTATTTGTTGTTCATTAGTTTTTGCAATTAGTACAGCAACTTTGTTTCCCACAATAGTCTACTTTATCAACAATTTATCAATAAATACCCCACCCTAAATTGTTACCACTTTTATCTTAAATGATCTCTGTGCAATATAAATATTAACAGTATTTGGTGCAAAGATAGATGTGTGACATCTTTAAAGATTACTAACCATAGCTTGCAGATCAACCTGTGGGTTCCAGTCTGAATCGTAGATTATAACCACATCAGCACTGGCCAAGTTAATGCCAAGACCTCCAGCCCTGGTACTCAGCATGAAGATGAATTTGCTACTGCCAGGAGAATTAAAGGCCTCAATTGCATCCTTTTTGTAATTGCCAAAGGGAATAGGAGAAAAATAGAAAAAAAATCAAACAATATTACAATAGTCCATAAAAAACAATGAAAAATGGTAACTTGTATACACACTTGACAACACATATTCAAAAATACGTAAACATCCTTTTACATGATTACATAAAACCCCTAACCGTTAAAAGTTCATTTCACTAGAAACAAGCTTAGAATAATCACATCAACAGATTTAACTATGCGTATCACAAACCACTGATTTTAAAACAATCAGAGTGAAAACTGAGATCTTGGAGGGTGACGTATCAGAAATCTCTACTTCCATTAATTTATGGAGGTTTGATAAAGAAGGTGTCACTTAGAAAATCAAGAGATAAAAAAGATTTAAGAAATAAGAAGAGTAACAGATAAGAGGGAAGTTTTATTTCAGTCTTATGAAAAAGCGTAAACACATAAGTAATGAGGAAAATTAGAAAGGCAATCCAGGAATGTTTAGTAAAGAGCCTTCCAAATTAATGGAATGCTATTATCTTCACTAGATGAAGATCACATACAAATGAATGGGAAAAACACTCACCCCAATAGAAAAATGATGAAAACAGGTAATACATGGAAGAACAAATACAACTGCCTAATAAACACAGACAATGATTAAGCCTACTAGTGATCAAATAAATGCAAATGAAAACACAATACCGTTTTCTGAAGATTAAAAGAAATGAGACTACTCTATGTTGGCGAGGGGGTGGAGAGATGGGCTGCTGGGAGTGTAAAGTAGTGCATGTTTTCTGGAAAGCAATGTAATACGCATCAAGAGCCTTAAAAGTGTTCATACCCTTTGACCCAGTTTCCACTTCTGTGCAAAAAGATTCTAAGGACTTTCATTTTAGCATTATTATTTTAGTGAAAAATTGGAAGAAACTTAGGGGGATAAAGTATACATTCATAGGATGAACTATAAGACGAAAATTATCTTCACAATGATTTCTTTTTACTGACATAGGCAACCACAATATAATGGTGAATAAAATTTTAACAGGATTCTGAACTGTATATAACTAATGTTATCAATTACTTTCAAATCCATTGCCATCGAATAGATTCCAACTCATAATGACCCTACAGGACCAGAATAGAACTGCCCCTTTGGGGTTTCCAAGACTTTGAATCTTTGTGGGAGCAGACGGCCTATCTTTCTCCTGAGAGGTAAATGATAGGTTCAAACCAATGGCTTTGTGGTTAGCAGCTCAATGCAGAGCTCACTACACCACCAGGGCTCCTTATCAACTACTTGCCAAATAAATATTAATTGCCTTCTAGTTGATTCCAACTCATTGACCCTCTAGGACACAGCAGAACAGCCTCTTTGTGTTTCTAAGATTGTAACTCCTTATGAGAGTAGAAAGCTTTGTCTTCCGGCTGACTGGTTACAAGCATAACAACTATGCCACCAGGGGTCCTATCAACTACTTAGAGGTGTGTGTGGGGTGTGTGTGTGTGTGTGTGTGTGTGTGTGTAAGATTGGCAAGAAACAGTTGCATTTTTTAAATTTCCTTCATCAATCACATACCACTTTTCATAGTCACAAAAGAGAGTAACACCTTTTTCTAAATGGAGGGAGCCAGCCAATGGAGAAAAGATCTGGTGATCTGCTCCCATAAAGATAACAGCATGAGAAACACTAAAGGGCAGTTCCACCTGGTCCTATCAGGTGACTGTAAGTCAGAATCAACTCAATGGCACACAATAAGAAATGACTGGTGGGGTTGGAGCAGACAAGACAGCTCCTATTGCAGTCATCATTACAGCACACAGAGAGGTGGTCCCGCGAAAGGCAACTTAGTGCACAGGAAATTAGTGAAAGGTTTTCGATACAATCTGGGCTTGAATACGTGTGTTCAAGGGAAGCATTTAACCTCCCTGAGGCACAGTGGGTAGAGGATATGATCCCAGTACTTTACTGAGCTGTTAGAAGAATTCAACTGAATCCTGAGAGCTGCCTAGTTCTTACTTAAGTGCTTGACAAGCATTGCTCCCTTTACCTCCAAGGGTGCCAAGGCCAATTAAGGTTATAGGAAATGAGTCAGGATAACCAGAGACTGAACTCGCTGAGCTTACCTGGAATAAAGGACAAATCTGCCAGCTACTGGGAACGGATAGTACATTAAGAACCAGTAAGCAATTAAGAGTCAGGACTCCGATGTGGTCTTCTGCTCATGGGACTAATCAGTGAAATGAGTGTGTGGACAATGCCCTAATGGGGAGGCTGGCCATTTCCATATTTAAACTCAACATATTTAACCCAACAATGCTGAAGAGATAACATTATTTGAAATGTTTAAAAGCAGAATCATCTGGACAACAGTAGGTTGAGTATACAACATGCGTGAGCAGAGAGATGGACGAGAAAAGCAAATTGGCTACTTGAGGTCCAAAAGCACCAAATGTTCTGCCTGAATAGCAAATTCATTCCAGGAAGAAGGCCGCCTCCTCCAAGGTACTCTACTCGATGTCAATTCCAAGAAACTCCTTCTCGGAAACAAAGGAACGAAAAGCCAGCTAGGCTTCAAGTACCACTTCAGAGAGAGAAAACTGTTATGGTGCAGGAAACCGGGTAAGATCTGAAATGTCCCATCTGCAGTCATTTTCATCCTTATAATTTCCTCACAGTCGGTTCAACAGGAGCAACTTTCATATGAAATGGAGGTGTGTGCGGACGCTGTGGATAGATCCTCTACTCTAGCCAGGCTTCCAAAGGAAAGCATCACAACGGACAGAAGCCCACTGTTGCTAAGTAGAAAGACACCATGTGCAATTTCATGACATGCAGATGTACTTACCTCATATACCCACTCATCTGCATAACATTATCAAAAAGGTAGCAATGGCATGAATAGTATCCTTGTAAAAGTTACAGAGGAGCCCTGGTGGCTTAGTAGTTACTTGTTGGACTGCGATCTCCAAGGTCAGCAGTCTGAAAGTACTTGCCACTCTTTGGGAGAAAGACGGAGCTTTCTTTTCTCATAGAGTGACAGTCTTAAGAAACTCACAGGGGGCAGTTCTACCGTGTCCTATAGGGTCGCCATGAGTCGGCAATGAAAATAAAGTTACAGGCAAAATGTTCCTGAGAAGCCAGGATGGTGAGGCTTCGTCTCAACATACTTTGGACATATTGTAATGTGGAGTGGAAGGCCCCTGACAAGATGGATTCGCACCGCGGCTGCACCAATGGGCTCAAAGAAAACACGAGAATGAAGATACCATAGGACCAGGCAGTGTTTCCTTCTGCTGCCCATGGAACTGCTATGAGTTGGAACCAACTCGATGGTCCCTCACAACCACAAACATCAGGACAGCTCCTGAGGCTCGCAGGATGAAATGCCTGGCACGTGTTACAAAATAGTGGCACTCTTGTCAAAATTCAGCTCATCTGAAAACTCAGTTCCATGCATTTTTACTACATCATTTCATGATTTTTTCCCCAAAACGTGTCTTAGGACAGAAGCCAAAGACAGAGTCCTGCAAGATCACAGAAAAATGGAAAGCAAACAGCAAAGCCCTCAAAACATACTGAAGTGCTTGAAAGGGTTGAAAATTCACTCAACCCATGACATTCATGAGGGATAAAAAATCTAAACATCAGTAGGAATCCCCAAAGTTGACAAAGACTGGGTGCTAGGTAGGCTTACTCACCAGCCAAGTGTTCCACCCATGCACATCAACCTTTTTGTGTTCTAGGATCCAGATTCATCCTAAGCACCTGTACCCATGTTAACGTGTGTACTTTTGGCATACACACTAAAAGATCAAGATCATTCCCTTCACAAATGACTAAGTTTCATGTGCCTTTAGGGTTCCAAAAACTGGCAAGATCTCGTCTGTGAAACTCCAGGAATGGCTGAGGGTCTGCTGGAGGGGGCAGATCAAGAACCAAACAGAAAACATAGCCAGAGGTCAGCGAGTAAGCCAAGAACCAGTCGCCCAACGGGTCAGAGAACAAGGGCTAGAGGAGGTAAGGATGGAACCATGTGGTGTCCTCTCAGTAAGGGAGAATGCCTTGAGAAAGCCCAGAAAGGAGCGTTTATGGGGAGTTGATGGACGGGAAGCCAAACGAAAGAGATGATAGTGAGCAATAAGAAAAGGCCAAAGTTCAACCCTATCAAACGACGCACGACCCTGCGTGATGGACTGCTGATTTTAGACGCCTTGTGTTTTCGCTTCCTTACCTCTCTTTCTTCATGTGGGGTTTGTCCATCGAGTCGACAATACTCGTAATTACGCCACATACAATAATCCTCCAAAATGTCCAGTAAGCGAGTCATCTGGCTGAAAATTAGAACCCTGGAACCTAAAACATTTCACCAGAAATCACACAAATTACCCAACTTGTGTAAAACAAGCTTGCAAGTCACCCCAAATATTAAAACATTATGAAATGTAATACAGAATATGAGCACAACACACACACCCCTACATTTCAAGGGGGGGCTACAGAGAATTACACATTTGTTGAATTACACATTTTTAATGTCTTCAAATCCCACCCCCACCCCACCCCACACACATACTGAGATGATTTAAAGTCGGCCTCAACTCTGTCCTGAGGCTGAGTAATGTGCCATGCGATCTCTCACAGGGAACCCCAATTGTCTCAACTAGTCTCCTGTTTCTGTGCTTTCATGCTCAATCCATCTCCTCCAGAGTTCTCTTCCTTACACCCGTTGAGTGTCCCTCTCCACAGCCTGATCTTCAGTGACTCCTGTTCCTTCTTCAAATTCCAGTGCAAACTCCTTTAGGTTTGCTTTTGGACCCATTCCATCTTCCTTGAATCATCTACTTCTCCTCTACCCCAAGTCCCATAAACTTATTTACAACTCTGATTCTCTGCCCTGAAAAGGACTGCCGTTCCTTCTGCACGTGGCTTATTCTTCCACATACTCCATTGCTCACCTCCAATGCCATCTCTGTGAAGGCTTCCCCATTTCCCACTTCCTAAGCATTTTACATATGAATTTTACATTTACATTTTACACCGTGAACTGCCAGCTATTTATTACAGGTTTGCCCTCCTCACTACACTGTGAGCTTCTCCAAGGCAAAGACTCTTGTCTTAATCATCTGTGTACAATAAACCCATTGCACACTTCCTGGCAAACAGTAAGTACTCAATGTTGGTTCCATGAGTGAATGAAGGAAGGAAAGAATGAAGACAATGTCACTTGTCTTGTACAAGTCATTAATATGAATTTATCATAGGCACAAAAAGCTTAAGTACTCACCTTGTTCTTTGAGCTTGGCCAACAGTTTATCCAGAACGACCATTTTCCCACTGTTGATGACAATGTGCTCATCAGTGGTATACGGTGGACCAGGTTCAGCACCATCAAACAGATAGGGGTGATTGCAACACTTTCGGAGTTGCATCAGAATGTTTAAGAGTCGCATCTTGTCCATCTTGCCAGCCGAATTTAAAACATCAATATCTTTCATCAGGATTTTTGTATACCTGAAGTTGAAAACAAGAACTAACCATCAGAATAAATAAATAAATAGCCATCAGCTATTGAGTGATCAGAAAGAAATGTCCCTTTGGTGACCAGCTGGGATTCTCATTTCAAGAGGTTCAGCAAGATTGGATATGAGACTAGTTGACCCTTGAACAACACGGGCTTTAATTTCCAGTTGTTATTGTGGTGAGCTCCAGTGTTATGAGAATCTGCTTAAAAACCATGTCATCGCTACTCATCTCCACTCGAGCTGTTCATCTAGACAAACTGCTCATGCAGAGATGATTAGCATCACATGGCATCTCAAGGAGCTATAACACTTGAGTTCACCTCCATAGCAACAGGAGGAAAATTTCGCATATCAATGGGCCCACATAATCAAACTAGTGCTGTTCAAGGGACAACTATCCATCTAATCAGCAGAAACAAGAAACACGTAACATTGGAGCATTTTAACATGAATCCTGCCTGTAAACTTATTCCCTCAAGCTCTATCACTAGAAACTGCCTGATAATATTCTATATACAACTTATGTCTTTGCTGATAGGTGGTATCCTCTTTTATTCAAGCTAAAAGCAATCCCCATTTCTGAGGCCTGTCTTCATTGGTCGTTTTCTTTTTTTTCTGACCCTGAAAACATCATTCATTCTCTTTCCTAGACCTTCACCCAGACAAAAATTGGCCTACAGATACACCTGAACTGGAATTAACATTCAATGATAAGAATAGACAATCTGTCTGTATGCAAAAGCCTAGTGTCACGGCACGTGTTTCAGGTGATTTTGATCTCATTAAATTACCACAGTGGCTTTGAGCTATGACCCCATTTTATGGATGGAAAATCAGGCAGCTAAGCCAAGTTCAGCCACTTACTCAGGACCACAGTAAGGAGAAAAGCCAGCACTTGCTCTTATGTCAGAGTCCAAAGAAGACTCTTGATCTCTTCTTGGTACTGGCTTTTATTGTGGAGGAATCATTACAGATTTTATATGTACTCTAATGTATATAAGCTGTATCTGACTCCTTTTTTACAGTATTACATTACGAACATGTCCAATTTATAATTCCTTGTGATGCTTCATGTCAATTTCCTGCTAACCCTTTATTTGCCAAACCATTCCAACCTTCAGAACCCAGAAGCATTAATAAATTTACCAGTCACATCAGCCCCCTTCAATCTCAACATCATTCTCAGAGGTTTTAAGCATATGTATCCCCATTTTACAGAAGGGAAACTGAGGCTACATAACCTGTCCAAGCTAAAAGAGTTTGCTTGCTATTCAGAAGCAAAGCATAGGAGTTAAACACAACCTAGAGGCCCCTAACGCCAAGTCCATGTTCTTCCCAAAGGCTAAGTACTTACCAATGTTTTCTCGAAATAGCTACTGGATTTTCCATTTAAATTTAAAATGCCCTTTTGAACTGAAAGCATAACTCAATGACTTCAAAGCTAACGGTGTATAAATCCTCACACGCAAATACATTTTCATGGAAATAAAATAGCTTACCATTCTCGTTGCATCTTACTGAGTCCCAAGTAAACTTTTATTTCCTTTTTAGGAGGCAGGCTCTTCTCTACATCGGTTTTTATACGACGTAACAAAAATGGTTTTAGAACCTAAAACATGATGATTTATATCAAAGTTCACACAGTACTTAATATTATAAACCAAGTATTAATGAACAACACTGTCAGAGGAAATTTAGGTACCCTGGTGGCACAATAAAGAGCCCCAGAGGCCTGGTGGGTTGTGTATTGAGATTTCTGACCCCAGAGTTTGTGGTTCAATCCCACCAGCCACTCCATGAGAAAGATGAAGTTGCCTGCTCCGATAGGGATTTACAACCTTAGAAACAATGACCCAGTTTCACTCTGTTCTATAGGGCTAAGAGAATCGACTCAAAAGCCAGAGATTTCAATTGGTACATGAAACTTACTATCCGTTACATCATCTGAAAAACCCTACCACTGCCGATTGCCAAGTGGCTCAGTGAAAAAAGAACCAAATACTAACATATTCGAAAATCAGAACATATTGCTACAAAAACAATTCTAACTCCTAGAAGTGCCCAGAGGACTCCCAAGGCTGTAAATCCTCGGGAAAGCGGATCATCACGTCTTTCTCCTGTGGAGAGACTAGCAGGTTCAAGTCACCAGACGGTGTTGTAGTAGTAGTAGTAGTAGTAGTAGGAGGAGGAGGAGGAGGAGGAGGAGGAGGAGGAGGAGGAGGAGTAGCTGCTAAGTACTTTAGCCATTTTGCCACCAGGGGTTCCCCAAAATGAGAACAGGAGACCTACACGGCTACTACTGATTTGATGCCACAAATTTTATCAACATCAAATCAACAAGACTACTGAACACGAACGAGAGATGATTTAAAGGGGTGGGAGGGGATGATAATCTGCTGTAATATGACCAGTAAGAGCAACTCTGACATCAGAGGATAGATCAGAAAGACTCTAATAGGGAAGAAGACATTCTGACCATTTCAAAATGGTTCAATATCTGAAGGAGGAGAAAATAGTTCAATGTAAGAGAAGATAGGGCTGGAGAAGAAATACGAAAGGATCAGTGTGTCCGTGAAAGTCAAACTCTATCACGATGCTATTTAAAGTTAGCTACACTGTGAAGACACTGTACACTGAACTTCACATATGGTATAGAATTCTTATAGTACATCTTTGAGGGAAACAGAATTGTTTCCATCTTAGTAACACGACCAAGGTCACTCTGCTAATAAATAGTAAATGCAGAATGCAAACCAGATCAGGCTAATTCTACACTCAGTTCAATCCTCAATGGGCTATTAGGAACCTTGGCTGGTTTATTATTAGAGATGGAAAATAAAGAAACCAAGGCTTTGAGTTTCTGGTTTAGGAATCTTAAACTTAGCTAGGGCAAATTCTTCAGAGTTTAAACCATTCAGAGACATTTTGGTAGAATGACTCAGAAGACAGTGGGATGTGGAGTCTAAAGCTTCAGAACCCACTACCACCGAAAGAATCGATCCCTACCCATAGCCAACCTATCCTTTGGGGAGCAGAGAGCCTCATCTTTTTCCAGCAGAGCATCTGGTAAGTTTAAACTGCTGACATTGCAGTAAGCAGTCCAATATCTACTCCACAGAGCCACCAAGGTTCCTTAGAACGGAGCTTAGAAAACAGATCTCTAATTTTGGGAGTTAGCAGTGTATGTATGAGGTGGCTGCTGAAACCACAGCAGTGCCTCTCAGGGAGACTAGGATGAAACAGGAAGGCATACCCTGTAAAACAGTGAACTAACTAAAGGGCCAGAGAAAGAGAAGCCCATAAAGTAGATGGATTGGGAGGTAAGAGAAAATCCAGGAGAGTGGTATCACAGAAGCCCAGCAGCAGAGTGTCACGTTAGAAGAGTGGTTAATAGTGCTGAACACTGCGGAGAAATCAAGCTACTGATCAAGACTCTAGCTGTACTCAGCAAGCAGAAAGCCACTGAGGACCTGTGAGGTAAGCTGTAGTTGCGTGGAGCGGATAGAGGCCAATCGTCAATGGGCTCAAGAAGGACTGGAAGATTTCGTTGTAGAAACTAGGAGATAAAACTAGTCTTTCAAGCTTAACTGTCAAGGGAAGGAAATAGAATTATGACTAAAGAAGGGTACAGTGCAGAGAAAGCACTGCCTTCCATGTGGAGGTAGAGCTGGGCAAGGGTGTGGTTTTGGTAGAATAAAGGAGCTATGAGCATGTTTACATGTTAAGGGAACAGTGCCAAACTACAGGAAGAGGTAGTCGATTTCGTCAGTAAACTAAATCATGGGGGAAAGTTCATAAAGAAACAGAAACAGGTAAGATGCAGGGTTCACTTGAGAGAGCTAACCTCTTACAAGAGAAAGGAAGCCACTTCCATGGAGGCAAAAAAGTCACACAGAAGCAGAGATCCTTGGAATAGGAAGCTAAAGGCTGAAGCCAATCCTTAAATATTATTTCCTCTTTGAGAAAAGAGCAGTGTTATCTGCTGAGAGGAGAAGGGCAGCAGCAACCCAGGCTTGCAGAGACTGAGGAAGGTCGTAGATTGCTGTTATAGGAAATGAGAAAGTACAGAAAGCCATGATGAAGCAGAACAAGCATCATTAAGGTAACAATGGATGTCAGATACCATGAAAGAGTCAGGTTTTCAAACTGCAGACCTGTATAAACTTTATCAGGGTGGAGTAACCCCAGTACAGAGAACATCAATCTGCTCACTCATGACCAATAGGTTGATCCCAACTCATAGAACCCCTCGTAAGACAAAGTGGGTTTCTGAGACTGTAAGTTCTTATGGGAGTAGAAAGCCTCGTCTTTCTCCTGTGAAGTTGACTGGTCGTTGGAACGGCTGACCTTGTGGTTAGCCGTCCAACATATAACCCACCACACCACCGGAACTCAAGTAGTAAAAGGAAAATCCAAGCCCAGAAGAAAGACCACACCATTATTCTGTTTCAGGGCAAGTATGGTAGCTGGACATGGAACAGGGGAGTAGGGGAGTACTGGGAAAAGATAAGTGATAGGAAATGCAATCAAGGCTGGATATGGGGGGGAAAGTAGCAACAGAAATGGGCTGATGGGATGGGGAGGGAAGGGAGGAACCCAGGAACTGGAGGTCTCAGTTAAGTAAAAAGAGTAGCATGACTGAAGGAACTAGAAGGAGCTAAGAACCAGTTGCTATTTGAATCAACGCCAATTCATGGTGACCCCATGTGTGGCAACAGTACAACTGTGTTCCACAGGACTTGTCAGAAGTAGATCAACAAGCCTTTCTTCCAAGGTGTCTCTAAGTGAATTTCGAGCTCCAACTCTGGTTACCAGGTGAGCACTTAAGCACTTGCACCACCCAGGGATTCTAGAAGGATGTAAGAGGTTGTTATCAAAGAACAGTGATGGTGATGGGGTGTTAGCAGATGACATTGAGGATAATGGGCTAAGAATGGCCTGGCAACACAGCTCAGGCCTCAAAAGCAAAGGCATTTTATCTATGACAGCAGAAAAGCAGTGGCTTAGAATGGCACGAGGAAATGAAGAAAATAGTTTCACTCTTATCTTGAGGGCCTGAGGTGTGGGGAAAATGAACCACCTCTACTGGAGAAGACCACATTATCCATGGAGGAGAGGTCAGGCAAAAAAAAAAAAGATGCCCACATTCCTTGGCTCATGTTCCTCTTCCATCTTCAAAGCCAGCAATGGCTGGTTAAATCTTTCTCATGTTGCATCACTCTGAAACTGACTCTTGTCTTGTAAGGACCCTAATCATTCTATTACAGAGCACTGACACAAGTGGTGAACACCTGCTTGCTAACCAAAAAGTTATCAGTCCGAACACTACAGGAGAGAGCTGTGGCAGTCTGCTCCCAACCCTAGTCTGCTCCATCCTACTTGGTCACTACGAGTTGGAAACAACTCAGTGGCAGCAGGCTTGACTTTTGATTTTAGAGAGAGGCTGGGGAGAGAGTAAGCCATTCTATGGCCATTGGTTTTCTGGCCCAGTTATAGGAGGACATATGAAAGTAGTGAATTTCCTTGTTGACTATTACTTACTGCGTGAAGTCTTTCCACAAGTTTTTGATCACCAAGGCAATTTTTAGTGTCAAACCAAGAATCAAACTCCTGTGGGGGGAGGAAGATGGAAATTCTACAATAAGTGCACAGGTTGGTTTATTGAGATGCACCATTGAGAGCTATACATTTTGTACCATTTTAAGGGAATTTTTTTAACATTAGTAATTGTGATGGCCAACATTAGTTACTTTCGAAAATAGATAAACTATCACATCAGGTAGCAAATGTTTTCACCCCATTCACTGGAATTTCATCAGTAATTTTTTTTCTTAGAAGGCATGATTAGAGTTTCCCATACTATGACAGCATTCAATCCAATTCAGGAAAATAGAAGAGTATACAATGGAAGACATACAATGTGAATGAAAACATTGCCCTCACTAGATAATAAAAACAAGCAAAAGGCCAGATAAGGTATATAAGTTAATATAGATAGCTGAATTTGGCATTTTTATTGCCAATCAATACACATAATGGGGAAATCAAGCATCAGAATCCTTGAATCCTTCTATTCAGTTGGCTTCCCTAGCACAACCTTTAATGCTACGAGTGATATAAATCCAAGCCCTTTTGTTTTGTCAATCACAGACCACGAACCCATTCTAATGTCTGCAATCATCCAAGATCGCTCTCAAGATATTTAATCTACCTGCCAAACTCGTGTTCAGTAATGTTTCAAATCTTTCCATTAAGTAGTTTAAAAAAGTGTTGAATGCACTATTCTGAGCACTCTCTCACCTCATAAATCGTGATTAACAACGGC
Organism: Echinops telfairi; assembly: GCF_000313985.2. Taxonomy (NCBI): domain Eukaryota; kingdom Metazoa; phylum Chordata; class Mammalia; order Afrosoricida; family Tenrecidae; genus Echinops; species Echinops telfairi. Next base: position 9,880,144 of record NW_022109980.1, read on the forward strand.
TGCAAGTAAAGCTTAACACACTGGTTAATCCCAAAGGGGGAAAAAAGTGAGTTCTCTGAATAGCTGTATTTTTTCAATTCTGTACTAAAGAACTCTTTCCAGAGCAAAACAAAACCTACAAACACCCAATAAAGTTTTTATCTGCCATCTATGCTTTAAAATCAAATGCCTGTGAACGTAAGCAAAAGACATGTCTAACGTCTAACTTCAACTTACATCTGCTGAATGAAAAACTTCAGGCAATAAGAAGTTGAGCAACGCCCAGAGTTCATGCAGGTTATTCTGCAGAGGTGTCCCCGTTAGGAGCAAACGGTTGGTCGATTTGAACTCACGCACAATCTCTGAGAGCTAAGGGGGAAACGGAACTATGAACATCGCCTTAGTATTAGGAATGTTCTACGTTCGGTACTACTTTTGCCAACCAACTCCCCCCACCCTCCCCGAATTTAACAAAGAACTTTAACATGGAAAAATTCCCAATTCACGTGACTGCTGCAGTGAAACACAACTGAGCAAAAGACTCGAGGCATTTCTACAAAGAACACAGATCAGTTTCATACCTCAGACTCCACCCCACCCCACCCCCGCCAGAATCCTCCCATCTTATTTCAAAAAAGGTAGTCTCTCCAATTTAAGGCAATAGGAAACAGTCCAAGCCTCCTCCACGGAGTACAGGCTAGTCACTTTATACAGTGATATTCCCTTCTCCCCACCACGTTCATCAGTTACGTGGCTCGCCAAGTGCTAACCTGGCCTAGCCACGATTCTTAAGCCCCCATGTTGAGTCCATTTTCCTCAGTAGCTTACTTTAACTTCTGAGAAACCAGACCAGAAAAATTAAAGATATAAAAACAATTGTAACATATACCAGTCATCTTATTGATAAAAATGCATTTGCATAATGCTCTTAAACCAACAATTAGTCTGCTAATATGTGTCCTCTTATCAGTTATTAGTTCCAATTTTAAATTAGAATGATTCACCTGGTGGTTTTGCTACAGTTCTGTCCCTGTTTCTCCCAAAGTAGCCCAGTAATACAAAGAGAGGTTACCATAATAATAGAAGCTTTTCTACTGTTGATGGAATTGAATGGCAAGAAATGTTGATATTTTTCAATGTTTTTTTGGTCTGCTTTTAAGATCATTTTGGGGGGGTTCTTACAACTCTGGTTATAATCCATCTATCAATTGCATGAGACATATTAGTACATATATTACCATTGTTTATTTTCTAGACATTTACTTTCTATTGAGCCCTTGAGATCAGATTTTTCCCCTCCCCCCCTAAAAAATATTTTTCAATGTTAATACCGAACTCTAATTCATACAAATCAGATAATTTCACCAGGAAATTATTTTTTCTAATCCACGTGAACACACCAAAGTAGCCCCTCAATAAAAAAACACATCAGTGCAAATGAATTTATACACCAAATATTTGCAATGCCAGTGACATATTGTGGCATAAAAGAGTTAGGCTATAACAAGCGGCATAGCAAATGAGCACCTCGCTTTCTTTACCTGCACAACTGCACTCCATGTTGACTTGTTTTGTATTCAATAAGTTCGATTTTAAAGCTACTTTAAAAACAGACTTGCATTCTCATTTCACAAATATAATCATGATCACCCCTCATTTTTTTTTAAATACAGAGACCTGAAGGCATGTACTGGCAGTTCAAAGAACACTATAATAGAGATATCAAGGACGGGCTTACCTTGGATTTTTCATTCTTTATTCTGTGAGCTTCATCAATGACTAGGTATCGCCAATGAAACTTTTTGAAGACAGATTTTTCTTTAATTACCATCTCATAAGAAGTAACACAAACCTCCCACTCTCCTGGCATCATTTCATCACGAATAAAAGCCGCCTAATTCAAAATAAAGTTTCTTATGTTAGAAGAGGTTGACAAGGAGATCATGGACTGGTCAAGCAACTATTAAGAGTTGTAAGAGACTCGAGAAGCATCATTTAATCTCATCTTCCTAGCATGTCACAATGGGTCAAAAGGACATAGGCCAAATAACTTTTCTGAATTACCAATACCACAGTTTCAACAATTAGAAAGTACTTAGCATACCTGAATGATTGCAACTTTCAGAAATCTCTTATATGGCCCTTCTCTTCCTAGCAGGGCTGAGTCACAAATACCTTGTTAAAGGGTCAGGAATGGTTTTGTGAGGTTTCTGGTGTTATTAAAAAACCAAACTCAGTCTCTCTTTCTTCCAGCCTCTGGCACTCTAAGAGCAGCAGGTGTCAGTACGGACCTGGCCAAGTCTAAGAACCACCCCACGCACCACCAATTCAGAAACTGGCACAGAAATGTCATCAAGAAGCCCCATCACCATGACATGAATCTCTTAAGGGGGACCCCAAGTTCCTGAGGAACACGCGCTTTGCCAAGAAGCACAAGAAGGGCCTGAAGAAAATGCAGGTCAACAATGCTAAGACCATGGATGCTTGTACTGAGGCTAGCAAGGCTCTTGTGAAGCCCAAGGAGGTCAAGGCTAAGATCCCAATGGGTGTCAACCACAAGCTCAGTTGACTGGCCTACAATGCCCATCCCAAGCCAGCTTGGGCATGTATTGCCAAAGGTCTGAGGCTCTGCTGACCCAAGGCCAAGGCCAAGGCACAAAGCAAGGCTGATGCTCCGGCCAAGGACCAGGCCCCAGCTCAAGCTCCCAAAGATGCCTGGGCTCCTACACAGTAGAATTCTCTGTCTGAGGATTAGAAGGACTGATGTTAACCTGGGGCTGCCATCTGCGGGGAGCTGGTGTCATCCTGTGCTATTTACACAAATAAACCTAAGGCGGGCATTGTTAAACAAGCAAACAAACCCACTGCCATCTAGTCCATTTTGATTCATAGTGACCCTCCGGGACAGAGGAGAACTGCCCTTTTAGGTTTCTGAGGCTGTAAATCCTTACAGAAATAGAAAGTCTCATCTTTCTCCCTCTAGTGTTATTATGAGGCTACAAACACTACCAACCACAAGGTCAGTAGTTCAAATCCAACAGCTGAACAATGAGAGAAAGGTAAGGCTGACTTGTTCCCATAAAGATGTACAGTATCACAAATCCCATACAGCTTCACCCTAAGTCAGAATCAATTCAATTGTCGTGGTTTGAGACTACTTATTTAAATCAACATAGTACTATCTAGAACACTGGTTTTCAAACTTTTTTGACAATGCCTCATGGTAAAAATACATTTAATGCATTTTATATAGAACTGCCTTACAAAGCTATTGAGTCTGTAAATCTTTACTGGAGCAGAAGGCTTCATCTTTCTCCCAAGGAGTGGCAGGTGGGTTTGAACTGCTGACCATGAAGGTATGCAACCGTTGCATAAGCCAATACACTACTAGGGTTCCTTTATAATATCATTAAAATCCATTAATCAATGAAGTGTTTTGCAATTTTACTGAGGCATTATGAAAACATCAGCCTAGATAGTTTTTCTTCTGCTCACATGTTTAAGAAATAATTTTAGCAAAAGATCAATACTGTAGCAATGCAAATGAGGAATGGGATGACATTATATAGTGGCAGTCACCAAAAAGAGTTTTCAGTGACTAACTTGCTAATGAGAAATACCAGGTACAAGAGGAAGATAAATGACATAATTCATAGCGCTACCATTCTGTTGAGGCTATCTGAGCTACATAAAATGTTTACACTATGCTCTCCAGAGATAAAATCAAAACAAAGTTTAATGATATGCCTTCTGAACAGATTACAAACGTTGGTTATTTTTCATAATTTATTATGTTTAGGTTAAGGCTACTACAGACCTAAGGGAAAAAAAACAGGTGTAGCCTACTGGATGGACAAAATGGCTCATTTAAAAGACTAAGGTTGACAAACGCTTATGAATTACCGGAGAATGCATATGCCCAGACATGTATTTTTCTATTCAAAGACCAAACCTGACAGTAGTGACTGAGTACAAACTACAAACCAAGGGCTCTCTGTACATAGAGAAGGGGGAAGTTCCGTTGTGTGCATTGATGGACGGGTGCATGTGAACAAAGGCAAAGGTCAAAAAACGTAAGCAAACAGGTAAGCCAGTTAAAGGGACGTGCTTGGGGCTTCCAAATAACTCAAATGTTAAAGTCACCATAAGACAGTGTTAACAAAGCATTTTTTTAAAGGATCATTTAAAAGTGCAATTCAATAAATAAATAAATAAAATCCCCCCAAAAAGTGCAATTCAAAATTGGCTAGGTTAAAAAGCTAGTTAAAAAGTAAATGTAGGAAATTGGTTGAGTGGAAAACGAATTTGTTCTCTCAACTTTCATTCCAGCCACAATCATCATTTTTTTTTAAAAACTGCACATGAGACTTCATGATGAATTGTCTGTTATTAATAGGTAAAGCATCTACTTCATAGGAATGTTTCAAGAATTAATATACGCAAAACACCACAGAGCCTGGCATAGAGTAAGCACAACTTAAGTTACTGGTCATTAATATTTAACTTAAATGTCTTTTCTAGCAATCGCCTGTAACTTTAAACAACTGCAGAAAATAATTTTTAAATGCTTGAACTTATTGTGTACACTTACTCTTGTATCCTTGTCTCCAACAAAACAAATAACACGGAGCGATGGGAGCCACCGTTTGAATTCATCCATCCAGTTGTGTAAAGTAGATTTTGGAACCAAAACCAGGTGAGGTCCCAGAAGGTTTCGGTAGTGTTTCAGGTACCCAAGCAAAGCAATGGTCTGTAAAGTCTTACCAAGACCCTGTATGATCATCACAAAGGAGAAAACCGATCAATGTATTTCTGAATTTTCCTCAATGAAGCATTTTGTTAGTAACAACATCATAGCAGATCTTTACCATCTAGCTCACGCAGGGAATTAAGTTCCTACCAATGAGCAGTTGAAAGGCCGTTTTGAAAACATGTATAGCCATGCCAATTCAATACTTACTGCGGGCACGAAAACAAACTAAGAAAGACTGCAGCTAGAAAGGCGCTAACAAGGGTGTTTTTATTCGTAACAAAGCAAGCAATAGACTATATAATTTTACCTACTAGTAGCAAAATTAAGAAGTGTGAGAGTGTGTGCGTGCGTGTGTGTCTTTCACAAAGGCAGATTTCCTTTACAAACTGCTTAGATATCGGTCTTTGTGTCCCATTGTCCCCAATGATTCTAGCCCAGACATTAAATTTTTAGACTATGCGCCTCAAGGGGCTTGGAGCTCTGGACTTGCATCTCACACTCTTAAAAACCTAAGGAACCATAAGAAACAGGACTTTTCAGCCAGAAAGGATGTAAAAAAAAAAAGCTCACCAGCTCCAGTAAACCAACTTGATTTTGGTGAACAGTATAGTAGCCACCCAAAACCCAGAACCTAAGAAAAGAGAACTATGTACTAGGCTTTGGGGCTTAATCGCTATGAAACTTATAAAGGCTCTTTTATAAACCTAAGCCCAGAGCTATTTTTATTGGGTTTATCCTAGTTACTATCTTAATAAATGATCTATATTTTAAAATATATTAGGCACTGAGCACCCAAAATCTTAAAAGGGTCATAACTCTAAGTACTTTCGCCTCAAGGCGTCTTACAGAAATCATCTGAGCAGTGCAGAAAAACGAAATCACAAAGAATCTCAAGACTTAGATCTACTATACATCAAGCAATCCAAACAAATGGTGAAAGGGGGAGAATGTGGATACAATGAGGAAATTGTCCTGGGATTTTTATTTTTTATTACGGAACACTTATTTTTATAAAACCGCATCCTCGTTATGTAGAAGAGTATGTCTGAAGGTGCAGAAATCAGAATACCAAGTTATATACACATACACAACATGATCTCAACATCAATGCAGGCACATGGGAGCGGGGGAGGGGGGGGGAGAAGAAAAGGAAATACATACAAGGTAAACTGTTATTTCCAGGTAGCAGGGGTCTGTTTTTAATTTTATTCTTCTCCCAAATCGTCTACAATCCTTAAAAGTTTTATTTTAGTCCTAAAAATATATCTGGTATCAGCATAAATGCAACATGAAGAACCTTTATAGCCTTCCTGTTTAGACAGGCTGAGTCAAAAGGAGCTTGAAGCAAATTCACCCTGGGCCTTCTGTTGTCCAGGTAACAGGGCTCTTATCCCTCTGAGCTGACTATAGGCCCCAATCCAGAATATGCATAATTAGGAGGCACTACAGACCCGTGATTTAAAGGACACCCTGCCACATCCCTAGCAGTTGCTCAATCAGGGATGAATATCTATAGGGCTGACTGCCATGCTAGATGACACCGGGCATACATACGTCGTCATGTGATTCTTCTGGATGACAGTGACTGCAAATACGGTTCCAGAAACACAGAAATACAAAGGCTACTACTGGGTTATATGCACCGAGAGCTTCCCCTGTTCTCTTTTCAATCCTAGCCTACTCATTTGGTCTTAAAATATCTATCTAGAAAAGATAAAATAAATCCACCTAGGTCTTCATGTGCTATACCTTATTGGCAGAAGGTTTTATATGACCTTACGTTTTTGCTTCAATCATTTTATTTACATTATCCATGGTGCCCCATTTTGGTTCCCAATGCCTGCCTGGCCCTCTACTGTACCCCACATCAACGTGGCGCTTTACATTTTGTTGTTGTTCCTTATCCCAGCCAGTCCCTTTTCTGATTGTTCACAACTCCAGGTGTTACAGTCATACATGCATTCAGTCACTATTTGGTTTGTATACCCCCACCTCACTCCCAAAAGGATTTCAGGTGGCCAACAATGAAAATCTGTTTTGGGTGGCCCGCACCAAATAAATCAATGGTGACATGGAAATAAAAGAGGGGCTAAGACAAGTAAGAAAGACTCAAGGAGAAGGAATAGGAAAGTTCACAGTAGACAGACCTTTCTGGCTTACAAAGATGCTCCTTGGATTGGCATGCCATTTGGCTCTGAGCTTCCCAGAAGCCAAAAGGCAAAGGGAAGCAAATATAGAAGGGTTTGGGTAACATTTAAGGAAACATCAATAAAAGAATGGTGTGGCCTGTGAAATTACATGTTCTAAAGGTTCTTTTTTTAAAAAATTCTAGACATTACAAATGCATTTTTTCATTAGAGCCACTAAATAAAACAATTTCACCTCCAGGCATGAGGTGGGGTGGGGGGTTGAGGGGGCAAGGGGGGGGGTCAGCTCAGGCATTTCAAATGTACAGAAGAAATTGCCGAAAACTACAACGGTGTTTTTAGCTACAAACTTCTTACCATTTCATCTGCCAAAATACCATTGACTCCATTTTCATACAAAGAGATCAACCAGTTCAGTCCTCGAATCTGATAATCTCTTAGCGGGCCTCCTTTCACATCTAGGAAGGGAGGGGGTGAAAAGTCATGTATGTCTCATGCTCTTGTTAATTCAGTAAAGTTGTCCTAAAGTGAAATTATAAAGAAAGTCACCAAGGTAATGAGGTACTTACAAGAAGGTGACACTTCAAATCTCACGCACATACTGGATGTTTTCCTACTCTCTGACAGAAGCTCTTCATCCTCTTCTTGTTCGGTGCGCCTGTGGCGGTAGCTGAACAGAAAAAAAATACCTTCATATTCCATCCACACACCAAGCTGTCAATTAAGTCAGTATGGATTACCACTACGTTTGGGGGGAGGCAGGAGAGAAATGAGCTGTCTAGAATCTTACTTGGAATTTGGCCAAACCAGGCAACATTTTTTTTATTCCTTGGCTTCTAGGAAGGAAAAATGACTGTTGCTTCCAGGACAAAGTGACCGACAGCAAACAAACTTTTAAAAATATATATACAGTTGGACTAAGTGAGAGTAAAAGAATCATGAGTGGAAGGGAGAAGGAGGGGGAGAGGGAGAGGGAGGGGTAGATCAGTCCACATACTCTCCAGCAGAAAGTAAGCTCTGCTTTTCATCTTTCTTTATTCGAGGTCGTCCCAGCTTCATGTTCAGAGGCGATGTTGGAGATTTTTGTGCTGTGGGTTGAATGAAATGTGCAAAGAGTTCTGTCTGCCTCAGAAGAAACTCAAATCTCTTAGCTCGGTCTGTTTTCTAATTTCCAAAACAAAAAGTGAAAAGAGAAAAAATAATCAAAGAGTTACTCAAAGTTTGCTTACTGAACAAAAGCTTTTGTTAAATAAAGCCCTGGTGGCACTGTTAAGTCAATGTTGAACTGCTAACTGCAAGGCTGGTTCAAACCCAATAGCCGCTCCGTGGGAGAAAGGTGAAGTGCTCTGCTCCCAGGAAGGTGTGCAGCCCCAGAAACCCTACATAGAATTACTGAGTCGGAATAGACGCCATGGCAGTGGGTTTGTTTGGTGGGGTTTTTGTTTTAAAAGCACAGGCTTTGTCCTCAGCACAATTAACATGCTAACTCAGTGAGTTTTTTTTTAACAAACCTATGAGGTTGATATTAGGATCATCCCATTTTACCAAAGATAAAACAGGCACAGAGAGGGTAAGGAACTACCCCCAAGATCCCAGAGCTAGTAGGCCACAGAATTTTAAAGCAGCATGTTCAAACACTTTGAAGAGAAGCCATGATATCTGAGAGGCTTAGCAAATAGCCCATAAGAAGTATCCTTAGAGTCAGGGTCCAAAAGTAAAGCCTCTTTCCCAGTCATAACTCTTTGCTTTTCTCAAATAGTAACACTGAGCATCAAAAAGAACATGTCTGAAAACGAGAGCGTGTTACGTATGTACTCTAAACTCCGGAGAATGTGTAAGCTGCACCTAGAAATCATTAAAAGTATACAGTGCCATCTTTACTCAAATATTTTCAAGGTAATGACACAATAACATAATAAACATTTCTCTCTTCAATTAAAGAAATCTAGAAATTTATACTTTATGCTAACAGTAGGTGAAGCTTCTCCCTGAAGTGAGAATTTGGGGAAAAATCGCATGTGTGTGTGTGTGTGTTTGTAGCATATATTAATTACTGAAAATTCATATACATTACAATTTCTTAGAGAATTTTTAAAGACAGAAAAAAGAAATAATCCCATATTAAATATTAAACCATTAAAAAACAATTGATACTCGAGACAGCATGGACGAGTCCAATTAAAAAACTGACTGCCCCTAGCATAAGATTTTAACGTAAAGCGGGACAAAAGCAGGAGACCATTGATAAAACGCATATCCTGGCGAAATAGCCACATGGCAGCCAAAAACCATATACCCTAGCTTGTCGTGCATTCTTTCCAAAAATCAGGACTTTTTTAAACACTGCGGGACGCGGGACAAATTGCTAAAAATAATCCCCAAAGCAGGACGTCTGGTCACCTTACTCTAGCAACAAGTCAAAAGAATTTTTGTAGGGCTATTTTCTTTTTTAAAGATGATTTTATTGGGGACTCTTACAGCTCTTATAACAATCAATACAACAGTTGTATCAAGAAAAAACATGTTAAGACATAAAACTTATACCACACACCTGCAAAAAAGATTTTTTTTAACTAAAAATCTTAAAAGGTCAATAAATACGTGTCATTCTAGACAAAGGGGAGCGGGATGGGGGAGCGGGCGGTGCGAAAGAGGTTTTAACTCCAAGGAACTTTCTGGCCACAGGGTAGAAAACAGCAGGGGGCTTCAACAAGTTTGTGGAAACCAGGATATGACAAGTGAATGGAAATTTTCCACACTTGTTGCAACTCCCTTGTATTTGACTGCCAATGAAGGATGCATAATTAACAACAGCTTCCTCCTCCTACCTCCAAAGATATACAGCAGTGTTCATTGCCATAAATGCAAGAGCTAGACAAACATAATCAGCACAAGAGCTGGCAGGAGGCCAAACACTTTCCATGTTATATTATCTGCACTGGAATGTTGTTCTTAGAGTTGCTAAAACATTAACTGTCCACAAGGTTGTGGGTAGGTGGCATCCAGTCGATTCTGACTCACGGTGACCCCATGTGACAGATGAGCACTGCTCCATAGGGTTTCCTAGGTAACCATCTTTCTGGGGGCAGATTGCCACATCTTTCTCCCTCAATCACTCGATGGGTCCACACATCTAAGGTGGAAGTGAGCAACTGAATGTTTAATTCTTGCGCCCTCCTTGATGTCTACCTTAGAAGTGGTCTTACATATGAAGACAGAATTTTGTAGAAAAGATACTTCAGCTCTACTTAATGTTTAAATCTCCAAAAACCAAATTCGCTGCCCTCGAGTCCATGTAGACTCATAGCACCCCATTAGGAGAGGGTAGAACTGCCCCTGTGGAGTTCCGAGACTATAACTCTTTACAGGAGCAGAAAACCCCACCCTTCTCCCAAAGAGCACCTGGTGGTTTCAAACTGCTGACTTGTGGAGTTCTGCCCAATGCATGACTACTATGCCACCAAGGATCCTTGTTTTGTTTTCCTCCTGAGGTTTATGGTGCAGGAGAAAGGGAAACAAAAAGCAACAACAAGTAGCTCTAGCTCATCGGTAACCTCTTACTTTTAACTTGAGCTAATCCAGATCACTGGTTGGAAGGATCACAAGGCCTTAGAAATCTCATTAAAGTTAAAATGATTATTTTCATGACGACGATGTAAATAATTAAATGCAAAGCAGTATGTATGCATATAGAAGGCTGTCCTGCTTATGGAAGTAATGTTTTCATGTACTAGGCAAATTGTTTTCCCTCAAGAAAGTACAGTATACACTCATGTATAAGCCGAGATTTTCAGCACGTTTTATGCAGTTTTTGTGGTAAAATTAGGTGCCCGGCTAATATTCGGGTCGGCTTATGCTCAAGTATATATGCTACATAGACATATTGCATGTTTTATGAAGTATAATATTCAGTTACACATTCGCCGATACAGCGAATACCAAGAGAAAGCAAGCAGGCACCGAGCAGGACTGATAGTGCCACTGAGGTGACTGTTTTCGTTTATTGGAGGACATGTTGATGTTATTCTGACCCATAGTGGCCCTCTGTGCAACAGCACAGAACCTTGCCCACCCCTGCACCATCCTCACAATCCTTCTCATGTTTGACCCCATCCGATTTTGCAGTAAGCAGCAGAGAATCAAATGTCAGGCCTCGTTTCTAATTCCAACGATTCCCTATAGCTTTCCTGGTCCTTTTCTCTACTCGCCTAAAAAGGAAGAGATTCAGCAGTTAAACCAAAATCTATGATGATGTATTACAGTTCTTTTCTATTTCTCAAATCAACCAACACTCTAGTACAGTCTATATGCACGTGCTTGTTTGGTTTTTTGTTTGTTTAATCAAAACTTCTACCCAAGAGCATATTTACCATTTTCTCTTCATATTCTGGGTCCATTTCCTTTTCAGATTTAGACACGTTAGCCGCAAATTTGAGTTGAAATGGTGAAGCACTTTTCTATAAGTCCAAAGAAAATGAATCATCAAATTGCAAAGCAAGGTCTATAGAATTAAGGTTCTCAATTGAAGAAAAAAGTGATTAAGTAACAAACATGCGCCATGAATGGACCAATGCGAGCATGTCAAGAAACTAGACCTTGAATTAATTTAATTCTGAATGCCTGATGATCAATTAAAAAAGGGAAAAACAAATCATGAAAAAAGCAGAGAAATGACATTCATGAAAACAAACACCAAAAGGCAAACACTGAGCCGTTTCCTCGATTTCTGACTTTTAAAGTATAAGAGCATGTAATCATTAAGGAGGAGATCAGATATCTGGAATATGTTAATAGCATCAACCACAAGCCAAAGAATTCCAGGAAAGCAGGTATTAATTATCAGAAACCATTCTTGCTATAATGGGAACAGGCTAGACTGCTCAGAAGACTGTGGTTTTTCTTCCCAAAATGCTTTCTAAAATAGTTTTCTTCTTTTCATTAAGACATTTAAACTTCTTTTACTTAATACCATGTCACCAATCTATCTAAAATAATGTAGTAGTAAAGTTTCAAGTGGTATTCACGTTTATTTTCTCCAAAATTGGAAGTTTCGTTGCTTTCAACTATTTACACTGCACACATATTCTATGGAGGCAGTGTATCAGGGCACTTAGCTATGAAGAAAGATGAGGCTATCTGCTTCTGTAAAGATTTACAGCCCCCCCAAAAAAAGGATTTACAGCCATGGTCATTAGGAATCAGAATCAACTCCATAACAGTGTGTTTGGTTAACTATTAACCTTCGAGTTCTACAAAGCTGCAATTTCCTGAATACGAACATTAATCAAGTACTTTAAAAACTGAAATTCTTCCATGTGGGCTTTGTTGCTTCTGAGCTAGATGGCTGCTTGTTTACCTTCAATCCTTTAAACCTCAGACGCTATGTCTTTTGATAGCCGGGCACCATCAGCTTTCTTCACCACATTTGCTTATGAACCCACTTTGTCTTCAGTGGTTGTGTTGGGAAGGTGAGCATCACAGAATGCCAATTTAATAGTAGAAAGTATTCTTGCATTGAGGGAATACTTGAGTGGAGGCCCAATGTCCTTCTGCTACCTTAATACTAAGCCTACAAATATATGCTCATAGATCTATTTCCCCATTCTCATATATAAATATATTTCCATATGTACATGTCTTTATCTAGACCCCCATAAATGCTCTTTGCCTCCCAGCTCTTTCCTCTATTTCCTTTGACTTTCCTCCTGCCCCACCAGCATGCTCAGTCCCCACCAGGGTTTCAGCAATTCCTCTTGGTTACATTAACCTTGATCATGCCCTACCAGGCCTCCCACATCCTCCTCACCACCAATTCGGATTACTTGTTGTTCCCTTGTCCCTGGGTTTGTTAACACCACTACCTTTCCCCCCACCTCCTCCTCTCCCATGTCTCTCCGGAACTGTCGGACCCAGTGTTTTCTCCTCCAGATTGTTCATCCAGCCTATCTTATTTAGACAGACTTGCGGAGATAATAACATGCACAAAAACAAGACAGAGCAAAACCAAGCAACAATATACAACAAAACAACAACAAACCAATGGCAAAAAAAACACAACAAGAAAGAAAAGTTTGTAGATAATTCAAGGATTGTTTTTTGGCTTTTAGGAGTGTTTTCCAGTCCAGTCTGTTGGGTCACCATGCCCTGGCCCCAAAGTCCACCTTCAGCATTCCCTGGGGACCTCGCCGTTCCATTCCCTTGTTGTTCTGTTGCACCCCCTTAGTGTTTTGCCTCGGTGTGGCGGGATCAGATCGGGTGCACACTGTCTCTGGTGTTGTCCCCTGTAGGGCTATGGGTCAGTGAGGGGCGTCATGTATCATAGTGGGGTCGGCCATGTGGTCCTCTCTGTGGACTGGCTGCTCTAATTGGGAAGCACACCAGCCTGCGTGATCACGGGGTGCCGATGAATCATTTATCAGGCATCAAAGAACAAAAAATCATTTCATTGTGTGCTAACCTCTATGATACGATCGCTTCAGACAAATGGGTGCATAAGCAAATGTGGCGATGAAAAGCTGATGGTGCCCGGCTATCAAAAGATATAGCGTCTGGGGTCTTAAAGACTTGAAGGTAAACAAGTGGCCATCTAGCTCAGAAGCAACAAAGCCCACATGGAAGAAGCATACCAGGGGTGCGATCACTAGATGTCGAAGGGATCAAGTATCAGGCATCATCAGAACAAAAAATCTTACCATAGTGAATGAGGGGGGTAGTACGGAGTGGAAACCCAAAGCACATTTGTAGGCCACTGGACATCCCCTTACAGAAGGGTTTCGGGGAAATGAGCCAGTTAGGGTGCGATATAGCAACGATGAAAACTACAACTTTCCTCAAGTTCCTAAATACCCCCCCCCCCCACTATCATGATCCCAATTCTACCTTGCAAGTCTGGGTAGACCAGAGGATGCACACTGGTACAGATAGGAACTGGAAACACAGGGAATCTAGGGTGGATGGTCCCTTCAGGACCAGTGGTGTGAGTGGCGATACTGGGAGGGTAGAGCGAGGGTGGGTTGGAAAAGGGGAACAGATTACAAGGACCTACATGTGACCTCCTCCCTGGGGGACGGACAACAGAAAAGTGGGTGAAGGAAGACGTCAGACAGGGCAAGATATGACGAAATAATAATTCATAAATGATCAAGGGTTCATGAGGAAGGGGGAGTGGGGAGGGAGGGGGAAAAATGAGGAGCTGATGCCAGGGGCTCAGGTGGAGAGCAAATGTTTTGAGAATGATGAGGGCAATGAATGTACAAATGTGCTTTACAGAAATGATGTATGTACGGATTTTGATTAGAGTTGTATGAGCCCCTAATAAAATGATTAAAAATTTTAAAAAACTGAAATTCTCTGAAAGGTAGTACAAGCATACTACCCTTTGTCAAGTCTATACATACATGTATTCTAACAGAATATGCCCCCTTCCCTGTAAGAAATCAAGAAATACAATACTTAAAACAGGAATCTGCTCATCATGACCAGAGATCAGAGGATTTCCATTTTTGACAGACTTGGCGCAAGTCTAAGGACAACCACGTCGGTGAAAATGATTTCAATTGTATATGGCTTTTGTCAACCAGTTCCTGCAAACGTAGGTCAAAACTCCACCACAGAATGTGACCTGTAGCATAAGAAAAACATGGTTCCAAGCACTTGATAAATATCTCCTGAAACATTTATTAAAATGTCTATTCTGAGGAAATCCAAACTAAGAGAGTGGGACTTGACCCTGGGCAGGAGCTGACTGTGGCGTGCTTATCAGATAGCATTTTGTTCCTCTAAGTCAAATAATAACCATTTTGATTTATAGCATCTCATATCTGGGATGTTTTCGATGTGATCCTAGATGAATGGATGAGAACATTGCTAACAATCTTCAAACCTCCATTTTCAAGCTGCCATGTGTGTGAGGGAGGCTGCAAAAAGTTTGTGGGAAAATTCCATTACCTTTAAGTGCCTTTTTCCCATGAACTGTTTGAAGACCCTTGCACAATAAATCCTATTCTATGTTCAAAGCAACAAGAAAAAATTGGTTAACAAAATGCACTCCTTTATCTTTCCTTAAAAAGTTGTAAAAAGTTGGGTTTTCCAGTTTCCCGACAGTGGTCATGATTTTGGGTCATATACATGAGTCTCTTTCTATTCGTGGGGAAGGAAACGTCACCAACAGAAAAGTAAAGCTTCTGTCTTAGGGGGGAAAATGTACTCACTATATTTTTTGCTTACCTTGAAGGAGAATACCATACCATTTTAACTGTATGCTAATGAAAAATGCCCAAATCTTGTGCCGTGCTATTCAAAGCTGTGGGCAATTTACTTAGTAATGGCACTATCTCCCAAACAACAAATATCAACATAGCGACTCTCTAACTCTTTGTATATACATACATGTTTGTTAAAAACACATTTCTTCTCCAATAACAAAAGATATAGGCAACTAAGATATGCTAATGCATTTCACATGAATTTTATCATCTGGTATTCTAGATGTCTTGAAGACACACTCAAAGGCCATCAAAATGCGTCTTAAAGACCATGGCCTTTTTCTTAATCTTTTCATTACCAGAAAGACCATCTCCAATTTCCTCAGTGTTGGGTTAGCCAATTATACCACGTGAGTCTCCAAAACAAGAAAAAACACTCGCACATCAACAATCAACCTACTGAATCGCATTTATGACATTCATCACCAACATGCTTTGAGTCAGAGCCTATTTTGCTTGATAAGCAGTGAAACCTGTGAGAACCAGAACTCCACGCGGCTGCCAAGTTCTTCGGGGACTCCCACTTTTGCCAGGGTCTATCTTGCCCTTTTGTCATCACTCGTTTAGAGGGAAATGTAGGCATCTTCCTTCTCTGCCAGGTTTCCACCATACACCGGTACTGGCTTTTACAGGTTTTATTGTACTATTCTAGTAATATGGAATGATGTGAACTTCACACATCACTGAGAAGGAAAAACTGTTAGCTGGCACGGCAAAGAGAACAAAGTCCCGTCAACAGCAAGAAATGCAGGATGCCTGTTTTGTGTTTTACTGCAACAGCATTCCATCTCCTTGCTGTCCGGTGTCATCATCTCTTTATCACTTGTAGTTTCCCGTTTGACAGAGGTTTCTAGTGAGGTGGTTAGATTAGGTCCTTTACCATCAACTAAGAAGGTCCTTCTGGGGGCAGCAGTTTGAGTTGTTTGAAAAAACTGCTAGCCTGACTCTTGAGGAAGAACACCAAAAAGTTATTTTGGAAAATCAACACAAAACTGGAGCCACCTCAGAAGTAATTATTTAAGTCAAGGGGAAACAGCCTCCTAGACTTCAAATGCCTTTATATTGCTGGCAGACACAAGCATTGACAGAAGCCAATTCCCAGCCAGCAGGTCGCTTCCGACTCACGCAACCGTACTGGACGGAGTAGAGCAGCACCTATGAGTTTCCAAGACTGTGACTCTTGACAGGTTGTAGAAAGCCTCTCCCACCCTGGAAGCAGCTAGTGGTTTTAAATTGCTGACCTGGTGGATAGCAGCCCAAGGCATAACCCACAAAGCCACCAGCGCCTCCCCCCTCCTACAAATCATTGGTGGTCACAGGAAAAGGTGGACCTGTCCTTTCAGAGTGAAAGGAGTGTGCAATACATTCGGATTCTCGAGGAACATTAATTTTTTCTTAAGTGACAAAAGTAGTAAGCTTCAATTATCCAGAGTGGCCCCCACCTTGTATCCGTGGCTGTCCATGCTGAGGAGGGGAAAGTAGTTTCTGCTGAGGCAATAGAATTTAGGCATCTATGTATCAACCCAGTGTTTGGTTTGTTTTTAAGTTTCTTTTGTTCGCCCTCGTCTAGGTCTTTTATTGATTTCTGGTCTTTTGGGGTTTGTTTTGCCTCTCACAAATCCAAAAAAGGTACACAACTTGGAAAATCCGAAGACCTAAACCACTAGGGGAAAGCAAGCTTTGCACTTGACATTTGCACATTCTGGTCGAGAAAAACCCTTTTAAAATCTCTCTCTCACACACACACACACACAATTCCCAACGTTTGATTTATACTGATGCTTGGTATTTGGCCCAGCTTTAATCATCAATATTGTCTTACGGTCCAAGTATCTAGATGCTAGCATGCACGTGTTCCCCAGGATGTTCACTCAGCACCACAATCGTCTTGCTCTTTAGTCAACCTTGCCAGAGTAAAATACCGTATGTCACTTAAGAAACTGCTGAATTGAAAATCAGTCTTAATTCAAGGCAAAGGGGTGTTCATCACCCTCAAAAGCTTTTAATTTAGTATAGTATCATATTCAGACAAAGCCACTTGAGATCGCTAAAGCATAATTTTAATCACCTACCATTTTAAAAATTGTGATCTAGACATACTCACAAACCAAGGGGGAAAAGCCACCTGTAAACGATTCATTTATTGCACATCGCAAAATCCACATATCACATTGCACTTTGGGGGGTTTGTTTTGTTTTTTCCTTTAAACCTCAACGTTTCAGCGCTGTTTCCTAGTTTTATTTGCCTGGCTTGGTTCCCCAGGAAATCTGTGTTGTGGAGCTAGGACATATTTTCTTGATGGGTCTTTTTAATAGGTGTCAAGTGCCTTACATGCAGTCAGTCCCTTACGCACGTTATCAGAAGCTTATCTTGGCGACGCTTTATTTATAAATAAATAAATAGACATTAAAAAAAGGATAAAACCTGCATGTGTCCAGGAGCCAGCAGCGCGCACTGGAGAGGGAGGTGGAAGCCTGGGAAGCTTGGAGCTGGACAGGGGACCATTTGGGTGGCCCTGGAGTGAAACACTATACCTTCGGGGGCGGGGCGGACAAGAGTGAGGGGGGGGTGCAGATGCTGAAAATGTTCCTAAGTCAAAGTCCTCCGCTTCCATGGTTGAGGATTAGGGGACACCCCGCGGGGCGCTCGCCTTCTCGGGGTGACACCCCTACCCCCCCCCCACTTCAGCAGGCAGGGACAGAAAGAACAAGGGACCCTTTTCTGTTTCTGCCATCCACAAGGCCGACATTGCCAAGCTAAGAAAGACATGTCTTCCCGTCCTCCTGCCGCCCCCAGCCCCCACCCGGACCACCAGCACCTCGAAACGTGAAGGGAAAAAGCCCAGCACCCG
>NW_022109980.1:9898977-9936762 GCF_000313985.2 Echinops telfairi
GCGGGCCCCGCGCGACCAACTGTTGCCTAGGTGTGGGGCGCGGAACCGGCTGGTGGCGGGAACCCACGGCGTGGCCCTACCCACCTTTCCCCTCCCTGTGCCCCCAGCAGTCGGCCGCACTCCCCTCGTAGCTGTGTGTTGCAGAAAGAGTCCGCTTGCCCTTAAATCTGCTCTTTGTACCTCGGTGCTCTCGCCTCCTTGCACAAAGAACTTTTCCTTGGTAGCTAACTGTACTCTAGCAGGTCATTCTTACCGTTGGAGACGGGGAACTGCCCTTTCCCGGTCCCTAAACGGGCAGGAGCGTCGCTCTTCCCGCCTGCCTAAATTCTGCTGGAGAAGCACGCCTTTCACCTCGATGGCAGCTGCAAACCTTCACTTAACCAAGGCTAAACCCTGTAAGTTTGCTTTTTTTTTCAACTCTGCTATCTGTCAGATGACCCAGATGCAGAGCCCTTATTTTTGCTTTGCCATTGACTTGTTAAACTCCTGGGGTACAAGGTCAAGGTCCCCACAGAACCTTGGGTAGCATATGGTGGGTACCAAGGATGTGTAATTGAATTGAACCACTGTGGTATTTTTTTGTTTTGGGTTTTTTTTTGGTTGAGTTCTTTTGGGGGGTGGGGGTGCAAGCTCTATTCACACAATATTATTTACTAGTAACTCAGCACTAATGATATACATGATTATGGATATGAAGCACTTTATAAAGGATCTGACACTCATGCAAATGATCTTTTAAATGCTATAGTTACTATTTCTCCTTACCATTTATTATGATTCAGAGTAGATAAATTTACATCCAAGCTTTCAAATTTCAGTCTTAGGGACAAAAGATAACAAAACCTATAAGGGGCAGGATAGCTGACATCTACAATTTCCGAAATGAAGCAAATACTTACCAACAGGAGAGGAGGGGATCATGGTTCCACTTAATATAAAACACATCGATCACCATCAAGTCGATTCCAATTTACGGTGGTCCTGTAGATCTTTCCAGGAGCAGACAGCTGGTGGGTTTGAACCCCTGATATTCCAGTTAGCAGCCCAACCCCTAACCTAAAGTGGGTCCTTTCCCTCATTGATGTTGGGGGGACTCGCTTCAGTTCTGACTCATAGCGACCCTCTGTACAACAGAGGGAAACACCACCTGGTCCTCACAATTATCCTACGCTTGAGCGCATCATAGCAGCCACGATGTGAAGGAGGCCTTCCTCTTTTTCCCTGTCACACTACTTTACCCCACATGAAGTCCTTCACCAGGAGGGATCTCTCCTGACAACACATCTAAAGGATGTGCGACAAAGTCTCTCTCCGCCCTTGCCTCTACAGAGCATTCGGACTGCACTTGATCACAGACAGGCTGGTTCGTTATGTTGACGATCCGGGGAACTTCTCATACTCTTTGCCAGCACCTCTCCTTCACCTTCCGAAAGAAATCACCAAGCTCCAAGGGGGTGCCCTGTCAGCAGTTAACAGATAGGCACACAATTTCCATTCTCCCCTACACTCCTTTCTGCTTTAAAACTTAGAATCCTTAATATCCGAAACAAACCACAAAACCCCTTGGGACCTTTTTGCTAGTATTGGTCATGGACACCAGGAACTCACTTTCAGTGATGTACGTACCTTAGAAAAAGAAAAGGAGGGGCTAGGGGTGCTAGCTTCGCTCTGATTGATTGTGTTCCTGGTGAGGAAAAGATGGGGCTTTCTGCTCCTGGGAAGAGGTACAGTCTCAGAAACTCACAGGAGCAGTTCTACTCGTCCTAACGGGTCACTAGGAGTAGGCATAGACTCAGTGGCAAAGAGGTTGGTTTTTCCTATGTTCCTTTCGTCACTCCCACCACCATCTCTCAGCCTGGAGTGCACATGTGTACTATTGAAGGGGAACACGGAGGCTCTCATTGGCTGATGTTTCTAAGGGTAATCAACTGGACTAAGAAATGGGACCGGATTAAATCACTTAATAGATCACTTAAAACAGTGATTTTTACCCCTCTTAAAATGTACAGATGTATTAAGACTGCTGAATTTAAAGTATCTCTAAAGAAAAACTTCAGACTTCCATTTGGACATTCTCACCCTCCCCCACTCCCTGTTCAATTTTCTCAGCCTCTAAAGAATGTGTGGCGGGAAAGTTCAAAAAGCCATGTCATAGACAGTGCTACAATCTCCACAGCCACCTGACTTAAGAAGGACCCTCCCTTCCAGATACCTTTTTGTATCAAACTGCAGCCAGCAGAAGAGAGAACCCCATCTCTGCCTGAGACTTCAAAGGAGAAAAGCTCTAGAAAGAGTTAAATGTAACCAGTGTCACAGAACAAATGGCCTAGAAATTGTTCAATGGGACTCTTAATTTGCTGTGTCAGTGTTCGCCAAAACCACGATACAAATATTATTTTTAAAGAACAAATGTGTATTAATGTGCTCCTACTTGCAAAGAATGCTTTATTCCACTTTATTTCTCATGGCACATAGGCAGTATTCTCATAATGTCATGGGCTCAATGCACCTTTTTTTAAAAATCATTTTGTTTGGGGCTCATACGACTCTTATCACCATCCATCCATCCATCCATCCATCCATCCATCCATCCATCCATCCATTGTGTCAAGCACATTTGTACTTTTGTGAGGGGATCTGGAAAGCTCACATCCCCTTGTAACTAACACCTTTTCTCTAGAAACACATGTTCCAACTAACCAAAACAGAACTTTGAAATTATTTGCGGGGACAGGATATATTTGTACATTGAAGATTGCCCGTGTATGTCTCATGTGATCATTCTTTTTATCGAGGTAACACTGGTGAAAGGGCTACCAAGTATATGAATTTGGCTGTAAAGATCGATGCTCAGTCAATAGTCCTTGCCACAGAATTCATGTAAACACTGCCCTTTGGCTTGTGGCAACAGCTGCTATTTACAGAGCATGTGCTATCCTTATTTGCAAACCTGCCTAAAATTCATGATCTATAGACTTTGTTCAACAAGAGTCACCGCAATTCTGATCGTACCTCAGCACCTTGCGCTCACTGCTACTCCTTTCGCCTGTAAGGTCTCTTCATTTGAAATGGTCTTTAATGGCTCCACACATTTGTGGTTGGAGAGCAAAGCAAATTTTTATAAAGAACCATGAGGCCATATTGTACCGGTGTGGGGGAGTCTCAAAATTAATCTTAGTGTACTGGACTATCCACGAGAGCAGAAAATTGTAGGGATTTGTCCAATAGTCATTTTCATACAGCCCAGCTGGTTTAACTGCCTGAGTGCATGTCCCCTGGTGTATTACATACTTTTGTAAAGTTCATAAAGGCAAGGTCAAGGGATTGATGTTCTTTCTCTTATCCTACCTACCTGTGAAATTTATCATTCAAACCACATTATTTTTTTTTAACATTTTATTAGGGGCTCATACAACTGTTATCCCAATCCATACACACATCAATTGTGTAAAGCGCATTTGTACATCGTTTCTCAAAACATTTTCTCTCCATTTAAACCCCCGACATCAGGTCCTCATTTTTTCCCTCCCTCCCCGCTCCCCCCTCCCGCATGAGCCCTTGATAGTTTATAAATGGGTATTTTGTCATATCTTGCCCTGTCCGACGTCTCCCTTCATCCACTTTTTGGTCAAACCACATTATGACTTAAGACTGCATTGTCATCCCACGGTAAGTGATCATCAGAAGCTGGTACAGAAGATTCTGACTGGTCACACTGCCTTGCCTGTAACTCGAATAATAACCATTCTGTTCATATCAATAAGCTTTCCTGCTTTTCTCCTAACAGATAGTGATGTTAGTGATATTTTTGGAAATGTGATCTTTACTTGGTGCCATTTAAGAAAAGAAAATACTAATAGTACATGGGACTTCAAAAATTAATGGAAAAAAGGAATGGAAAGATAACAGAATTTGTCCACAAGCTGTTTTTTAAAATCATTTTATCAGGGGCTCATACAACTCATCACAATCCATACTTACATCAGTTGTGTAAAGGACATTTGTACATTCATTGCCCTCATCATTCTCAAAACATTTGCTCTCCACTTAAACCCCTTGGCATCAGCTCCTCACTTTTCCCTCTCCCTCCTCACTCCCCCCTCCGCATGAACCCTTGATAATTTATAAATTATTATTTTGTCATATCTTACATTGTCCGACGTCTCCCTTCACCCACAGGAGGTTATATGTAGATCCTTATCATCAGTTCCCCTTTTCTACCCCACCCTCCTGGTATCACTACTCTTGGCACTGGTCCTGAAGTGTCCACAAGCTGTTTTAAGCTCCCTCGTATACTTCTGTCATTTTTTTTTCCTGAACACCAATTGTTTTATTAGGCACTGTGCTAAGTTTTAACATATAATATCTACTTTGTCGTTGTGGTTATTGTTAGATGCCATGTGTCAGTGCCAACTCATAGTGTGCCTATGTACATCAGCGAGAAAAACGACCCTGCCCTCAAACATGCTCACAATTGTTAGTTTTGAGCCCATTGTTGCAGCCACTGTGTCACTCCATCTCATTGAGGGCCTTCCTCTTTCTCAATGCCCTTTTACCAAGCATGATGTTATTTTTCAGGAACTGGCCTCTCCTGATAAAAATATATCAAAATAATAACCGATCCTTCCCATCCTTGCCTCTAAGGAGCATTCTGGCTGTACTTCTTCCAAGACAGATTTGTTTGTTCTTCTGGCCGTCCACGGACTTTTCAATATTCTCCACCACTATGATTCAAATGCGTCATTCTTCAGTCTTCCTTATTCAACATAGAACTTTCACATGCATCCATATGAGGTGATTGCACATACCATGGTCAGATGAAGGAACTTTGGTGGTGTGGTGGATTTTGTGTTGGGCTGCTAAACAAGATCAGCAGTTTGAATCCACCAGCTGCTCTGTGGGAGAAAGATGAGGCTGCCTGCTTTCATAAAGATTTACAGTCTTAGAAGCCCAAAGGGCAGTTGTACTCTGTTCTAGAGGGTCGCTTTGAGTCAGGATTGACTTGATGGCAGTGAGTTTGGTTTTGGTTTGGATCAGGAGCAACTTAGTCCTCAAAAGTGACGTATTTGCTCTGTAACACTTTAAAGAGATCTTATGCAGCAAATCTGACCAAGCAATATGTCTTCGGTATCTTGACTGCTGCTTCCATGAGCTTTGATACAAGTAAACTGAAAGCCTTGAAGATTTCCACTTTTTCTCCTTTTACCATATGATGTTATCGATCAGTTCAGTTATGAGAATTTCTGTTCTCTTTACATTGAGTTGCGATCCATTTGAATTAAATACTATGTGGAATGATTATCTAAATATGTCTGTTGACATGGAAATTATGATCCTCATATCAAGTGAAAAAAGATTGACAATGAAATAGAATGATCCCACTTTTTAAAAGGAGCAAATAATTTACATCGGAGGTGCTCAATACGTTGATCATGATCTACAAGTGGATCGCAAATCTAGTGTGAGTAGATTGCATGGCATTAAAAAAGTAGACGTAAGCCTATCATCAATCCCGTCACTTATTTGATATACAGCGCAGCCAATCAGATTAAATCTTAGGTGTCAAACGCAGGCTCAAACAACTGCGCTAAGTGCAGCAAAACTGACAAGCTAAGTTATCGCCAATTTTTAGACCTTGTGTTTTTATTTCTCTTAAACGTAAGAAAGGGCATTAAAATGAGTGGGGATCTGGACCAATTAAGAAGACAAAAACATATCACTTTCATACGGAATGGGAGATTTCGACACGACAAGCTGACATTCAGCTGAAGTCCAGAGCACAGGAACAGTTCTGGAACTTACTTGCACAGGGAAAGTACCCACACATGAGAAAATGTGCTACCTCCTTGACTGCGCATTATTCAGCTCACTTTCTTTATGTGAGTCAGCCTTTTCCCACATAAAGATCATTAAATCCAAGTACCATTCCACCATGACTAATGGTCATTTGGAAGTGTGCTTGAGGCTGGCTGTCAGCAGCTACTGTCTGGACTGTGCATCCCTGGCTCATTCCATTCAGTGAAAGTCATCAGAGTAAACTCAGGAATGACAAAAGTATACATAGTTAATTGTGTTGTATTGTGCAATATGGACTCATGCGGTTATGCAAGGTACGTAAACATACATTGTACATATAAAGAATTCTCAATGCATTTATGAATAAATGTAATAAATATATGTTTTGAATTTTTATAGTTGGTAGATCATTTTGACTTGATCATTTTATAAGTAGCTCGCATGCTGGAAAAGTGTGAGCACCCCTGATTTACATGAATATAGTTCCACAAAATAACAAGTTTAGAAGGCTCTATTCCAACTGTTAACAACAGTCATAGCATGGTGGTTGAATTGATAGTTTTTCCCTTTATTTTGCCTCTTCAGTCTAATTGTTCTCAATGTA
Source organism: Echinops telfairi (assembly GCF_000313985.2). Classification (NCBI taxonomy): domain Eukaryota; kingdom Metazoa; phylum Chordata; class Mammalia; order Afrosoricida; family Tenrecidae; genus Echinops; species Echinops telfairi. The sequence goes on from NW_022109980.1 coordinate 9,905,378, forward strand.
GGTATAATATTTGTAAAGTTAAAAAATAGCATTAAAATAATAAGTCAGTAAGCATTGCTCAAAACTGGACAAGTTGAAAAAAATCCTACGGTGTATTCGCCAGTAGACAGTTGAGTCAGAAAAAAAAAAAGGCCAGTTTCTGGCTAAAAAGACAGCACAATTTTTTACTGCGTCATGTAATGCAATATAAGCCATTGGACTGCTTAAACTAAGGCTACCTGGTGGAGGAGTTGTTTTGACACTATGTTTTTAAGTTGTATGTCAAAGGCTTGGTCTACTGTTAAAATTCATCACACAAAACCTAGCTCAGGGGAAAAAATTTTTTTTCAAAAACTATCTTTTTAATGCTCTCTTCCCTGGGAATCTACCCACCAATGTATGCCATTTAACATGAAATAAGTGCTAAATAATTCAAATTAGGTTTGCTAAAGGCCCAATACTATCTCTGTTGGATATTATAAGAATCAGTCTCCCATAATAATTACCAACTTGTGCTCTAGAGTCAGGAGACTTGGAGTTGTAATTCTAGAAAATTATTTCTGCTCTGTAAGCCTCAGACCATTCCCTGGAATAGGACATCATGCTTGGTAAGATAGAGGGGCAGCAAAGAGGAAGGCCCTCGACAAGATGAATGAACATAGTGGCTGCCGCAATGGGCTCAAACCAACAGTTGTGAGGATGATGCAGGGCAGGGCAGTGTTTCCTTCCGTTGTACACAGGGTCACAAGGAGTTGGGACCAGCTTGACTGCACCTAAAAACAGCAAGCCTCAGATTTGCATCTATAAAATAGGTCTAACAAGACCTAGCTCAAAGGAATTTCATGAAACGTAAATGTAGGAGTAAATGATAAGGTAGACAAGTAGTCATCCACGTGACATGTCAGCTAAGTCCACATGGAAGAAACACACCAGCCTATGTAATCCATGAATTGTATGCAATAAAATCCAAAATCAGAGAAAGGAACAGTATTAGAACTTACATTCTACGCACCAGTTTACAGAAAGTTATGGAGGACAGGAAATCCCAGAATCCATTTGCAGGTTCACTGTGTGGATTCAGCCTCTAGTGAATTGCCTCTGGCCATAGACCATGGTTGTGAAATGCCGTGCTATAAAATGTTTTGGAAAATGGATTATTGCAGATATGATTAGGGCAACATTTAACACCTTACCATTTGCTCTACCTTTGACCTATTTTAAATTTGTTTTCATTTTTAATATTTTCTGCTTTCTTTTCTACTGCGGTTTTCTCGGTTTTATTTTGTTATTGTTGGGTTTTTTTGGGTTTTTTTTTTCTGTATGTAAAATATAGGATAGGTCAATCTATAAAGACAATACCTGGATGAATAGTTGCTTAGAGGTCTAGCAGGGGAGGTTGGGAGGAAATGGGGAGCTAATAACAATTGAGGACAAGAAAGAAGAAAGTGTTCTAAAACAGATCGTGGTAACTGAACAAGTCTTTTTAATATGGTTGAAATATTGAACTATATGTCAAAAAAACTGTAAAAAACAAAAACAGGAACCCCAGAAAGATGGCGACTGAGTAACACATACCAGAGTGACTCCACAGAAATCAGCCCAGAGAGTTGCTTAGAGGGAAATTCAACACTGCTGGATCACAGAAGGAGCGTCATAAAGATATGTAGGCACAGACCCACGAGGTTTTGAGGGGCTGGGGGCTTTTGGCTTACCACAGTGGAGTCTGGCTAGAGCTTGATCTTAGCCCTGCCACTGTCTCGGCCTGAGCCGGGACCATTTGGAGCCAACACGGGGGCTTAATCTCAACACAGGCATACCTTTCCCCCACCTCGGGGTAGGGACTAATCCCTTGCAGCCCCAAGGGCTGGGATAGGTGCTCAGCTATATTATTACTTTTGTTTCCATCTCTTCTCTTAACCTACAGGCTCAGTCGGCTTACATTTTAATTTTTTTCCTCCTTTTTGTCTCTTTCTTGTTCTCTCACACTCTACTGCCAACCTCCAAACCACTGCCCTTAGCCTAGGGCATTTATACCTGCCTTCCCCACACCCAGCTAGGTGAGCTCCACCCTGTGAAGCTAGTCCAAGGCTGGGGAAAGCCCTGCCGACCTCCACCAGGGGATACTCTGCCCAACGCCTTGCCTTACGGGGAATTCTTGCTTGTGTGCCTGGGGGCCTAAGGCAGCTCAGCCAACACTCGTTAATGTTCCAAGCTGCTGCAGAAACCTCTGCCCAACCTCTGCAACACCAAAGCTGGCAACCCACCAGCCTTCTGGGGCACTCCCCTGAGAAGGAAGCCACAAGAGGATAAAGTGGTAGGTAAATTCTATAGTGAAATTAGCTGTAAGCAGTTCAAAGAAGCATTCCTACAAGTCACCCAGAGAGAACCAGTGCTCTTTGACTCCCCGGAAAATGGCACCTGGCTCCTCTAAAACAATGCAATGCAAAGAGCCGTCAGCCCCAACGACCTCAACGAAAAAACAGGAGAAACAAAAGGCAATGGCAGAAGATGTCCCGAGCATAACAGCATGCATAGAAGAAGTAGACATTGAGCTGCCACAGAAAGAATGCTGCTTGGAGTCATACAGGATTTGAAGGAAACAATACATAAAAAGAATGAAGTGATAGAGGAGATAAAGTCCATACACCAAAGGGAAATATAAGAACTTAGGGAGGAGATAACAAAAACCAGTAGCAGAAACATGGACCTCCAGAATCAACTGGAGGAAGCAGAGAACCACACCAGTGACTTACAGGACAGCCAAGCAGACTTTAATAAACACGAACAAAAATCTAATAAGGTCATCAGAGAAGCTGAAGAAAACCTAAGAGCTATGTCTGATGCTATGAATAGGAACAACATTAGAAATATTGGCCTACCGGAGGAAGAAACAACAAAGAAGTCATCTGCAACAATAGTGAGAGAATTCTTGGAGGAAAACTTCCCCAGCTTAATGAATGAAAACCAGGAAACCATTCAGGAGGCTGAAAGAACACGAGCTAGACTGAATCCCAAGAAGAAGTCACCAAGGCACATAATAGTTAAACTATCCAATTTTGAGCAAAAGGAGAAAATAATGAGAGCAGCTAGGGAAAAACAAGCAATCACATATAAAGATTCCCAAATAAGAATATGCTCAGGCGTATCAGCAGACACTATGAATAAAAGGAGAGAGTGGAGTAACATATTCCAAAAATTGAAGGAAAACAATGCAAACCCAAGAATACATGCATCGCTAAAAAACAGTGATGGACGTATGAAGCACATTGCTGCATGGGAAGAACTGGAGGAAATCATGCTAAGCGAAGTAAGCCAAGCACAAAAGGACAAGTACAACATGAATCCGCTGAGGCAAGCTTTTAAAAAAAAAAATGCAAAAGGGGCATAAGGAAAAAGCTACTGTATGCAAACATTCCTCGGGTGAGGACCAGGTAGTATGGCAGGGACCAGACCAAATCCAGGGATACATATTGTAGCCAACTGAAAAGGAGGTGGGGAAAGGAAAAAAAGATAATAAAAAAGAAATGGGTAGCGGGGCACAGGGCACTAACCCACCCAAGGGGAGGGTATTGTTTATATCTCCACAGGGAAAGAGGGGCCAGACTTCAACCCAGTGCTCCAGAGTGTGAATGCAACATGCAGGCATGGAGTAGGGAACCAGTGGAGAGGTGTGGGGGGCTGGCCCCAATCCCAAATACTACGTGGACACCTGCCCCTACCTCCAGGAGAATTTATTTCAAAAGATGGCACTGAATATGCAGCTCCCGGAGATGGACATATCTGATTGGAGCGCACAGGAGCAGATGAAGGGGGAGGAGGAGAGAGTGGAGCACATCCTGACCCACCAGACCTGGAGGACAATGTTCCTGATTAGAGCAGCCAGTCCATAGAAAGGACCACATGGCCAGCCCCACTATGAGACATGACTTCCCTCATTAATCTATAACCCTACAGGAGACAACACCGGAGACACAGTGTGGGAGTTGCGCCCGATCTGATACTGCCACACTGATGCAAAACACTAAGGGGGTGCAACAGAACAGCAAGGGAATGGAGCGGCAAGGTCCCCAGGGAATGCTGAAGGTAGACTTTGGGGCCAGGGCTTGGTGCCCCAACAGACTGGACTGGACTGGACTGGAAAACATTCCTAAAGGCCAACAAATAGTCCTTGAACTAACTACAAGCTTTTATTTCTTGTTGTGTTTTGTTTGTCATTGGTTTGTTGTTCTTTTGTTGTATATTCTTGCTTAGTGTTGCTCTGTCTTGTTTTTGTGGGTGAAGGGAGACGTCGAACCAGGCAAGATATGATGCAATAATAATTTATAAATTATCAAGGACTCATGAGGGAGGGGACAGCGGGGAGGGAGGGGCAAAATGAGCTGATGCCAGGGGCTTAGGTGGAGTGGAGACCAAATGTTTTGAGAATGATGAGGGCAATGAATGTACAAATGTGCTTTACACAATTGATGTATGTATGGATTTTGATAAGATTTGTATTTGCCCCTAATAAAGCGATATAAAAAATAAAAAGAGGTGTATGTAAAACCTGTAATAAGTACTCAATGGATGATAGTTAGCAAAAAGACAAAAAGGAAATTATGTTGTGGGCTTTAGACTGAACCAAGGAAAAGGCTAGGATAGGAAAGAAGGGTAATAAGGCAGAAGTTGTGTTTGGCATGTTCCTTTTCTTGGTGTTGATTATTATTTGGTTCCATTGCACTTATTCCAAGGTAAGTTCTAAAGAATGGCAGTGCATAAGAGAAGACAGTGGGACACTTCCCTGCTGATATTGTCACCTCTTTGAGGATAAAGACCATATCTTACACATCTTTGTTAAGAGAGTAAAGGAAGTGAGGTACGCCCTTCAGATTCTATGTTGCTCACTCCGGTTTCTCCCATTTTCCCTCTTTCAACTTTCCTAGGTGCTCATTTTGCTAGATTTAATAGGCATAGTAATACTTCTACATAGCATTTGTCAAGTCTCTTGTATAGCTTACCCACTGTGTATAGAACAAGATACCAAGAACCATGATGATAGGCAAAGAAAATGGATTACCTAAGTCCTGTCTCTGGACCTAATGTTTCTCAAACTTTAGCCCTTTAGCACACTGGAAAGACTTGGTAAATCACAAGTGGCATGGCCTAGGCCCAGAGTGTCTGGATCCGTAGGTTTGGGGTAGGGTTAAGAATTTGCCTTTCCTACACAATCTCAGGTGATGGTGATGCTGATACCGCTGACTCAGGGACCACACTTTGAAAACCAGTGCCCTGAAACTAGCATCAGCAAACTTTTTCTGTGAAGGGCCAGATAGTAAATATTGAGGTGTTGTGAGTCATAGGTCTCTGTTATAACTACAGCTACTCTTCACTTACTGATGATCTCATTATGACATTAAGCATTTACAACTTTGGAAATATTCTCAAGGGGTACTTCCAATGGTCTGGGCCCCACACAGGGCCGTGGCTGGGCAGGGATACCCTTCCTAGGACACTGAATGATATATCAGAGGCCCTGGTGACAACTGGACCACACAAAGGACAGAACCCAGTGCTGTGAGACATCTTTATTTGTCTATCTCGTCATAAAGGGTGCAGGGCAATGGTGGGGTGGGTTGCAAGGCTGGGGAGTATGGCAGATGGGAGAGGTCCCTGCCCAGGGTGGGCAGCAGGTAATACTCAACCTAAACCACAGCCCACCCACTCCCAGCCCCCATGAGCTCCATGGTAGAAAAAAGGGGCCCCTGAGACACACTGAGAGTGTTTAATGGATAGTGAATCATGGGGGATGAGGGCAGGGGGTGACAATATAGATCCCAAAGACGTGGTGTGGCTCCTGACTCTTGCATAACACCAATTTTGCATAACGACCTGGTCTTTGGAATCTACCTATGTCATTAAGTGAGGACTGAGTGTACTTAAATCTGCCGTTGTAGTACTAAAGCGGCCATAGACGAAAGGTCAACAAATGCTGATGGCTGGATTCCAATCAAACTTTACTTATGACCCACAGGGGCAGTCCTGCTCTGTCCTATAGGGTCGGAATTGACATCGAGTTTGAGAGCTTACTTATTTATTTGTGTTTAATATTTAGTATTGTTCATGATTAACATGAGCAGCAGATTCTTTTATTTTTAAAAATTGTGAAATCAACAAAAAATGGTATGGCCACTGACATTTAAATTGTATATCATGACAGATTCTTCTTTTGATTTTTTTTCCGACAGTGAAAGGTCATACCATACCAAAAATTGGGCCTTAGGTTGTGCTTCCCCACCCCTGGAAAGAGACTCATCATGGAAGGAAGATAAAGCAAAGACAAGTAGAAAAAGGAAAGACATATGAAAGACCAGGCCTAGGTGATGAGTCTCAATCGTCACTGTGGTTGCTGCTCTCAGTCGCAGTCGATTCGATTCCAGTTCATGGCGACCCATGTGTATCCAAGTAGAACTGCTTCTTTAGGTTTTCAAGGTCATAACCTTCCAGAAGCCGGCTCACCCTGCTACTTTTGTTGTCAGGGATTGAGCCCTTCGCTGGTTGCATCATCAAGGGCCTCCTTCAGTGATCATCAGGGAAATGCGACATAAACCTGCAATGAGCTACTACTACAAACCAGAAACCCACTGCCATCGGCTCCATTCTGGCTCATAGCCGCTCCATAGGGCCGAATAGAACTGTCCCATTGAGTTTCCAGGCCTTTGGATTTTTACAAGAGCAGCTAGTCTCCTCTTTCTCCTTTGGTGGGTTTGAACTGCTGACCTTGGGATTAGCAGCTCAGTGTGTAGCTACCAATGCCACCACGGCTCCTTACATATCCAAATTTGTAAACATTCCCAAAGATTGATTGTGCCAAGAGTTGGTGAGAATGTAGAGGAATGAGAACTCTGAGACAGTGTAGGTGAGAGTGTGTGTATATCATCGTATGACCCCCATGGGAATCCCTTTAACTGTATTCACTAGCCTTGAACACCCTGTGATAGGCACACAGATGTGCCACCCCGATTCTCCTTCAAAAAAGGACATTCTGCCCAGGTCTGGGGAATGCAGCCAGAAGATTGCCTCTAGCTGCCAGCTCCTCATGCAGAGAGCTGCTTTTCTTGAGGTCTTGTTCTTCCTAAGGGAACTGAACAGGGAAGGAGCACAAAAGACCATTGCTGGGTGTCACAGAGCGCACTGGTTGGTACACCTTGTTCCAAAGCTCCATGCCAGGAAGGCTCCAGCTTTGCCAGATTTGTATCTTAGTTCATCACTTCCTCATCCCAATCCTACTTGCTTCACTTTCCCCCCATAGTTGTTGATCTCTAAGAAACATGTCGTACCAATACTCCATCTCAGCTTCTGCTTTGCTTCTGGTGAGCCCAGCCTGTGATGCCTTCCACCCAGCAGTTCCACTGGGATTATAGACCCTAGAAAGATCCCCGTGTCACAATAGGTAAGCAATCAGTTGTTAATCAGAAGCTTGGCAGTTTGAACCCACCCAGAGGCTCCATGGGAGAAAGACGCAGTCATTTGCTTCCGTACAGATTACAACCAGGAAAACCATATGAGGCAGTTCTGCCGTGTCACATGGAGTGACTGTGAGTCAGAACTGCCTTGACAGCATCCAACAACGACAATATTCTAGAGAACAGCATTAGTATGTACACCAAAAGACATGTACAAGGATAGTCATAGTAGCTTGTGTTTGTCATAGCTACACACAGGAAACCACCTAAAATGTCCATCAACCGGGGAGTGGGGGGGGGGATGATAGATACGCCATGGAATGTTATACATCAGGGAAAATGTTAGTTTTCTGTCAGGCAGGCTTTCTACAGCCCACAGCTATCAATAGAACAGCTAGTGTGCTAGGTGCTAGGTATACAACTGTAGCAAGCTGGGCAAGGTTCTGGAGTGTAGACTGCTTATAGCCAAACTTAGTTTCTCTCTAGACATGCTATTCAGAAAACAATCTAGATTCATCCCCGTAAGCTCAGTGATTTCAATGTTGTTTATTTGCTTGTATTAGTAGTCCTTGTTTCAATTCAGTCCAATAGAGGATTCTCTTCCATGATCCTGATGTTGATTTTCAACTCTTGGGTTTATGCAGGAGCTAAAAAATGATAGTCGGGGTAGAACGTGCCCACTTCTTGAGATCTTGTTATATTTGTCACGGGCTTTTCCTTGAGATAGCCTGTCATCCATGCTTGTTCCCACCCACTACAGTGACCAAGTCCCCCTATTAGACCTCCAATGGCATCATCATACTGCCATCCAATGCCGCTCCCCCATGTCATGACCAACAAGACCTCATTTTCTAAGTTCTCATCTTTACTCACCTTCTACTCTGTTTTGGTTGATTGGAGGTAGGGATATGAGGTAAAGAACATAGCATGGCCTTATCAAAAGGAAGTCTTCCCAAATCATTGTGTCTTGCCATATGGACTGAGCCTTAATATCAACCTAAAGAACAATAAATTCCCAGTCCCTTCGTGACTCTAGCACGTGGGTGATGCCAGTCTCTAAAGTCTCACTATCTGCACTGAAGAGGGTCAAGGAACGGAGAGAAGTAAGCTCAAGTAAGCTTCACAGCTCATCCACCCTATCCATCAGAGTGTAGTAGTAACCCTTGGTTACTAGGTCTTGTAGCAGTCGCAATTGGACCTAAGCTGCTTGCACGAGCTGATGTGGGGGTTCTTGAATTTTGTGCTTTAATAACTGTTCCCTTGTGAATGTCAGTATTTGTGTGTGTGTGCTTCGTTTCTAAATGAGGAGATTGGAGATACAGTTTTGTTTTACGGATATGGATAATTTTCCTTTCCATGAAGTGAAAAACAAACTGAATTTAGCCATAACCATATTTTCTCTTTTTTTAGTTCTTGGAAGTGCTAGGGGAAAAAAAATCTTCATGTGCATTATAGGGATTTGGAGCACCTAGATTCAGCTTATGAATCTGATGAGTGTCATCTTGCAATTGTATAAAGTTGGTTATCATTTTTATGTTTTATACTTTATCATCGGCATCTCTGCACTGGTTTGCTTAATGCAGGGGTGTTCACACTTTTTCAGCATGCGAGCTACTTATAAAATGATCAAGTCAATTACAAAAATGCAAATCATATATTTTTATTTATTATCACATTTGTTCATAAATGCATTGAGAATTCTTTATATATACAATGTTTGTTTATGTACCTTGCATAACCGCATGAGTCCATATTGCACAACACAATTAACTATGTAGATTTTTTTGTCATTACCTGAATTTACTCTGATGTCTTGCACTGAATGGAATGAGCCAGTGATGCATAGTCCGGACGGTAGCTTCTGACAGCCAGCCTCAAGCACACTTCCAGATGATCATTAGTCATGGTGGAACGGTACTTGGATTTATTGATGTTTATGTGGGAAAAGGCTGACTCACATAAATAAGTAGAGCCGAATAATGCAGCCAAGGAGGTAGCACATTTTCTCATATTTGGGTACTTTCCCTGTGCGAGTAAGTTCCAGAACAGTTCCTGCGCTCTGGACTTCAGCTGAATGTCGGCTTGTCGTGTCAAAGTCTCCCATTCTGTATGAAAGTGATACATTTTTGTCTTCTTACTAGGTCCAGCTCCGCCACTCATTTTAATACCCTTTATTACATTTAAGAGGGAAAAAAACCAAGGTCTAAAAATTGGCGATAACTTAGCTTGTCAGTTTTGCTGCACTTAGCGCAGTTGTTCGCATATTCATTTGATACCTAAGATTGTATCTGATTAGCTGCGCTGTATATCAATTAAGTGACAGGATTGATGATAGGTTTACATCTATTTTTATTAATGTCATGCGATTTACCCACACTACATTTGCAACCAACTAGTAGATCACGATTGGCGTATTGAGCACCCTTGGCTTAGTGGATATAAATGTATGGTTATCTGTGACAAGTTGCTTATTTTTAACACTATAGAGGTCAGGCCAAGGATGGTAAGCTATCAGTGTTCAGCTGGATGATCAACCAAGCACTGAAGTCACGAGCACAACCGTTTGGTTACTACTATCCACTGCACATACTGAATTTCTGGGTGCAGCCTAAGGTTTATGAAGAGGCGTCTTGGGAGATAACTGTGGAAAGATCCATTCAGGGCAGATGCTTGGTCCTGACATGCCAGGCTAACTCCATATCTGTTCAGTTTAGCATCTGCAAGTTTAGAGGGGAGGAGAGTGGGCCAGAGCAATGCCAGACCTAACTGTGGGATCTACTCAGCAGAAAGGAGGGTCTAGCCTAGAAATGCGAAGGAGGGAGGGGTGGAGGATGAAGGGCATTAGCTAAGTAGCCAGGGCAGAAATCCAGCAGAAAAGGGAAGATTCCTGGAGGCCCTCTTTCCCAAGGGAGGTCTGCTTCTGCCTGGCTGTGCCTGTCACCATCTTAACAGAAGTGAGAGTGATTGGCTGTGGCCCCAGATAATGAGCATTTTCCTCACCCCATATTCTGTAAGGAATGAAAAGTGTAAATGGAAAGATGCAATAAGGAGCTCATATAAAAATGCGTTTGTCCTCCCTTGTATGGAAAGCAATATCTAGGCTGGATTCATCTATATGAAAAGTAAGGCTTTTCAACTAGTGGTGATTTTTTTAAAAATCATTGAATCATTTATGCCTCTCCATGGCCTGCCTTCCAGCTTCTGGCTGCTGACTCACCTATTTGGACTCTCTCCCTTTGCAGCCTCATCCGTAGGAGACAGGCCTCTTTGAAGGCCTTTGCAGGTCCCAAGCATTCTCCTTCCTGGAGCCCTCCGCCAGCATCATATTAAGCATGTTGAAATGAATCGACATGCTGCATTAAATATTTATATTTTTGCTCTACTTTTTGGAAAGGGTTTCCATAATTTTGCTTTGGAAATTATTTGACTGTGCATACTTAATTTAATTTATAATAGCTGTGATTTCTCCCTAATCATTATGCATACTGAGGAATTCTGGGGCAGTGAGATGATCCTACTTAAAAAGTGTTTGCAAAAGATAATGGAATTTCTTAAATAAATGCTAAATCGAGCAATTAATGAACTTGATATAATGTTATCCTTCATAGCCATTTCATTAAATTGCTACTAATTTGAGTAGACCATTTTGCTTCTATTGTTGTGTGGTCCTGGTTTTGAAAATCATTTCTTTTTTGTTGTTGAAAATATACACAGAAAGATAAGCACCGAGGCAACAGTTGCTACATAAACAATTCGGTAACATCGATCACAATCTTTGAGTTGTGACGTCATTCTCACTCTCTCTTTCTGAGATCTTCCTCCAGAACTAATAGAAACTCACTGCCCTCCAAGCTTCTTCTCCAACCTGGCAAGTGGCTATTGTCAGTTTCATTAAATATAGAAAGAGCATTATGCTCAAGGCAGCCATCTTTTCCTATTAAACTTAATGATTATTTGGGAGATTTTTTTGGTTTAAGTTTTTTTCTTTCTTTCTTTTTTTAATTAGCGCTTTGATTATCTCGGGTTTCTTTCTCTTTTTAAAAAATCATTTTATTGGGGGCTCATACAACTCTCATCACAATCCATACATACATCAATTGTGTAAAGCACATTTGTACATTTGTTGCCATCATCATTCTCAAAACATTTGCTTTCTACTTGAGCCATTGGCATCAGCTCCTCATTTCTTCCCCTCCCCCCATGAGCCCTTGATAATTCATAAATTATTATTATTTTGTCATATCTTACACTGTCCGATGTCTCCCCTCACCCACTTTTCCATTGTCCATCCCTCAGGGAGGAGGTTATATGTAGATCCTTATAATTGGTTCCCCCTTTCCAACCCACCCTTCCTCCACCCTCCCGGTATCACCACTCTCAGCACTGGTCCTCAAGGGATCATCTGTCCTGGATTCCCCATGTTTCCAGTTCCTATCTGTACCTGTGTACACCCTCAGGTCTAGCCAAATTTGTAATGTAGAATTGGGATCATGATAGTAGGGGGGCGGTAGGAAGCATTTAGGAACTAGAGGAAAGTTGTATGTTTCATCGTTGCTACACTGCGCCCTGACTGGCTCATCTCCTCGCCATGACCCTTCTGTAAGGGGATGTCCAGTTTCCTACAGATGGGTCTTGGGTCCCCAATCTGCACTCCCCCTCATTCACAATGATTTTATTTTTGTTCTGATGATGCCTGATACCTGATCCCTTCAACACCTTGTGATTGCACAGGCTGGTGTGCTTCTTCCATGTGGGCTTTGTTGCTTCTGAGCTATAGATGGCCGCTTGTTAACCTTGGTTTAAGTTTTAATGATTATCATAGGGCAATAGGTTCAGAGATTTGTCCAGCCTTGGTGCTTTCATAGATTCTATGAAAATGTACACTTCTATATGTCTTGGGCACTTGGTTTTAGTTGTCTAATGAATTTACCTTATGGAAAGCAATAGATCATTGTCAGATACAGTGCTAGAAGCTGTGCCCCTCGGGTTGGAAGGCATCCAAAATACAACTGGAGAAGAGCTGCCTCCTCAAAATAGAGTCAACCTTAATGACATGGATGAAGTAAAGCTTTGGGGACTTTCATTAGTTGATGTGGCAACACTCAAAATGAGGAGAAACAGTTGCAAATATCCATTAATAATCAGAATGCATGGAAGGCATAAAGTATGAATCTAGGAAAATTGGAAGTTGTCGAAAATTTTAGAGAGTGTCTGAAGATTTATATCCTATGTGTTGGTGAGCAGAAGTGGGCTGGTATTGACTATCTTTAATTGGACAATCACATGGTCAACTATGCCAGAAATGGCAAAAGAGAAAGATTTCAAAGGGTGGCTTAAGAAGACAAAGTAAAGTCTTGTCATGTGAAGACTTGGGAAGAAGAACACATTTGTCATTTCTCAAGCTGAAAGGACTGAAGAAAAAAAATCCAAGCCTTGAGTTGAAATATTGAAAGGATCTGTGGGTACAAATGTTGAACAGCCCAGGGAAGCATCAAAAGAAGATAGAAAGAATACACAGAATCACTGTACCGGAAATAATTGGTGGACGTTCAACCATTATAGACAGGAGCATATGATTAAGAACCAATGATATTGAAGACATTAGCAAAACACAGGTCTCCAGGAATAGATGGAAGATCAATTGAAATGTTTCAACAAATGGATGCAACGCTGAATGCATTCACAGGTCTATGCTAAGAAATTTGGAAGATGGTTGCCTGACCAACTGACTGGAAAAGTTGGGCACATATTTGTGGTTATTCCAAAGAAAGGTGATCCAACAGATATTATTGAACAGTATGATTAATATCACATGCAATTAAAATTATGCTAAAGGTAATTAAAAAGCAGTTGTAACATTGTAGCTGCAAGGAACTGCCAGAAATTCAAGCCAGATTCAGAGGAGGACTTGGAATAAGAGATACCATTGGTAATGTCTGATGGATCTTGACTGAACACAGAGAATACCTGTCTTACTGACTAGTCAAAGGCATTTGACTACATTATATATATTTAATGTGTTGAGCAAATGATCCCAGAAGCTGGACTGAATGAAGAAGAATGTGACATGAGGATTGGAAGGAGACTCATAAATAATCTTTGATAAGCAGATGACACAACCTTACTAGCTGACAGTGAAAATCAAAGCCTTCAATATGGATTACACCACAACACACAGGAAGCATAAATTCTCACAACTGGACCAATAAGCAACATCATGATAAACGGAAAACTTATTGAAGTTGTCAAAGATTTCATTTCACTTGGACCCACAATCCATGTCAATGGAAGCAGTAGTCAGGCAATCAAATAATGCATTATATTGTGTAAATCTACAGCAATAGAGCTCTCTGCTGAAGTGTTAGAAAGCAATATGTCACTGAGGACTAAGGTGCAACCAACATGGTATATTCCATCACTTTATTTATATATGTGAAAGCTGGGTGATGAATAAGGAAGATTGGAGAAGAATCGATGCCTTTGAATTATGGAATTGACAAAGAATACCAACTATACCATGAACTGCCAGAAGGACAAACAAATCTGATTTGTACAAATCTGAGAAGTACAGACAGAATGCTTATTAGACATGAGGTTAGCATCCTTTTATTGAAGTTTAAAAACATTTTTAGTACACCCTATATATCAGAGTGGTCTCAACCTCACCCGATCACGAGAATGGTACAGAACGGGCCAGCCTTGAGTTGTTTTGTGTGTATGTGTTTAAACTGTTGTATTGGCATATCATTCACAAGCTGTACACTTCAATAGTTCAACTATATTAAGAAGAATTGTACAAACATCACCACAAACAATTTTAGAACATTTTCTTCATTCTTGAACTCATCATTATTAGCTCCCCAACACAGCCACCCCCAGTGCCTCCCCTGCTATACCCCCAAGGAACCATTAATTCAGTTGCTGTCTCTATAAATTTACCTGTCCTGGATTTCATAGACAGATGGCAGATGCAGTTAGATTGAAATTTAACTCCTTATCATTTGATCTCCCTTTTAAATTTGACCTAGTTTTTAATATTTCCTGCTTTCTTTTTGATTGAGGCTTTTCTCTGTTTTGCTCGGTTATTGTTGTTTTCTATTGTATTTTTTGTGTTTTCTTTTTAAAATGCTTTTCTGTATATGAAATCACATACTGTTAAAAATCATTTTTGTGTGAATGAGATGTGGGTTTATATTTCAGATCATCAATTTTTGTATTCAATAGTTTAATCTACTTATCAATACCTCCCAAAGGCTTGCCTTGCCCCTGCTTTGATTTCTCTTCTCCCTCTAGTGGATTACTGTTGTTCCCCCAACCCTATAGCCTGTTGCCTCATCTTCCTTCCCTGGCCCTCCCCACCTTGGCAGCCTCCTAAGTCTGCTATCTGCAGTATGAAAGTCTTTGGCTTTTTGGGGGACTGACTGATTTCACGCAGCATAATATTCTCCAAGTTAATCCAGGCCATGAGGTGCTTCATGGATTCATCATTTTTAGTGATGCCTATCACTCCATCATGTGTATGTACTAAAGTTTCTTGATCCACTCTTTTTAAAAATTAAATACTTTTATTGGGGCCTCTTACATCTCTTATCACAATCCATACATTCCTTGATCCACTCTTCTGATTGCCCTCTCATGTATTTTGAACATGTCACCAAGAAGGACCAGTCCCTGAAGGAGGATATCATGCTCGGTAGTGTAGGTGATCAGTCAAAAAGAGGAATAGCCTTAAAGAGATGGATTGATGCAGTAACTGCAATAAGGAGCTCCAACATTGCGATGCTTGTGAGAGTGGTGCGGAGCTGGACAGAGTTTTGTTCTGCTGTACTCATGGTCTCTGAGTCAGAACTGACACTGTGACGCCCAGCAACATCTCAGTCACTGTCATCCAGTCGATTCTGAATCATAGCCACCCTAGATTAGTAATAGACAAGGTATCTTCTCATCTTGAAAATGGAGATAATACATGAACGGGAAACTGATGCATGAGAATGGTGATGTGGGAGAATATTGTATATAACGTGGACTGCCAGATAAATGGAATTGTTAGAAGAAATAAAGCCAGAATGTTCTTTGAGTGTGTCATCAGGAAAGACCAGTTGCTAGAAAAGACATCATTGTAGTTGTTATTGTTGGTGTTGGTGTTGTTGGTGTCGGCTTCAACCCATAGCAACCTTATGCACAACAGAGTGACACACTGCCTGGTTCTGCGCCATCCTCTCAAGTATTCCTGTGCCTGAACCCATTTGTGGTAGCCACTGTGCCAATCCATGGAAGTAAAAGGGCCTTCCTCTTTTTCGCCACCCCTCCACCTTACTAATTATGATGTCCTTCTACATTGATTGATCTCTCCTGACAATATGTCCAAAACACGTTAAGACAAAGTCTTGCCATCCTTGCCTCTAAGGAGCACTCTGGTCTTCTTTGTTCCAATACAGATCAGGTTATCGTTTTATCAGTCCATGATACTATCAATATTCTTCTCCACCACAATTCCAATGCATTTATTCTTTTATGGTCCTCCTTATTGAATGTTCAACTTTCACATACATGTGATTCAAGGGAGAGTACCATGGCTTGGATCAGGCGCACCTCAGACCTCCAAGAAACATCCAAATGGCCTGGTTCTTCAATACTCTAAAGAGGTCTTGTGCAGCAGATTTACCTAATGTAATCCGTAATTAGTCATTAAAAATGGAGAAACCGGCAATGAAATGACGGATTGACACGCCTGCCAAAACACTGAACCTAACATGGCTTTGACCGCAAATTAAACCCTTTGTCCTTGAGTGCACGTCCCACTCACAACAACCCTATAGGACAGAGTCGAACTGCCCCTTGAGTTATCAAGGCTATAAATCTTTATGGAAGCAGATTGCTACACCGTTTGACCTTGGAGCAGCTTGTGGATTCAAACTGCCAGCTGTTCAGCTGTCAGCTAAATGCTTACCTGCTGCATCACTAGAGTTGCTTCCCAAGGCTGTAATAAGAATTAAATGGAGTTATGTATTTAAAACCTGTTAGGTACGTAGAGGGTCAGTGGAAAAAGAGAAAGATCGCCCTCCAGATCGATTGACACAGGTGGCCACAACAACGGGCTGGAACATAATGATTTTGAGAACCAGGCTGTGTTTCTTTCTGTGTTTCTTTCTGGTTGATATGGATGAGAACCGACTCTATGGTCCCTAACAACAATAACAACAACAGGTGAAACCCAGAGCAGGGTTTCTTTCACACAAGGAGTGTTCTTGGTTAGCTATTAGGATTATTACTGTTATTGCTATAACTACATCTACTCAGTACTTGTTTTTGGTTTGGTTTTGCTGTTAGAAACTTACTAGTTCCCCCATGAGAGACCTTATTTTGTAATGTCCTCATCTCAACATATAAGTTTCTATACGGCCTTTTGTTTTACACTTAACAAATATTTATTGGCGATGTGCTATATACCAGCCACAATTCTAAATGCTGGGGGTATGATAGGCTCAGAAGAAATATCTCACCTTTTCTCTAGGGATGATCTCCACCTTGGCTCCTTCTCCTTCCCAATTGCTGAAGCGTCATGCTCCCAATCTTTTTGTCTCCCTCTTCTAGCACCTGGAACATCCTCCCTCTTCCCTGACTCCTTCGCCATTGCCTTGAAGTGGCATGGCTTTGTTAAGAACTTCGGTTTGACCCTTCTAATGGATTTCATTTAAGTGATATTTCACGCCTTTTTATTTCCAAACCTCTTCCAAGATGTGGTCTCTCGTCTCCATTCCCTCATATTGCAATTCTCCTCAACGCACTGGAAGCTTATTTCTCCCCTCACCACTATTACAACCACGCATTTGCCAGTCTCCAGCGAACTCTTTGATGCATCCAAAGCGGGTCTCTCAGCCCTCATTTTTCTTGTTCTCTTTTCAGCACGTGACACTGCTAACCCCTCCGTCTGTCTCTTTGTCTTTAGTTTGTATTTCCGCTGATTTCAGGAAAACCCGTGGAATAATGTAATCACTGTTATGTATCCAGGCTCCCTATCCCCGTTCCATCTAATCTTACAATGGTAAAGTTCAGATTGCATTTAAAGGAGTACCATATATACTCAAGTATAAGCCGACCCGAGTATCCACCGAGGCACCTAATTTTACCACAGAGCTGCATAAATATGTGCTAAAAAACTCGGCTTATACGTGAGTATATATGGTAATTACTACCACTACTTTTGTACTGGTTGGTCATCGGTGAGCACCCCTCTTCAATCTCAGTCCTCATCCTCCCTTATGTTAGGTGATGACCATGCCCTTACATGTTTTCTGTACCACGACTGCAGAGCCATGTTGCCATAAGCAACAGATAAGATTTGCCAACTATGTCAATCATTGGTTCTCAATCTTCCTAATGCCGTGACCCTTTAATACAGTTCCTCATGTGGTGGTGATTCCCAACCATAAAATTATTTTCATAACTGTAATTTTGATACTGTGATGAATTGGGCGAGCCTTATGAAAGGGTTGTTTGACCCCCAAAGGGGTCACGACCCACAGGTTGAGAACTGCTGACGTAAGTGGTCTATGAGTACTGTACATGTTTGGTAATGTGCTCTTTATATTCAGCATTATGTTTGTTGAGACTGAACCACACTGACACATGTAGTGCTACTTTCATTTCCAAATAGTAATCAACTTCATGAATACCATAATTGATTGATTGTTCCATTCATTTGCCGATGGACTTTTCCCTTTTTTTTTTCTTTTTCTTTTTTGAGATTGCATGTCTTTTGGTGCACAAAGGCTAGAGTTTTCCTGGGAGCCTTGTTGGTGCAGTGGTTAGGAGGTGGGCTGCGAACCAAATGGTTGGAAGTTCCAAACCAGCAGCAGCTCTGAGAGAGAAAGAGTGGGCTTTCTATTTCCGAAAATAGTTACAATCTCAGAAACCCACAGTGGGTCGCAATGGGTGCACAATGTTGTACAAAGCAAAGATATCATTGTGGTGACTAAGATGTGCCTAAGCCGTCATGGCTTTGTCTTGACCAGATATGCATTCAAAAGGTGTACGATGAAAAAGGAAAGTGGAAGAAGAGCTGATGTGTAGGAACTGTGGTGTCTGCGAAGACTATTGTGTACAAAGTGAACTAGCAGCAGAATGAGCAGATTGGCCTGAGAAGCAATATTAGCAGAGTGCTCTTTGGACCTGTAAGTCTAATTGATAAAAAAGGACACCATGGCTAAAAAAGTAGAGGGTCAACAAAAATGAGGGACATTCTCAAGGAGCTGGATTGACAGAAATGGGCTCAAAGCATAGCAACGATCTTGAAGTTGGCTTGGGACCAGGCAACATTTCATTCTGTTGTAGATAAGGTCACCATGAGTTGAACCAAGTTGATGAAAACTAACCGCACCTAACAGTAGATTTTCTGGTTGGAGGGTAGTGCATAGTCAGCTTTATTAGACATGATTAAGATGTTCTTCAAAGCAGTTCTGCCGACTTTCACTCCTTGTAGCAGTGGATCAGAATTCTATTTGTTCTATATCGTCTTCTTTGTTTTCAGTTCCCTTCCATTTTACCTAGGGACTGAACTCTCCTGATAACATATCCAAAGTGTATGAGATGAGTCTTGCCAACCTCGCTTCTAAGGAGCATTCTGGTTGTACTTCTTAAAAGCCAGATTTGTTTGTTTTCCCAGCAGTCCATGGTACTGTCAATATTCATCACTAACACTAATTAAACTGTGTTTATTATTCCATGGTCTTCCTTATTCATTGTCCAGCTCTTGTGTGCATTTGAGGAGATTGGAAAGTACCATGGATTAGAGCAGGTAAATGCTAGTCTTCAAAGTGAGACTTTTTCACTTTAGCACTTTATTTACTAACGTTAACACTTTAAAGAGGTCTTTTTACAGTAGATTTGTCCAATGAGATCTGCCATATGACTTCTTGACTGTGGCTCCCATGGACTTGAGACAGTGTAGTAGATAGGGATGAGTCCTAAGGAGAAAATAAACAAGAAAGAGCTATAGGGAGCATGTGTACCTGGGGTGAGATAATTGAATTCTAATGTTAGATAAAGTAATCTGGGAAGGCTTTACTGAGAAAGTGACATTTGAGCATGGCCTGAAAGATATGAGGGTACAAAAGAGGAAGCAAGGATTGCAAAGGCCCTGAGGTATTACTGTGTCTGTCAAATCCGAATGAGACTAACATTGGTAATCGAGGAGGTCAGAAAGGTGATGACAGCAAAAGATATAGAGCCTCATAGGTCACCTTTTGTTGGTTATATGAATTGAAAACATCTACTCGCAGTCTGTGGTTTTTCTCTTAACTTAAAGTAATCTTGCAATCTAATGTTATTTGTGCTTCCTTGTATCTTAAGTAATCATTCTTATTTCCTATTTTAAGGCCATAAAGATATTTGATTTTCTTCTGCACGTTGTAACATTTTGCTTTTCACACTTAAATCTTAGTCTACCTGGAATTGATTTTACCCCCTCTATGGCATGAGGTAGGGATCAAGTGGATAATTTTTATTTATGGATAATGAATGGTTCCAGTACTATTTAGTGGATGATCTATTCTTTGCCCATTGATTTGAAATGTCACATATGCTGAATATTATCTGTTTTGAAGCTCTGTGTTCTAGCCTACTGGTCATACCATGTTCATCCCATACTGTCTTAGTTACAGTAGCTAAAAATCAGTCTTTTTAAAAAATCATTTTATTGGGGGCTCATACAGCTCTTATCACAATCCATCCATCCATCCATTGTGTGAAGCACATTTGTACATTCGTTGCCCTCATCTTACCCAAAATATTTGCTCTCCACTTTAGTATCAGCTCCTCATTTCCCCCCCTCACTCCCCGCTTTTCTCTCCCTCATGCACCTTGATAATTTATAAATTGTTATTATTTTCTCATGTCTTACACTGTCTGACATCTCCCTTCACCCACTTTTCTGACTTGATAACTCTTTCTTCAGATTCTCAGCAGATGTGTAACCCAATTTGTTATGGATTCCATTGTGCCCCCTCCAATATGTGATGAACTGCTAACCCCATCCCCGGGGATGAAATCTCACTCGGAAAGAGGATTTCTTTGTTTTGTTCATAAGACCCATCACCAAGTAGAATGAATTCTAAATCTAATTCCTTCTGAGTTGAAAACAAAAACCAACAAACAAAACCCCAGCAGATTAGACTCAGAGAAGTTGTGCTTTGTGGTTTAAATGGGTACATGATGGACCACTAACCGAAAGGTTGGCTGTTCAAATATGCTTAGAGACACCTGAGAAGACAAGCCTGGTAACCTGCTGCTTTCTGAAAAGTCACAGCTTTGAAAACCCTATAGAGAACTGCTCTACTTCCCACCTTCGAGCTGCCACGGGTCAGACTTGGCCTCCAGCATGGTGAGACAGTAAAGTTCTGATCTTTAAAGCCACCCACGTGTTACATTTTTGCTTCAGTAGCACTGGCCAACTAAGACACAACGAAAACATTGCTCAGGAAATAATATTCTTCGATTGTGAACAAAGTAAAATGGGGAGCCATCTAGTCAATTTCAACAAATAGCGACTCCATAGGGCAGGGTAGGAGCCCTGGTGGCGTAGTGGTTACGAGTCGGGCTACAAACTGAAAGGTCAGTAGTTCGAAACCACCAGCTGCTCTGTAGAAGAACGACAAGGCTTCCTACTCCCACAAAGAAGAAAAACGTTCTGCTCTCGTGAAGAGTTACAGTCTCAGAAACTCACAAGGGGCGGTTCTACCCTCTTCGATAGGGTCACTATGAGGCGCCATCGACTCATTGGCAGTCAGTTTGGTTTGGCTTTTACAGGACAGGATAGCACCGCCCTTAGGGGTTTTCGAGACTGATGCTACCGGAGTAGAAAGCTTTCTGCTGTGGAGCGGCTGGTGGTTTCGAATTGCTAACCTTGCCCTTGTTAGCAGTCCAACAAGGTTGGTAAGAGGTCTGGGTCAGGTGTATACGGACAGGGCCTTGGAGTCTTGGCCAAGGAGGAGGCTTTTGGGGGGCTCCCATTTAGCGGGTGGAAGAAAGCGGAGGGCAGGCAAACGCCTGAGGGGGAAGATTACTAGCAAGGTATTGTATGGCATTCATAAGGATTTGGGGACTAGATGATGTAGGTCCTATTAGCCCAGCGCCTTTGCGAGTTCTCCCCTAGGTACGACTAGTGCTTGTTTCTGTGCTCATCCTCAAAG
Organism: Echinops telfairi; assembly: GCF_000313985.2. Classification (NCBI taxonomy): domain Eukaryota; kingdom Metazoa; phylum Chordata; class Mammalia; order Afrosoricida; family Tenrecidae; genus Echinops; species Echinops telfairi. The sequence goes on from NW_022109980.1 coordinate 9,926,988, forward strand.
TCCCCCGTAACATTTAGAAGGAATTCCTTGCTGGACCTGGTAGAGAAGTCCCTTCGGGTCTCTAGCTGCAGTTTCGGAGCTTGGCCACAGAGGGCGGACTCTGCGGCGGCCTGGAAAACCGGCGGCGGCTCCAGTCGCCGCTCTCTCTCGGGTCAGCCTCTGGGCTCCCGATCCCAGCTTCCAGCTCCCGGCGCCGAGCCGCTCCTCCAACGACGCGCAGCAGCGGCGAGTGGGAGAGAGGACACGGGGGCCAGCGACATCGGATCCGCCTGCAGCCCGCAGCCCCGCTGAGCCCGGAGGCCGCCGGGATGGAGCTGCAGCTGCCGGTCGGAACCCAGCCCCTTGCTGTATCCGCCTGAGAGGAGGGGGAAGGGAGGCCGCGCGGGGCCCAGGGTGGAGGCCGGGGGACTGCAGAATCCCAGGGACGCGGGTGGGGACGGACGGGCCCCGCGGCCCAGCCATGCCAGGGGTGCGGGGTGGCGCAGGAGGCGACGCCGGGGTGGGGAGGGTGGGGGTCGGGGAAGGCGGGAGGCTCCCTGCGCAGCGCGCCCCCCTTCCCGGCCGCATTCTAGAGGAGACCCTTAACCAGTGCCCCCATACTGTCGAGGGTATGGAGATGAAGGGCCCCCTCCGGGAGCCTTGCGCCTTAACCCTAGCCCAGAGGAACGGGCAATATGAGTGAGTAACCCCAGGGTCCCACTGTGGGCCAGCCTGCCATTACCCCGCCCCCATCCCCCACCGCCGCCCGTCTCCCACCTCTGCTGCATAGGCAACAGGTTCGGGTCCAGGTCCAGGCGTGAAGTGCCAGGGCTTTGTGACAGGGTTGTGCATGGAATTCCCAAGCCTCTTGCTTGGGCCGGGCAGTGGTTAGGTGGGAGGACTTCACGGGCAGGGAAGTAGGAAGCCTGGGTTCTTTTTCTTAGGTTCCTACGGCCGCAACTGCCCTGTGTTGTGTAACATTGGCCAAGTCAATTAAAGCTTAGTTTCTTCTTCCTCGGTTAAATAAGACTGAGCTGCCTTCCCTTAGAACCTTTGGAGTTATAACTGGAAGAGTAATCTGTGCGGGGGGGAAAAAAAAGTTTACGGACGCAGAAAATGCTATAGAAAGGCCCCATGGCAAAAGTTACAGACTTGCCTTTTCATAACCCCATTCAACTGGTTCCTCCAGTCTCCCCAGGCTCCAGTCTACACAATTTCAAGATTCCTTGCAGTGAGGTATAGGTATGCATCATCTTTAATTCCGTGACTTTAATGTCATGCCATAGTTGAAGGCCTCAGTTGAAGGCTTGACTCAGAAAAGGGAATGGTCGCTGTAGGAGTGAAATGCCATTTGACATGTTTTTCAGTGTGTGTATCATCTTCTGCTTGGCACTTAGGCTCAGGAAATACTGGTGATGGATCAAAAGATGGTTTTGATAAGGTATCACTGTAGCTGTTAATCACCTTGCCTCAAACACCTCACCTCCAAAGTACCCAGGGTGACCAGGACATATAAGCTCTTATCCCTGGGTGCCCAAGTGACCTCCCTTAGGTGCCCACTGGTTTCTTGAGGTCAGATTTCTTCTGAGTTTAGGTGTTGACTTCTTTTAGATCTTGTCGCCCAAGATGGGGTTCTGTCGAAACACCATTTTCCTCAGCCCTGACTTTCACAGGCTCCAGCATGTGTCTGGCTGGCTGATTTACACCAGAGAAATTCCCATGGGCCTCTCCTGAGACTGGAACCACTTCAACTGGACCTTCTTTGGTTCTGTGAAGTAGCTCTTCTCTAGGTCTTGCTTAGGCTGTTGTGTTGCTGTGGGAAATTTCTGGTATTGTCCCAATTTCTGCAAACCCTAGAAGCCCTGTTTCAGAAAAACAAATTTAACTGAATAGTGAATTGAAACCTGGAACGCCACCACCAAGGCTAAGATGGGGTGGGGAGAACACAGGATTTGGAGTGCAGAGACCTGGCTTGACATCTGTTTCACTGCTTTTGAAACGGAACCTTTGAGCACCGTGTTGTGTGACTCTGTTTTCTCTTCTGTAAAAACCAGATGCTGGGGCATTTAAGCAAATAGTTCCCTTCTTGAGATGGCCATGGTCCCGGAGCTAGCCCCTTGGTTTCAAAGGGTTGGAAGACTGTGCAGCTCATAAAGCAACTGGTTTAAGTTGAGCACTTCTATTACAGTACTTTTAAACTTTCAACAGTAGCTCTCCTGACTCTGTATCCCCTCTCCAGAGAAATCAAATTCTTGTATTCCAATTCTGTAGACATCTCTGTAAGCAGCAACCACCATTCGGTAGCTTAATGACTGCCAGGTCCTGGTCAAAGCACATCTCACCAGTCGGTGCATTTAGCTCTCCTGGGGTGTTCTGCATGTGTGGAAATTGAGGTTCAGAGAGGTTAGGTCACTTGCTCACAGGAAGTCTCAGAACTGAATTTTGTAACAGCTCTTACAACAGCCCTGTTGCCTCCTGGCTAGCTAGAGATGTTTCCGTCTCAATCAGTAACTGATCGGAAATACCTTATCGGAGGAGTTTTTGTGAAATCATTTTCATAACACTATCTCAAAGTCATGTCTTTTGGGGTGCCCTTCTCTAATTGAGGGTCTCCAAGTTTTCTTTTAACTTTTGACTTTTTAAAAACTAATAAGTGATGAAGTTGATCATCATCTCTAGGTCTCTACCTTTTGCCCACAGCCATGAAGGAACTTGACTTGAGAGGCCAATCAAAAAAAGTGTCTTTTGGAAACACAGAAGCAAACCTATCCATTCTTTTAAGGATAAGTGGTTATGATAGAAGCTGTTGGTTTACCCTAAATCTTCCTTGAACCAGTCTTCTCAGAGATAATGGGGAGTCGACATGGCAGTTTGCTCCTTCCTGTTTGAAACTACCAGATTTAGGTTTCATGGTCCTAACCTTAATATTATACACACACACACACACACACATCCACTCACACATACAGAAATAGGTGTATGTATTTAGAAAGATGAATATAAAGAGAAATAACATATAAAGACATATTTCTGTATCTACATTCTTAAATATAGGTATTTCTGTGTATATATAGGTACCTATGCAGAAAGATATTTCTGTTCTGAATTTGATGATTCTTCCAGTGAGGTAGAGTTTTTCCCACTTCCATGGAAACTATTCTCATGTTCAACCCCCTTTCCTGCCTACTGAGATTATATTGGTTCATACTCATGTACCTCAAAGTCGGCTCATCCTCCTTGAGCCTTGATTCATAAATGTTTTTTTATCATGCGTCCGGCCTCCACCAAGGTTTACAGGGTTCCAGGAATCTCTGGGTCCCTAGTTTTCCCGGCTGAGAAAGATAGAAAGACAGCGCTTTCTATTCCTATAAAGAGCTACCGTCTCGTAAACTCAAAGGGACAGTTTACCCTGTCCTGAGTCGGCATAAACTCAGTGGCAGTGAGTTAGGTGGGGTACTTTTTGAAGAAGCTCTACCCCATTTTCTCTAATTACCTTAAAATGTAAACCATTACAAATAGAGCAAACAGGATCACAGCAGAAAGACAGCCTTCGTACTTCTATTTCCTTTAGTTCCATCTTGGAGCCCAATTGGCCCAGTGATTTAACGTGTTCAACTGTTTAGCCAAAAAGTCAATGGTTAGAGCCCACCCACCGCCCTGAGTGAGGAAGAAGTAGCAATCTGCTTCTGTAAAAGTTTACAGCCGTGGAAACCTTTAGGGTAGTAGTTCTCAACTTTCCTAATGCCGTGACCCTTTCATACGGTTCCTCATGTTGTGGTAACCCCAACCATAAAATTATTTTCGTTGCTACTTCATAGCTTAATTTTGCTACTGTTATGAATCGTAATGTAAATATCTGATATGCAGGATGTATTTCATTGTTATAAATTGAACATAATTAAAGCATAGTGATAAATCACAAAAACTATGTCATATACTGTGAAATATTTGTTTCTAATGACAAATAAATGAAATTTTGTCTTGAAGCACGGTGTAGCATGGGTAACAGTCTTCCCGCCAGGTACTCGTATGTGGACGTATCTGCATGTGGGTGGATCTGCCTGGAGACGGATAGAGGAGCGGTGTCTCGGTTCCTAAGACCATCGGAAATAAGTGCTTTCCAATGGTCTTAGGCGACCCCTGTGAAAGGGTCATTGGACCCCCAAAGGGGTCACGACCCACGGGTTGAAAACCGCTGCTTTGGGAAAAGAAAGCTCTGTCCTATCAGGTCTCTGGGAGTAGGAATGGATTTGAGGGAAGTGGGTGAGTTTAGGTCCATCTAAGCAACTTCCCCTTCCTAATGAACACATTGCAGGGTGGGAGTGGTGGTGGGGGATATGCGGAATCCAAAAAGCGAAAATAGTAAGTCCCCCAAAAGATAGCATAATAGAAATCAAAACCTTCCAAACAAATAGTTTTAAGGTCTGAATAGCCATATTGAAAATGTAGCCCCTGTTCATAGCTTAGTTAAGCTAGTTCATTTATTCAGCAAATATTTATTGAATGCCTATAGACAGGATGCAAAACTCAATATGAAAGAGTCCTTTCTTTTAAGGAGCTCAAATCAGTAGAAAAGGAGAAATACCAGTATAACACTCCCCCCCAAAAAAACCCTCACTGCCATCCAGTCTATGCTGACTCATCATGACCCTGTGAGGGCAGGACAGGGTAGAACTGCCCTTGTGAGTTTCTGAGACGATCACTCTTGACAAGAGTAGAAAGTCCTCTCTTTTTCCCTGGGAGCAGCTGGTGGTTTTGAACTAGTGACCTTGAGGTGAGCAGCCCAGCACAACCACTATGCCACCAGGGCGCCTATACAAGTATAACAGAGTAGGGGAGCTAGAATTGTCACTAGCATACTGGCCCAGAGGGGCAGCAAAAGGAACCGAGGCTATTGGCTCTGCTTGGGAATGTTGGGGAAACTCCACCAAAGGAGGTCAAATTGAGCTGGACCTTGGAAGCTAAGATGTTCTTTGAGGGGTGGATGGAGGTAGCATTTCTGGCAAAAAAGAACCCTTTGGAGAGTGCTTGTCTTTGGGCAAGGGAGGAGACATTCAGAATGGCTGTTTACCCCTTAGGCTCTACCTTGATGGGTTAATCCTTGGGTTGCTAACCACAAGGGCAGTGAGAAAGACGAAGCTGTCCACTCCTGTAACAATTTCCAGTCTCGGAAACCCTGCCCTGTAGTGTCTCCGTGAGTTGGAGTGAACTTGATGACATGGGGTGGGAAGGATAAGCATTAAACCAAGATGACTATGTCAGGAACGCACATGAATTCTAGAAGTCTTGCATTCCACTCGGAGGAGCCACGTGTAGTAATCCCTATTCAGAAATACCAACGTGAAGTTGGAAACCAAAGGAAGAGCCCTATGCGATGTGAAAGCAGGTTATTTTGATGGACCTGGTAGACTGACACCACCTCCTTTTCTCCATGGACCTGCCAGATGGTTTGAAGAAATAGATGCATCCTTTGGGGAAAGCAGTGGGAGTGTAATTGGAAAGTTAACATGCATTGTTTAATTCCTTCAACAAACAGGAGTGACTGCTACGTGCCAGGCACTGTGCTATTTATTTCTTTTTATTATACTTACTGCCATTGAGGCGATTCTGACTCCTATTGATCCTGTGGGATAGAGCAGGACTGCCACTGGGTTTCCAAGACAGTAGCTCTTTATGAGAGTAGAAAGCCTCATCTTTGTTCCACATAGCAGCTGGTGGTTTTGAACTGCTGACCTTGTGGTTAGCAGCCCAACACGGAGCCCACTACACCACAAGAGCACTGTGGGAAGACAAACATAGACCCTGGACTTGTGGCTTTCACATCTAGCTGTTCTTCACCCTGGCGGGGAGGTGTAGTAACTGTAATTCATGCTCTTAGGATGAAAGCTGTTTGGGGGACATATGCTGTTGAGTGGGGGTTTTTCTGGACAGTGTAGGTATTCAGATACTGATCTAGAGCAATATCTAGATGGCATTATGCTTAAATCCAGGGAACTAAATACAGCAAGTCTAATAAATACAGATTCGATTTATCTAACCAGACAGCACTGTATTTTGTTGCTAAACCTGTGGGGGTTTTTCACTAAACTTCGTTGATACATTCTTCTGTTTCCTAGGTTAATAATCCAGTTGTACGAAAAGGAACAGCATGTTCAAGATATCATTCCTATAAATAGCCACTTTAAATGTGTTCAAGGTACTAGCTTTAATTGCTTAGCTAATTTTATAATGTTTTCCTTAGTCATTATTGCACTGTGTAACACTGTACATAACAAAAAATGTACCACTGCATGTAAACTGGAAGAAATTACCCTTTGCATTTAAAGGATAGCATTACTAATCTACCATCAAGAGAATGCTGCTAGGATGATAGTAAACTTTATATGTATGTATAGACTCACTTGTTTTCTCTGGCCAGGATGAGAGATGTATGTGGCAGCTTACCTATGTATAGTCTTTTATGTGCCCGACCTATATCTGGATTTAAAGGGCTGTCTGGGACTTTACGGACATAGTAATTGTAAAGTACCAGGGTCTCTTGGATTCACACACATTCAGCACTTTTTCAGACACTATTTGAAATTAAAAATGTTTGACTACAAGCCTTCCCAGATTGTAATACCTCACACTCAGTTGTCCTGATTCGCAAACCCTGACATTGGTGAATCATAAGCAAAGCCAAGTCCATGGAGGGAATAGTTGGCTTCCTGCCCTCAGATTCGGGGACTGAGAACAGAAAGTCTGTTGTTGCACCTGCTAAAATGAGACACACAACTTGGGAAGTTTGTGTTGGAGGTGTTGCTTCTGTCATCTAGGTAGGAAATAGATTACTCGAGAACGAATGCATTACGTGTCCAGTGGGCTCGTTGGCTTCAGCAGGCAGAAATACTTGTGTATCAGTTTTAGCTTTGGGAGAAAGCCAAGGAAAGCCCAAGAAAAACTCGTTGAATCCTCTCATGCACTGCTTTTTTTCCTTCTGAAATTTACATTTTAAACTACCTACCAGAGTAATATACACCCTGTAAAAGGTTTGGAAATCCCAGAAAAGTGTAAAGAGAACCAGTGGCCCAAATCCCATGCCTCAAAGTTAAGCTTTCTACACACGGAGCTTGCAGTGGTGACGGGTCTCCCAACAGACTATACAGTGTTTTAGTCTGTTCCACGTGCTGTCAGATTGTGAACTCTTGACCTGACTCTTAGGGACTGTATATGATTTCACTTTGTGAATGGCTCATTGTGTAACTGTTCACGTGTATTAGACACCGGGTTTCCACCCTCCACCCCTCTTCTTTTGCACTAGTATAAGTAAGGTGATGGACATTACTGTACACCCATCTTCCTTCTCTGATCTCCTTAGCATGTATTCCTATAAGTGGCTATACTAAGGCAGAGGGTATGAGTTTTTGTTTGTTTAAGGCAGTATATTTCAAGATCTTCCTGTTGTACCAGGGTTAGTCAAAAAGTATTGCTGCTAGGTTTCCAATCCATACATGCACATCCTTTACCCAGACAAAACGTGCTTAAGCACATCTCGGCCATCAGTGGATGGCTGCAGGAAAAGTCTCTCAGTAACACCCTTGTCTTAATGTTGTTAGGTTGCCCAAAAAAAGAAGGTACGATCAAAATAGTGGCTTCCAAGGGCTAGTTATATTCATGGTCAGCTCAGGAAGCTATGGAGACTTTTATTTTTGGGGACCCTCAAAGGAATCTTCATAGATTTTCTCAAAGGATATAGGACAGCTATGGGGGCTTATTAGGAAGAAAGGGAGCCCTGGTGACATGGTTACAAGTTGGGCTGCTAACAGCAAGGTCAGCAGTTCCAATCTACCAGCTGCTCCTTGGAAGAAAAATGAGGCTTTCTACTCCTGTCAAGAGTTAAAGTCTTGAAGACCCACTGGAGCAGTTCTATCCTGTCCGATAGGGTCTCTGTGAATTGGCATTGACTCGATGGCAGTGTGTTTGTTTTATTTTTATTTATTTTTTATTAGGAAGAAGTTGGAAGAAAATGAAAATTATATTGAAGAGAGAAAGATCAGGAAAGTTGAGCCGAGCAGCAAGGACTGCCCTAGAAGAATTTCTTTGGGAGACCTTGCCTCATCCACTCTTCAGCCCTGACCTTTCCCCTTCAGACTTTCTGTTCTCCAACTCAAAGAACATTGAAAAGATTTTTGTCCCTTGAAGATGCTGAATTCTTTGAGGAAGGATTGTTGTTGTTTTTGTTAGGTGCCATCGAGTCGTTTCCGACCCATAGCGACCCTGTGTACAACAGAACGAAACACCACCGGGTCCTGAGCCGTCCTATGCCCGAGTCCATTATTGCGGACACAGTGTCAATCCTTCTCCTTGAGGGCTTTCACTGCCCCTCTACCCAACCTCACATGATGTCCTCCAGGGACTGGTCTCTCCTGACAACATGTCCAAAGTATCTAAGACAAAGTCTTGCCACCCTTGCCTCTAAGGAGCACTCTGGCTATACTTCTTCCAAGACAGATGGGCTTCTCCTGTTAGCAGTCCCTGGTACTTCCATTGTTCTACTCTGGCACCACAGAAACCCTGCCTTCAGAAGTGTATAGACCAAGATGGAGGCTGTGTTGGGAAACCGTAGCTTCCCATTCTTGTATTTTTAGTTCATAAAAGGGGCTATGATTTTGGTTGCAGCAATACTTTTCGACTTGTCCTTATACGGGAGCTAGGAAAGGCTGCAACTGCTCCACCCCCAAGTCACTGCCTAATCCACAGGAGTTGGTTCTCAGAGTTCAGCTTGTCGGGAGGGTCTGGCAGATGCGGGAAGTTAGAGAGGAAGAGGTAGGTTGAGCCTAGACAGCAGAGGTAAAGAAGGAAGTTCAAGAGCCTGAGAAATGATTACTCAGAGCCCTGGATAATCATTCCCTTTGGACTCACTTCCTTGACCTTCTGTCAGAAGTAGTTAAATAATATGGATGGGTCATTAGAAAACCGGTAATGCTATAGTTGAGGGGCCTTATTAATGTGCTGTTACATTCCCTGCCATTTCACACTGTATTCTAAGGAGTTTTCGCTGGTTACAAAAGAGGCCTGGTGGTGCCATAATTAAAGAACCCCACTGCAAACTTGCAGGTGGGTGATTGGGACTCACCAGCTGCTCCATGGGAGAAAGCTGTGGCAGTCTGCTTCTTTCAAGAGGACAGCCTTGGAAACCCTGTGGGGTAGCTCTCCTCGGCCCTGTAGGGTCGCTGTGAGTCGGAATCGACTTGACAACAATGGGTATTTGATAACTTGTCCAGTTCATTTTCCTTTCAGTTGAAATGTTCATGGTCTTTAGAGTTGAGTACTATGAAACTCCTTTTGTAAAAGAAAAAAAAACCATGCTCAGCAAAGGCTTCTTGGAGAATGTGTTTTAAGACCTAAGAGTGATGACTAAGAAGCATTTCTTTAGTGAAGCAGATAATTCTTTTAGTTGTAATGAATGGTTTTCCCTTCCCTGATCCTGCTCCTTTTTTTCCCTCTCCTCAGAAGCGGAAGAAACACTTTTGATTGACATAGCCTCAAACAGTGAGTATCATTCTGAATGCAGTTGAATTTCATTGCACCAATATCTACTTGAAGTCTCACTATACTTAAGACACCTTTTGGGGGCAGGGGAGGGACATCTTGCATTTTACCTTATGTTAGTCTCTATTTTCTTCAAGCAGCCATACAAATTAGCATTGAGAGGAATGCTAAAAAAAAACCAAACATTTAAATTGGCAGGATTCTTTATAAAAATGTAAAATATGATTTATTCTTTCTTACATAAATTTTTTATTGTAAATCGGGT
>NW_022109980.1:9936903-9966031 GCF_000313985.2 Echinops telfairi
CCACTCCTTGCTTTCTCTTCTGCCTCATGTGGATCACTATCTTCTATTTCGCTCAAGTTAACACCTGTCTAGCCCATCCGTTACACTATCTGCCCTTTCTTGCCCTTGCTATCCCCCCTATCCTCCTCCTGCCTGGCAATCTGGAGTCTGTTCCGTTTGGTATGAAAGTCTGTGTCTCGATGGGTTTTTTCCCCCTTGGTCCTTTTTGGGATCTGCTTTTCTAAGCCCGAATTCCTTTAAGCTGTCGATATTGTTGCTATCAGTTAAATCAATGTGGAACTGTTCATTGTAGGACGCAAACCCAACTCACTGTCATCGAGTCATTTCTAACTCATAGTAACTCTACAGGGCAGGATAGAACTGTGGGTTTCTGAGACGGTAACTCTTTACAGAAGTAGACAGCCTCATCTTTCCCCTGTGGAGCAGCCGGTAGTTTTGAACTGCTGATCTTGAGGTTAGCATCCTAGTCCATTTGACAATTGTAGGAAGGGCTAGTAAAATGTTCGAAGCACATGAGATTTATGGGTTGTTTGTTGCTCTTTTTTTACCTGCTGCTAATATTTTACACTTTTATATACGTAGTATTATTTTTGCCGGAAGCCCGTGTGGCTTATACATTGGGCTGCTGAACACAAGATCCGCAGTTTAGACCTACCAGGTGCTCTCCAAGAGAAAGATGAGGCCGGCTTTGCCGAAGCAGTTCGGTTAAAATTTACTACCTTATCATTTGATCTGCTTGCTTTTCAATTGAGGTATTTCTTTGTTACTTTTTTTTTTTTTAACATTTTATTAGGGGCTCATACAACTGTTATCCCAATCCATACACACATCAATTGTGTGAAGCGCATTTGTACATCGTTTCTCAAAACATTTTCTCTCCATTTAAACCCCCGACATTAGGTCCTCATTTTCTTTGTTACTTTTTGTTGGGCTTGATTTGTATGTTTTTCTGAACTCCAGGACAAGTAAATCTATAGAGAGCGTAACTGGATTCATGGTTCCTTGGGGGTCCGGCAGGGGAGTTGGGGGAAATGGGGAGCTAATAAAGGAGTACAAGAAAGGGGGCAAGAGTTCTAAATTGATTGTGGTGATAATTATACAGCTCTTAACTGTTGAAGTCTTCTTGAACTATTGAATTGTATGAGATGTGAATTAACATGCCAGTTGAACTTGAAGAAAGAGTCGCAGCTTTGGAAAGCCTCGGGGACAGTCTGCTCGCCAGTCTATAAAGTTGCTGTGAGTTGGCAGCAGCTCATTGATTATCATTTGTAAAATTTTTGATGAACTTGTTGGTCACTAAAGACTTCCAAGTTCATTCCAGTTTTACTTTTCCTGCCCCTTTTATTAAGCCACTCAAATCACTATTTAGGTTGAGGGATAAGGAATCTGGAGTGATTTTTTTTTTGGTTTGTTTTTAAAGAAATAATATATGTATACATATAGCACAGGCAAGAAATTAAATCAACAACAATATCCTGTTACCATTTTTGTTTTCTGTTGTTTATTACTTTGGAGGGCTTAAGAGTCCATTAAATTGCTTGTCTCCAGCATACCATTTTTAAAAAGCAATATTGTTCATCTGTTTTTAAGCCTGGTCTCTTCAAGCCAGCTGATTCGATAACAGAGGGAACATAGTCTGCCTACCATCTTGTTATCTGTGTTCTCTTATTTTTATCTGTTTGAAGCAAAGCATCATTCACTCTCTGTGCAAGCTGTTCTTTGTTTATCATCTAATTGTTTTTGCATTAAGGAGATGAGAAAATGGACTCTCCGCTGCCGGGGCTGCTCTCTGGTTACTATGGAAAAGATTATCTGAGCGCATGAATTGAAATCAAACAGGTGCCTTATCAGCTTGCACTGGGCTGTGTGGGGCTAAGCTCTTAGCTAGGGGCTGCACATAATTTTGTTAAAGCAACTCCTGCCCTTAACTCAAACCTCACTGCCATCAGGTCACTTCTGATTCATAGTGACCCTAGAGGACAGTTGAACTGCCCCTGTGGATTTCTGAGACCGTACCACTCTACAGGAATAGAAAGCCTCATCTTCCTCTGTGCAACAGCTGGTGATTTCAAACTGCTGACCTTGTGGTTAGCAACCTAACTCATAGCCCATGGCACCATCAGAACCAGAAGGTGATTACTTACACAGGTCAATGCGCATTGACTGCCCTTAGCGCCATCAGTTGTCATCGACCTGTTTAAGTAATCATGTTCGGGTACTGGCTTTATTGTTATTTTTGGAAGCTTTAAGGGCCCATCCCAAACTGCTCAATAAACTCAGCTGTTTCTGCTACAGGTATTCAAGAATGCAAATATTCGTTTAAAATCTAGCCTATCCAATTCTGCTTAAAAAGTGGAAGGAAAAATAGCACTAAAAAAAGCGGAATGAAAGCAATGAGCAGTTCAATAGCGATGACTGTTCTTCCTGAAATGAGAGACAGAAATGTCCTCTTGTGGGTGTAGGCATAGGGCATTTGATCCAAAGCTTTGTGCCTTTGCTCTGATGTAGACCTGATTTACAGAGTTGATTCTGTCCCCCTATCCTATGTCATAGGAATTAGTAGCCATGCATTGCTGTGTCTAGGGGTCAAGATACTGGGCCATAGTTAGGTGACTATATGAAGAAAAGCTTCTGTAATTTCTGCCCAGTTAGTAATATTTACGTGGAAAATTTAAAAAGTGCTTTGGTGGCCCAGTGGCCAAAGCACTCCGCGGCGTTCTAAAGGGCCTGCACTTGGAGCCATTCCACCAGCCATTCTGAGGGAGAAAGATGTGGCAGTTGGCGTTTGGAAAAATCACAGCCTTGGAAACCCTGTGCGACAGCGTTGCTGTGCCTTCAAGGTCACTATGCATTGGATTAATTATGGGACCTGAAAGTAGATATACATATTCTCTCTCTCTCTCTCAGCCCCCCTCCCCCCAGCCCCTGGGGCGCCTGAGTTGGTATGGCAGGCCTGATTTTATTGTAAATTGGCTTGTGAATTTTTTTCTGATGATAAAGGGTAGGACATCTTGATTACATGCAGTTTTTCAGGTTACGTATTTTATGGTGGTGGATTTAACCTGTGTATTTGCTGCTTCAGTGAATTTCCTGTTATTTTTTCTGAATATACTCTGCTTATTATTATACGTTTACAGAAAGGGTATTGTGTTTCACATATTTCTCTTTGATCCAGATGTGTCATTTAAATTTATTTCCCTTTTTTTTTTGCCTTTGGTCGTTAGAATTGTATTTTCTTTACAGTAGCCTAATGATGAGACTTGTGCTATGATTCAGTTTTTGTTCATGTTGATGACATTGAGCATTGGGGGGCAAGTGTTTAAGAATGTGAAATCCATGTTTAACGCCTGATTTAAACTACAATGCCTCAAAGGTTGCTTCACTGTTAAGGATATCCTTACCTGTTGAGAGTTTTATTTTATCATGGGCACCCTCTGGCCCTGTTGCTGTAGTGCTATTGAACTGCTAACCTTAAGGTCATCAGTTCAAAAACACCAGCCACTCTGCTGGAGAAAGATGAAAGTTTCTACTTCCGTCTTGGAACCCACAGGGATTGTTCTACTCCATCCTATAGGCTCACTGTGAGTTGGAATCGATACCATGGCAGTGAATGAATGACTACATTTAACCATATTATGAAAATGCATCGATATCAAGTTTATGGGTTTTTAAAAAATCATGACTATGTTGAATTTAAGGAGCCCTGGTGGCATAGTGGGTTACGTCTTGGGCTGTTAACCACAAGGTCAGTAGTTTGAATCCACCACTGCTCTGGAGAAGAAAGATGAGGCTTTTTTCTCCTGAAAGATTTATAGTCTCAGAAACCCACAGAGGCAGTTCTACACTGTCCTATGGAGTCACTATAAGTTAGAACGACTTGATGGTAGTGAGTTTGTTTGGATTTATCATATATACTTGTGTATAAGCCAACTACTTGGGCCCTTGGTATCAGCTCTTCATTTTTTCCCTCCCTTCCCCTCCCTCCCTCATGAACCCTTGATAATTTAGAAATTATTATTTTTCTATGTCTTGTACTGTTTGATGTATCCCTTTACCCCCTTATCTGTTGCCCATCCCCCTGGGCGGAGATTATAGGTAGGTCATTGTGATCGGCTCCCCCTTTCACCCCCCCCACCTTACCCTTACCCTCCTGGTATGGCTACTCTCAATATTGGTCCCGAGGAGTTTATCTGTCCTGGATTCCCTGTGTGTCAACTCTTATCTGTACCCATGTACATGCTCTGGTCTATTTCAGCATATTTTAATGCAGCTTTTGTGATAAAATTAGGTGCCTCGGCTGATATTCAGGTCGGCTTGTACTCGATTATATACAGTATTCAGTTTTTGTTGAATTTTATTAGACTTTTTCCCCCCCAGTATTTGTGGAGATGGTTATATTGGTCTTCCGTTTTTGACCTGTTGGTGGATTGTGTTATACTAATTCCTAATTTTAAATCCCTCTCTAATTTATTCATTATTTACTATTTACCATGTGTTCTCTGAGTGCTTTCTATTTGCCAGGCACTGTTCTAAGTGCTGCAGAATCCTGGTTCTGCTTCTGGGCTATCTGGTCCTAGAGTCACATAGATGTCTGCAACTCATGATAGGAATACCTTTTATGTGCTGAGTTGTATGGATTGTGTCAAAAAATCATAGTCATGGAACTCAGTACAAGAAATGGACTTTAAATCAGTAAGGTATAGATACTTACACAACTACGGCTTTGATAAATGCTATCAAGAAGTATAAAAGTATATAAGAGGGATGGCAAAATTAGATAGGTGGTCAGGGAGGGCCTCTTTGAGGAGGCAACATTTAGTTATTTTCTTTTATTTATAGATTTGTTTTTTCTGAGCTATATCTTTTTATTATGTTTTTTCCCTCAGTTTTATTGGCATATAATTTACATATCGTACAATTACATAGTTGACATACAATTCCATAGTTCAGTCATATCAAGAAGAGTTGTACAATCATCACCACAGTCAGTTTTACATTTACTTCATTCTTGTCTTCATCATTATTGGCTCCTCAATTCCCCCCAACCTCCCTTGCCATATCCCCAAGGAACCATTAACCCAGTTACTGTCTAGAGATCTATCTACCCTAGATCTCATATACAGGAAATGTTTTAGAAATCAAAACAAAAACTAACAGCAATAAGCAAGTAAAACGGATACAAATTTCAATCAAAAAGAAAGAAAATACTGAAAACTGGAAAAAAATTCAAGGGCTCATGAAGGAGATCAAATGATAAGAGTGCTAAAATTTTAACCTAACTGCATCTGCAACCGCCCACTTTCCAATGCATTCTGCATGCAAGGCTATTCACACCCCTGGTCCGTGGTCAGTGGGGACTCACCAGGGGCATAAGCCATGTGTATTTCCCTTTCACTTTTTTTTAACTGGGACAGCTTCAAAATGGATCAAAGGGATATCAAATGATAAGAAACTACATTTTAACCTAATTACATCTGCCAGAATCAACTTTGATAACAGGGCTAGTCACATCCCTGAACGATGATCAGAGAGGATTCACCAGAGGCTTACTCCATATGTCAACCCTGCAAATGGATTTTGGGCTTCCGCTGTCATCCATAGCCTTCTGCAAACCAGGTTTTCACAATTTAAGCTCTGATACCATTCCCTCTTTTAGATTTAGATTACATTATTTAAAATCCTTGGATCACATAGGTGTTGTGCTTCTTCTATGTGGACTTAGTTGACACCTCACCTAGATGGCTACTTATTTAAAAACAAGTGTTTAAGACCCCAGATGCTATTCTGTATGATAGCTGGGCACCATCTAATGTCTTTATCACACTTTGCTTTAGCAATCGTATTTTCATGAGGGTGAGCACCCAAAGGGCCATGTCATAAGAAATAATTGTTCTTAAATTGATACTAGAATTAAGTGCGAGCCCAAAATCCATTCATGCATCTTGGCTTATATATGTGTCCGGTTCACCTCAGAGACATCATTGTCATTTTATGTTAGAGAATCGTACTGATCATCCCCCTGGGGCATCACTTCCACTGGGGTAGGCAACATTTGACTTGAGAGAAGTAGGACCATTGTTTATTTGTGTTTAAATACTTTAATTGGGGGTATTTACATCTCTTATCACAATTCATCCATTCATCCAGTGTGTCAAGCACATTTGCACATATGCCGCCATCATCATTTTCAAAGCATTCTCTTCCCACTTGAGCCCCTGATATCAGCTCCCCATTTCTTCCCCCTCCATCCCTCCCCCGCCCGCCCTCCCTCATGAACCCTTGATAAGTTATAGATTATTATTGTCATATCTTACATTATTCTCCGTTACCCCTCACCCACTTTTTCGTTGTTTGCTCCTGAGAGGGGATTTTAAGTTGATCCTTGTGATTGATTCCCCCTTTCTCCCCCCACCTTCCCCTAATCCTCCTGGTATCTCTACTCCTTGTTGGCCCTGAGGGGTTTATCTATCTTGGATTCCCTGTGTTGCGGGCTCTTAACTGTAGCAGTGTGCATGCTCTGATCTAATCTGATTTGTAAGGTAGAATTGAGGTCATGATTGTGGGGTGAAGGAAGCACCAAAGAGCTAGAAGAAAGTTGTGTGTTTCATTGGTGCTATACTGCACCCTGACTGGCTCATCTCTTCCCTGTGACCTTTCTGTGAGGGGATGTCCAGTTGTCTACAGATGGGCATTGAGTCTCCATCCATGCTCCCACCCCCATTCACCTTGGGTGTAGTTTTATTCTGGGTCTTATATGCCTGATCCCATCGATACCTCATGATCACAAAGGCTGGTGTGCTTCTTCCATGTGGGCTTTGTTGCTTCTCAGCTAGAAGGCTGCTTGTTTATCTTCAAGCATTTAAGACCCCAGAGGCTATATCTTTTGATGGCTGGGCTCCATCAGCTTTCTTCACCACATTTGCTTATGCACCCATTTTGTCTTCAGCGATCCTGTCGGGAAGGTGAGCATCATAGAATGCCGGATTGTTAGAACAAAGTGTTCTCGTGTTAAGGGAGTACTTGAGTTGAGGGCCAATGAAAACCATTGTTTTAATGTTCTCTATTCTTCTCTACTTGTTATCTCTGGGTTCTAATATCCACTGTCATGGCTACACGGGCTCACAGACAAATTCATGATTAAAGGGTTTATTAAGGAACTTAACAAGCTGTAATGCCAATGAGAAATGCTCGGGATTGAGTTGTTTATCAGGACATGTTACAAAGTTCTTTCAGGTCTGCTAATACAATACCCCAAAGAGTGCATGCCTCTCCACTGTAAGCCTCAGTCTGAAGGCATTCTGCTCAAGCTCTGTGGGTCAGCAAACTCAGCTCCCTAAATTAAGACCCAGAGGCCCCAAGTTCCTGTAAGCTTCAATCTAAAGGCACTCAACTTTGCTTCCATGGTTCAGCTAGCCCAACTTCCCCACTTCAGTGCCCAGAGGTATCCCACTCCACAAGCCAGTCTCCTGCACAAAAGCACTCAGCTTTACTTGGATTGGGAAGTCCACCACTCGGTTCCTTGTTCTGGCTCCTGCTTCTGCTGCTGCTCCTCTGATGCTGTAGCTGTCATCTGGATCCAAGAAGGTCACTGCACAGGGATCTTGGATCCAGAGGACGGGCCCCACTCCAGGCTCTTGTTAATAATGAGATCTAGGATGGCGCTCCAGGGAATCCTGTTCCCAGTTACTCACCAGTGAATCCTATCAGTATCTTCTTCTACCTTCTTACCAGACCCTTGGAGGGAAAGGCTGTTTGGTGGGCGTTAGACTTTGACTAGAAGAGCCACATTAAATCATTCCCTGCTCCTGCAGAGGACCTAAGTAAAAGTTAGATGACAATGAAGGAAAGAAGGGCATTCCAGGTCAAGGGAATGGCAGGTACATAGACCCTGAGTTGTGAAGTTGTTTGCGTTGGTTTGGACTCATAGCAACCCCAAGTGACAGAGCACACCTGCCCCACTGGGTTTTCTTGACTGTCATCTTCATGAAGCCACTGGGTGGGTTCAAACCAGCAACCTTTAGGTTCATAGCCGGCTGTTAAACCATTGCATCACCAAGACTCCTTATGTTGGGAAGAAATAGCAGAACGCCCGAGTTCTTGGAATTGGGAGAGAGCCAGAGTGCCTGAAGTAAGTGATGCTTGAGTGCCAAAGTAAGGCAGGCACGGGCCAGATCAGGGAGGTTCCTTGCAGCCACAGTCAAAAGCAAAACCAAGCTCCCTGTCACTGAGTCCATTCCCACTCATAGCGGCCCTGTAGGACCGAGTAGAACTGGCCCTGTGGGCTTCGAGGGCTCTGACAATTCTTTACAGGGAGCAGAAAACCTCAGAGTGGCTGGTGGTATTAAACTCCTGACTGTGCAGTTAGCAACCCAAAGTGTAACTCGCTACTCCACCAGGGCTCCCGAAAGCAGTGAGG
Organism: Echinops telfairi; assembly: GCF_000313985.2. Classification (NCBI taxonomy): domain Eukaryota; kingdom Metazoa; phylum Chordata; class Mammalia; order Afrosoricida; family Tenrecidae; genus Echinops; species Echinops telfairi. Next base: position 9,945,320 of record NW_022109980.1, read on the forward strand.
AATCTGCATTTTTCAATCATAAAAATAGGGAGCACACGGCAGGTTTGAGGCTGGCGTGCCTCAGAGAGAGAGAGACAAGTTCGCCGACTGCTTCAGGAGTTGACACTAGAGAAGTGGAGAGAAGCAGCAACAGGTTTGAGTGTGGAAGAGGGGGCTGGAGGAGAAATGCGGGGTGTCCAGCAGCAATGTGGTTGGTAGGGCAATAAGAGATACTGCAAGCGGAATAACGTTTCTTGGGGCTGGGAGGTGGGCAATCGCGTTATAAATTCAATTTGGGCCATCTTTAGTTAGAGATTTCTTTGAGCTAGGCAAGCGTCAATGTTAAATTGGCAGGTTGAACATGTGCGTGTGAAACTGAGAAGAGAGGTCTGGGTCACTAACAAGTTGCAGTCTCAGAAACCCACAGGGGCAGTTCTTCTCTGTCTAATGCAGTTGCTATGAGGGACTCACTTGGATGGCAGTTGGGTTTTGATGTACCTCAGAGTGCATATTGTACTACAAATTGTAATAATAATGGCAACAGGATTGACTCAATGGCAGTGTGTTTAGTTTTGGTTTATCCCTTATGCTTAAAGAGCTTGGGTGGGGCTGTTGGCTAGGCATCAGGCAGTTAACCTCAAAATGGGCAGTTCCAACCCACCAGCTGCTCCTTGGGAGAAAGATGAAGCTGTTTGCTCTCCTAAAGAGTTGCAGTCTTGGAAACCCACAAGAGCAGTTCTAACTCTGTCCCACAGGCTTGCTACGAGTCAGAATTAACTCGACTGGGTTGGGTGTGAGTGACCCTATAGGATAGAGTAGACCTGCCCCTTAGGGTTTCTGAGACTGTAAATCTTTACAAGAGCAGACAGCCTCATCTTTCTCCCAAAGAGCTGCTGGTGGGTTTGAGCCACTGACCTTGGCAAATATAGCCCAGTGACTAACCCACTGTGCCACTAGGTCTACTTAAAAATAAGGACCCCCAACCTTAAATTACATAGAGTGAGAGAGACTATGGCAGAGCTGTCATCAAAGCTGAGGAATGTTGTTGTCTAGGCTCAGCCTGCTTTGGCCACTGCTGGTTATCAAGCTGCATGCACATTAGGGTTACCAGGAAGAGTATTTTAAAGACGACCAGTACCTACTGATTCCCCTAGCTTTTCTGTTTTCATTAGCCTGGGGCAGGGCAAGGCTTGGTGTTCTATAAAGCCTCTCTGATGATTCCAGGTACCCACAGTGCGCTGAAACGGGGGAAGGGGCTAGTGTCCCGAAATGTTGCGATTATAGGGAATTGGAGGTCCAGAGGGTGTTAAAAGGGAGAAAAAGAATAGAAGATTGGGTTGCCTGAGTTATTTTTCTTCTTCCCCACCTAAAATGGTGAGGTAGCATTCCATGTTAAATTGTAGGTCATTTATGGAATCATTTGGCCATTAAATGGATACATTTCAGTTGATTTTTATTTGGTATGTGCTACAAATCTATCTTTCAAGGATTGTGAGAGAAAGGCTATGTTCTCACTCTTGTTTATCAGCTAGATACTCCCTTTTTTCCCAGGACTATTGAGACAAATTATCTGTGAAAAGGAGGACTTGTTATTCTCTGAAGCCATTCCCTTGTCTCTTCAAGGCTGCTTCTCAGGGACACAGTCTTTCCCCTGCCTCACGAGTTTTCTTATCTCTGGTCCACTTGGGTGCTTTCTCTTACATTTCTTTCTCCATTTCTTCTGGTCACTTCTTTTCCTTTTTAACCCAATCTGTACAGAGGAAAACATTACAAGTATAAAGGGAATATAGAGAGCCTGTCCATCGGAAGACACTACGATTTTCACTTACCTGGTGGCATAATGGGTTAACATGTTGGGCTGATAACTATAAGGCCAGCCATTCTAAACCACCAGCCACTGAGAGGGAAAAGACAGGGTTTTCTATTCCCATACAGATTTACAGTTCTGGAAACCCACAGGGGCAGTTCTACTTCTGTCCCATAGGAGTGCTGTAAGTTAGAATTGACTCTGACAATGAGTTTGATCATCAATTATGTGACCCACCCCCCTGGTTTGCCTGGGACTTCCCTAGTCTTAGCATTGCAATTCCTGTATCCTGCCCCCGCCTCCCCCCCCCACCCCCCCTGCGCCCTAGGTCCTAGCAAGACTGGACCAGCTAATCCCTCTGGACTGTTGAGTTATATACATGTTAGGTTATAGAATCTACCTTCTACCCACAAGGAGTTTGTAGTGGGGCCTGAGAAAGCAATACATGTAACAAATCAGTTAAACTGATAATATAAGAGAGGGCATGCATTCTTGAGTCCCTATATCCAAACAGTGAGTACAGATGTTAACTATACTCACTGCCATCCAGTCAATTTCAACCCATAGCCACCCTGTAGGACGGGGTAGTTAGTATTTCTCTTGTGAGTTCCTGAGACTCTAACACTTTACAGGAGTAGAAAGCCCTGTCTTTCTCCCTTGGAGTGGCTGGGAGTTTTGAACTGCTGATCTTGCAGTTAGCAACCCAGCGTGTAACCACTACATCACCAGGGTTCCTGATGATAACGATAGGTCATGAGAAGTGGGAAGATAATATGTTATGCGAGGAGGCTTGAAAAAGTTTGTGGGGAAATGGAATTCAGAGACAGTGGAACTCTTCCATGAGCTTTCTAAAGACCCTTGCACACATATGAAACTAAAGTTCTAGATAACTGCACTTTGATGCTCTTTTCCGTGTTGGCTATTACTTGATAATAATGAATAACTGAACAACTACTGGACACAGCTCATTACAGTGCTGGCAAGTTTGTTCAAGACATGATGTTTTTCACTTGTGATAAAGTGAAAATTCAAAATACTCTGCACCACGCCCATTAGCCATTTTAAAATTGAGTTGGTCAGTTCATCTACCCCGGTCAAATGTATGTCTGTGAGCAAGTCATTGTACTTCCTTTATTTTTCCACACTTCTACCCACTGCTGTCAAGTCGAGTCTGAGTCAGAGTGACCCTATATAGAGTTCCTGAGATGGTGGATCTTTATAGGAACAGACAGCTTCATCTGTCTACCAAGGAGCAGGTGGCTGGCTTAAACCGCTAACCTCACGCTTAGCAGCCCAGCACTTACTCAACAACAGCATCAGAATTCATACTTCAGATACTCTTAATCCATAATCAGGATTTATAAGGGTAGGACATTCCAGCCAATGGATGGAAGTGGGGAGGGGTGGTTGGGAATTTATCTTGCACCGCATTTGGAGGCCCTTGCATTAACATCTGTCTCAGCGTGAACCAGTGACTTAAAATCGACATGAGGTACCACACTGTGTGACGGGAGAAGGAGGCGGGGCCACCCCAAGAGTGGCAACAAGGTGATTATTTAGAGGACTTACAGATGAAGTGGCTCCCTGGTGATGACAGGAGCGATTTGTTTCTTAGCACTGCCCAGTAGGAGGGAGGGGTCTTTAGGACTTTGGTAAGCAAAGGTGGCTGCATGCTAAAACTCGAGCCTCTAAGATCACCCCATCAGAAGTGGCATGAAAGTGACACAGCAAGCAGAAGTGGGCAATCAGGAAGCAAGGGTGACCATTGTTGGCCTCACACAACCTGTTTTCTCTTCCACATCTGAGAGAGGGGTCAAAAGTAGGAAGCGGATTGATTCACTGCATGCTTTATCACTCTGTTGGGTTGCTCATGGGCCAACTCTAGCAGTACTAGCTTCTCATAGGTTTCCTTCCCGCCTCCTCTCCCCCTGGCCCGACCACACTGAGTCCCTGGATCTCCTATACTTATGGGATGTATATTAGAAGTCTGCAGTAGTTATGATCTAGACCTGGGCCTGTTAACCTGCTAAGTTGAGGGTCCGCTCACAAGAAAGCATTATGATTCACAGCTGTGTGTGTGTGTGTGTGTGTGTGTGTGTGTTTCCATTCTTTTTAGGTGGCTGCAAAATTCGGGTTCAGGGGGACTGGACCAGAGAACGCCACTTTGAAATCCCTGATGAGGAATACTGCTTGAAGTTCCTCTCAGAGGTCCTTGCTGCTCAGGAAGGTAACTCAAGACTTAGCAAAGGACTTTACCCTTTCAGCTTAAATACTGATTTTGGTTTTGTGTAGTTTTTTTTCCTTCAGAGATGAACCTGGGGTTAGATTAGGGAACAAACCTATTTAGCTTTCAGGACAATGTGAGCCAATTTCCAGATCCTTCAATGTCATGGCAGGCAGATTTTTCTTAGACTTTTCTGTTACATTCAAGAATGGTGCTAGTCTCTGTGAATGGTTTTCAGTTATTGTAAACTCACTGACAGGATCCCCAGTTCCTGACCGTGACCCTTCTCTCTCCAGCTCAGTTACAACTCCTTGTTCCAGACCAAAAGGACTCGTCCAGCTGGTATCCGAAATCAGACACAAAAGAAAAGCCTGGGCTTTCAGGTACTGGGAAGCTCCTGGTTCTCTGGAGGCTGTGAGCATTAGAGGCAGTAGCTCCTATCTGGACAGGTGCCAGGAGATAGACGAATAGCTATGGAGTGGTTTTAACTCACTCAGGCCTCTGACAGACAGGACGCGCATGCCTTTCTGTGGCGTGCTAGCTCTTAGGTTTGTGCAACAAGTGAGGCCTTAATGCTCAGTTCTCAAGAAATGCTTGTTGTTCTTCTTCTAATCCCAGAATCATGTAACCCACTATTCTTGCCATTCTAGCAGTGCTAATTTAGGGACAGGTGTGCTGTCTCCCTGAGGGAACTTGCTATTTTCCTTCTGATAGCTTTTTGTTGACTAACAACCCTAAGGAAGTCATCCGCCCCATCTACCGGATATATTAGTGGTTAGCTTTTCCCCCCTTCACCTCACCCCTGCAGGGCTTCTTGGATTTGAGGATAACTTTTCATCTATGAATTTGGACAAGAAAATCAACTCACAGAATCAGCCTCCAGGGACTCATCGGGAGCCCCCGCCCCCGCCCCCTTCCATCAACAGAATGTAAGTGGCGCACCTGAGATGCGTTTCCCACGCAGAAGTCTGTTCTCTGCAGCCTTCCTGTGGAATTCCGTATTGTTTGTCAGGCTTCCCCGGGACAAAGAAGCCAATAGCAAGGAGCAGCCCAAAGTGACCAACACCATGCGGAAGCTCTTTGAGCCAAGTAGCCAGTCTGGACAGCGAGAGGGTCTCATCAAACACATCCTGGCAAAGCGCGAGAAAGAATATGTCAACATTCAGACTTTCAGGTTGGTCTCTCTCTCCTACCGCTCGAGGAGTAGATGTAGTACAGAACAGCCACTCGGCACTGAAGGCATTGACACGCTTAAGAATCAGAGCGGGAGGACATGAATGTCTGACGCGAGTGCTTGTCTTCATGCTGGCTAATACAGTATACATCCCAATCCAAAATCCCTTGGATGTTCCACCAACTCGTAATACCACACCGACTCTTGTTTCTGTCCACACTTAGAGAGCCAGAGCAAGCTCTGCATATGTTCCACAAACATGCATGCGCATGTCTCTGGCCTGCTGGGTTTCCTTCGCCCCAGCAAATATTGAAATGTAAAATCTACCATCACCACTAGGTCCTACCTTAACTTTGATGAGCTAAGGAACACTTCACCCATTGTCTTCTTTGGATCAGGAGGTCTCTATTTCTAGTCTAAGATTCCAGTTCTATCCGTTAGCCCATCATGCCTCATTCGTTCCAGCTCAATCATCACTAGATCCCTGTGCTGAAACCTCCAGATCCCTCCAGGCCCCGCGGCGGTTATATTTGTCTGTAAACAATTGAGACCTTCATGAGTTTTCTCGTCTTCCTGCCTTAATAGTGTATCTGCCTCATCTGAATTTTCTACACAAGTGTCCTAGCCCTTCATGCAGTGAGTATAGTTGCTTTCAGTTACAGCTCCACAAAGGACACCACATTCGACTAGCTTACAGCCCGAGGAAAACACTTCCCCATCCCCACGCTCTCCTGTCAAGTCGGAATCTGGATGGAGTTTAATTGAAAGGAAGTGTGGGAGAGCAGTTAAGTCTTTCTAAACCGAGGTTTCATTTGTTTCTGTAAAGTCGACATAACAGTAACATTTAGAAAAATTATGCTCACTGCTTCTGTGTTCCAGATGCAAGATTTTTGGTTTTTCTGTTTGTTTGTTTTTTCCCCTTGGGTTTTTTTTTTCTAGCGTGTGTGGCAGAATGTTTTGCGGAATTGTGTTAGCTTGCTCTGATCTTAGCCTTGCATCAAAGTGACTAGAGCAAACTTTGTTTTCCTTCTGTTTTGGGGGGATCCTGCATTAGATTTTTTGTCGGCACGTGGAACGTGAATGGTCAGTCTCCAGATAGTGGACTTCAACCTTGGCTCAACTGTGACTCGAATCCTCCTGACATCTACTGCATTGGGTAAAGAACCCTTCTGGCACTCACAGTGGGCTGTCTGTTGGGTGTTCGCAGTGTGCTGTGTGCTTGCCTTCTCTTCCTCCTGCTCTCACTCTTTCTTTACAAAACCATTTGATAGAAACTTATGGGGCACCCTGTGTTAGAGTTAACCTGTGGGGCCAAGGTGTGGGCTCAGAAAAGAACAGTCACTATAGTGATGCCGGGAAGCATCAGGCACTCTGAAAACTCACACAGGCTGCAGGCCAATTCCAACAAAGGTGAGCGCTAAGCTAGAAGAACAGATCTTACTGACCTCCCTCGGGGCGTAGAGGCTTGGAGCTTGCTTTTTACATCTCCAGTAAACGTGCTAGAGGGGAGTCTATCATTGCCCTTACTGATCACATAGTAAATTGAGGAATTCTATAAAAAATGTCAACATTCCCTCTCCATCTCAATGTTTATTGTGATGGGTTTTTTTTAAAACCTGATATTTTAGAAAAAGGAGCAAGTGGTAGTCAGTGGTGATTATTAGGGGATATGTAGACCACTTATATCCTCTTGTTTTCTCAGATTCCAAGAGCTGGACTTAAGCACAGAAGCATTTTTCTATTTTGAATCTGTGAAGGAACAAGAGTGGTCCTTGGCTGTAGAGGGGAGTCTGCATCCTAGAGCCAAGTATAAGAAAGTAAGTCATATGTCAACATTGCCTTTGGTGTATGCCTTTATAGATCTCAGTGGGACGTAATTCCATTATGCCTAACTTTCCAATAGAGCAACTGAATTGAATTCTTCCTTGTGTGGAATACTAGGATAAAGTAGATAACTCTTTGATATCTCTTGCCTAGGGAAAACTTTTCCCGAAGCTTTCCCATTCCATATTTTTATTGTTTAGATGGCTTTTAAGAGGAAGCAAAACAAAAAGAATTTCATTTTTATCCTCTCATTGATTAATGCAAAGGCATTATCTATAAGGTAGCTGATTTGTGAAGTCAGACTTTGATTGAAATTGTTGATTGACATGTTCGGCATTGGATGTCCAACTGAAAGGCAGTAGAATTTGAAGGACTTAGGTTCGTGAGGTAGGGTGAGAGGGGGCAGAAATGGGGAGCTGATACCAGGGGCTCACATGGGAAGAGAATGCTTTCAAAATGATGGCAGCAGAGGTGCAAATGTGCTTGACACAGTGGAAGAATATATGGATTATGATAAGATATGTAAGAGCCCCCAATAAAAATATTTAATTAAAAAATATTTTGAAATAGTTTTCAAGTGGGTCATAAGTCAAGAGGAGGAGACTTAGCTTTAGCAAGGTTAGCCAGCTTATTGGTCTTTAGGAAGCATGCAGTAGAAGCATTTCTCTACTGGGAGAGTTTTTTCATTATAGAGCTACCATCCTGAGCCCTTTTAAAGACGTCATCTGACCCAGTGGTTTTTGCCTACAACTCCTAATAGTTTACTTTGGTAATACAACTCTGGCAGATAATATGCCTTACATCTAGGTCCCTGACTATGACCTATGTCAGACCTATCGCTGACTCTGGTTCACAGAATAAAGATAATCAAAGTTGCTCATCAACAGATGAACGGATGGGTAAATCAAATGTGGTCTAGTCACACAGTGGACTGTTATTCAGCCATAATGAGGAATGAAGTTCTGATACATCCATACCACATAGATGAAGCTTTAAAACATCATGCTGAGTAAAATATGCCAGACTCAAAAGGACAAATGTGTGATCCCGCTTAAATGAAATATCTAGAATTAGGCAAATGCCTAGAGTATTAGCAGGAGGTGGTGGGAGGGGGAAATAGGGAAGCATTGCAGAAGGTGTGTTGGGTCTCTGGTAAGGGAGATGGAAAAATCTGCAAGCAGTTAGTAGTGGTGGCTGTACATAGTGAACCTAATTAATGTGGCTGAATTGGATATGTGAAAATGGTTGAAATAGCAAATATGTATGTGTGTGTGGGGGGGGTACCACAGTAACATTTAAAAATGGATTGTTGTCTTAAAAATTGAGCTTGCTTAAAAAGAAAATTTGAAAGGAGAAATTGTAGAGCAGCGGTTTTCAACTTGTGGGTGGCAGCCCTTTTGAGAATCGGACGACCCTTTCACAGGGGTCGCCCGATTCATAACAGTAGCAAAATTGCAGTTATGAAGTAGCAACAAAAATAATTGTATGATTGAGGGCTCACCACAACATGAGGAACTGTATGAAAGGTTTGCGGCATTAGAACAGTTGAGAAGCACTGCTCTGGAAGGAGAGGTGGAAGAAACAGCCCGTGAGAGGCTTTATTTTGATTGTTTAGACTTTTAATGTTGCCTCCTCCTGATAGGTTAGGAAGTGATTAAAATAACTGCTCTGGAAGGAGAGGTGGAAGAAACAGCCCGTGAGAGGCTTTATTTTGATTGTTTAGACTTTTAATGTTGCCTCCTCCTGATAGGTTAGGAAGTGATTAAAATAATGGACCTAGAGCTTGAGTGTTTTCATTGTCCCTCAGGACCTTTCACTTGCAGAGGCAGACTAGAGCTTTTTCGCCAGAGGGTTTTTGTGTCTTCTTTATGGGGGTCCCTAGGGAAAGGAGAGCATTTGGATTCAGATTTGGGTCTCGTTTATAGCTTCTCGGTGGAAAGTCCTTTGTGGGAAGTTAGATGTGTGGCAAAGAATTGTGTTAATCTGAGTCTTCCCGAACTCCTTGAACCTCAGGTTCAACTAGTCCGCCTGGTCGGGATGATGCTCCTTATATATGCCCGGAAGGACCAATGGCGGTACATCCGTGATGTGACGACTGAAACCGTTGGAACCGGAATCATGGGGAAAATGGTGAGCTGACCTAGGACATGGAGTTTACTGTTGTGTATGTCTTTGTGAAGTTCAGTTGCGACTTGTGTCTCCATACTAACCGCCGCCTGACTCTTGTCCACAGGGAAACAAAGGTGGGGTGGCGGTGAGATTTGTGTTTCACAACACCACATTTTGCATCGTGAATTCCCACCTGGCTGCCCACGTGGAGGATTTTGAGAGAAGGAATCAAGACTACAAGGATATTTGTGCGCGAATGAGTTTTGTGGTGCCAAATCAGAACATGCCTCAGCTGAACATCATGAAACATGAGTGAGTTGTCAGTCCTTCTTTGACTAACGGGGATAAGAAGCGGCACGGTGTGGAGACAAACCGTAGAGCCCTTTGGGAGTGAGGAGCGAGGCATTAGCGTTTAGCATCCCTAAAGAACAGAGTGTTTGAGGAAGAGCAGATGCATTGAGGCAGAGAAATGCGATTTGACATCACAGGGAAGGTTAGTGGGCCATCTAGAGCACTGCTAAGAGGGCTCAGGGTTGTCATTCAGTTTTTACTATAAAAGTCATTAGTTTTACTATAAAAGAAAGTGCTTGTTATCCATGAATCATTTTTTACAAATAACATGCAGGCTCCACATTTGTTCTTTCGCCTGCCACCCCCCGCCAAATGCCCTCAGAGGTATTTTAGTAAGTACACTATACTGATACTTTACAGCAACAAGTTAAAAGAAAACACAACAATTGATCTAGTGTGCTTAGGAAAAATACCTCATGAGGGGAACTTTGGGAGAAGGTTGGCAAAGGACAATTTTATTTGTGCTAAAATACTGTAAGAAAAGATTATAAATAAAAATCCCCCATTGCTTATTCTTCACTCCCTATTTTAGCCCCTCTCCCCAAAGGAAACCCCCACTAACCACTCAGTGTGGCCCCTACTAACTCTGGGCTGTCCAATATGGCAGCCCAGAGCCACAGGCATGTGGTGAAATGCAGCTGGACTCTTAAGTGTAAGTTGTGCACTGGATTTCAAAGACTGAGTAGGAAAAACATGTAAAAGAGCTCATTTTTAAAAAATGATAATATTTTTAATATATTGAGTTACATAAACTTATTTTTGGTTTTTAAATTCTAGAAGGAAGATTTAGAATGTCACTTGTGACTTGAATTGTATTTTTTTTTCTTTTTTAACATTTTATTAGGGGCTCATACAACTGTTATCCCAATCCATACACACATCAATTGTGTAAAGCGCATTTGTACATCGTTTCTCAAAACATTTTCTCTCCATTTAAACCCCCGACATTAGGTCCTCATTTTTCCCCTCCCTCCCCGCTCCCCCCTCCCGCATGAGCCCTTGATAGTTTATAAATGGGTATTTTGTCATATCTTGCCCTGCCCGACATCTCCCTTCATCCACTTTTCTGTTGGAATTGTATTTTTTTAATTGTATTTTTATTGAGTAACAACTTAGGTCTATGATGCACATACTTGCTGTTTAGGATTATATTATTCTATTTCTTGTGGATATCTTTCCAAGTCAGTAACTAGAGGTCTGTAGTATGCTTTTTCACACCTGTGAATCATTAACAATTAGGGGCAAGGGGTACTTAGAGACACTCATGGAGTATTGGGATAATATGCGTGAGAAATCGCTGAGAGTCGACACAAATCAGTTGAGGAAAGGACTGGGTGGTAGCAGATGATGAGTTGTAAGGAAATTAATCGTAATCAGTTAACATCTAGGGGCCACTTGAAATACATGGCTTGAGGTGGGAATCAATAGGGAAAGCCATAGGGGTGGTAGCATCAAGAGGTGATTGAGGACAGGGTAGGGAAGGGTAATGCTGTATGACTGTTTTCCTATTATGCCAACAATTAGCAATGTCCTATTATTCTGTGTCACTGTGGTAAGGTCAAAGCATCGCAATGTATAGTCATCAAATTGCCCTGAGTTTCCATAAATGTATTTCTCTAGGATGCCATAAACTGCATGTTGTATTTGAAATCGGCAAAGTGTGACCCATTTGGAACTTGAGATAACAAATGGGAGAATCCTTTTGGTTGTGAGAATTTCAGGGTCTTCTTTTATGGGGCCCTTTGTACCTCTAGGGACCTGTTATGGCGATGGAAAGCCTGGACCACTTGGACTGCCAATGTTGGCCAGGGGCAGACAGACAGACAGCCTGGCGGCACTGGCGAGCCCTGGGCTATTTGCTAGAGAGCCCAACATGAGAGAACTCTGGTTCAGACCATGCAGACTGTAGCAGACAGCCTGCAGCACCTCAGTGCTCTGGGAGGCAGAAACCGTTCCCATTCTCCGCCCTTACAGGCCTGGCAAGCAGCCCGGCAAAATGTTGAAGGCACGCCAACAAATAAACGCCACGCTTCCCCATCAGTCAGTTAACTCCTGGGCTTCCGAGTCCCATCCAGATACTGTATTTCCCCTTTATGTTTTTGTGTATGGAGTGCCTATTTCTTCCACCTATTTTACAATCCGTGGTGGATCTATAGTCAGCATCGACTGGATGGCAGCGCGCTTAGTGTTTTGTTTTGTTTTGTTTTTTTGGGGGGGCCATTATCTAGACTAGGCTATTTGCTCCCACAAGTGTCAGTTATAGCCTTAAGTTGCTGGTCAGATGGTTACTTCTTCTTAATAAGTTAGCCATTTTTTATTCTCTTCCTCCTTCTCTGGTTGACTTATTTGTTGTTGTGGTTTTAGTGTTAATTACTGCTATTTCTGTGCCTTTATTTCTTGGTTCTCAGTGTTGTCATTTGGTTGGGAGATTTGAACTATAGACTGTGCATGCCTGATGCCAATGAAGTGAAAAGTCTTATTAGTAAGAATGACCTGCCGAGACTCCTGAAATTCGACCAGGTGAGTGACGTTTTCATGTTACGGGAACTGTCCCAGACAGCCGATGAGATGGTTAGGTTTGTGAGGCCGGCAGGAGGAACGTATGTGTCTTCCTCCAGGAAAAGATGGTAAGATCTTAATGGTCTTGCTGAAACCACATGACTAGATACTTAACACACGGTAAGTCTTAGACTGGGAGATTATGAATGCTAAAAAGTGATTACAATAACTTGCTCAGCTAGGTCTGTATCCAGAAATGTGGCCAGACATTTAGAGAAGTTGGAGAATGGGTGGGGTTAATTGGGGAACACTTCCTGGAGGAAATGGGCCTTCAGTGATGCTGATGTGGTTTGGCAGCTGGAAGGAGGAAAAATATATTGTATGATTACTTGGCCAGCAAGCAACAGCTTGGAGGTAAAAGAGGGAGGTCCCATGAGGAGATTGGGAAACACAGACATTTGTCTGGGATAAACAGCACAGGTGATGGGCCTAATGGGAACGGATTGCTACACTGAGGCTTGCTAAGGTGATGTTAAGAGATGTTAAGCCTGTGGGGAAATCCTTGATGCTATAGCATTTATAAACAGCCTGCCATTCAAGAATCTTTTTTCCCATAGAGGAAGCCCTGGTGGTGTAATGGGTTCCACCTTGGGCTACTAACCACAAGGTCAGCAGTTTGAAACTACCAGCTGCTCCACAGAAGAAAGATGAGACTTCCTACTCCTGTAAAGTATTAACAGTCTCAGAAACCCACAGGGGCAGTTCTACTCGGCCCTATCGGGTCACTATGAGTCAGAATTGACTTGATGACCTGAGTTTGGGGGGGGTTGTTTTTATTTTGCTTTTTGTTTTCCATATATTAGGGGTAAGTACATTTGCCTCAAAAGCTGGCATGAAACTTGAATTCTTACTGCAGCGTGTGGCTACTGTCTAGTCAAAATCAATGCTTATTGGGGACAGACACATTTATGACTTGATTCAAATGTTCAATCCCCATGTGAATCTGTCTGACCTTTGGGCGCTGAGACTCAGGTGTTCTCCAGTAGGCTGGCTCTGGTAGTGAGCCTCCTCTCACGCTTGTGTCCCTGCCCACTGAGGTTGGCAGACTCGTTTCTTGGCATTTCTTCCTCCTTCCTGCCTTCAAAAAAGGCACAGTTGGAATAAGTGCTGACAAATAACGCTGCTAAAACATTCGAATTAAGGATAGCTTCAAACCACTCTCTTAACTACTCACTGCGTCTGGCTTTTGTGATTATCCGTTCACCATTTGTGTGCTTTTTAAAAACGGTGCTCAGTGGGTCCAGCCTGCTTTTGGGGGAACCCTCGATGATTCAGATGTCATTTTCCCATTACCCCGAGCACCGTTAGCGCTAAAAGGTGGTGATGTGCTTGTGGTGAGCATCCCATGTGCATGGGAGTTTAGATGCCACTTGGAAAGCCAGCATTTCATCCATAAGCTCTAGCAGTCTCACTGTCGTAAAATCTGTGGAATCAGAGACAGGAATGGAATGGGAACCCGAGCGACCTGCTTTTCAATTCTATGATATGGTATTGCCCTGCTCACCTGTTGCTGCTTTTTTATCTCTAGTTAAATATTCAGCGGACACAGAAAAAAGCTTTTGCTGACTTCATAGAAGGGCAAATCAAGTTTATTCCCACTTACAAGTATGACTCAAAAACCGACCGATGGGATTCCAGGTAAAGTCACTAAGAACCTTCTCATAGAGTCTGTGAAGGCCTGGTCTTTTTGCTGTCCTTGCATAAGTGATAAGGGCCTAGCAGCTTTTTAGGTCATGCCCCCAGCAGATCTAACAGCCCGGTGGCTCAGCACTCTTCCAGAGGAGGGGGGTTGCTTTGGTTTTTGAAGTTTGTGGTTAAGAATATACATATGGAAGCATTCACAATCCACCGGGTACAATTCAGTGACAGTAATGGCAATCTGGGAGGTGCTCCCTCAGGCTCACTCTCCCTTTCTGAGTTGTTCCTCCCCCATTTGCATCACTTCGAGGTTCCCGTCCAATCTTTCAAGTTGATGCTGTCCGTTTGATACCATAGAGATAATTCTGCCAAGTGCTCAAGGCCTGAGGCAGACGTTCTTTGCTAGATATCTAAGCTATTGGTTGGTAGTCTGAAGACTTGGGGCCGATAGGGGAGGGGTGTATGTGTGTGTGTGATATTTTTGGTTTCGGGAAGAATGCAACAGTTGCTCATGCATACTCCCTGGTGGCTTGTTTTAGGAATGGGGTACGTACATGTCAGAGCTGGCGAAGTTTTCCAGGCTACCCATAGTACCTTACTGTGAGAATGGCACAAGACCGGGCAGTGTTTCATTCTGTTGTGCATAGGGTCACGATGAGTCAGAACTGACTCTGTGACCCCTAACAACAGTTCTTTACCTATTGCTCTATTCTGCCCACTTCACACCCCCAACTACTTCTCAGCTATTGAGTTCAAGAGACAAGACAGTGCAAACCCTCAAAAGTCTATGACAGACCCTTCTAGCATAGTGTCCCCCGATTCTAAGGACCTGTTAGAATTTCCTGGGGAGCCATTAAAAGTACCGTCACCTGGATGCCACCTCCACTACAGCCAGCAACTGTTCCCCAAACCTCCCAGTGGTATCCCTCTGCCAGTAGGGCCCTGGTAGCAGTTTGTCTTTGAAGGGTCCCTGGTAGTGCTGTGGGTTAAGCACCGGGCTGCCGACCAGGAGGTCAGTGGTTGAAACCCATCAGCCACTCGGCAGGAGAAAGAGACTGTCTGCTCCCATAAAGATTGACAGCCTTGGCAACCCGACGGAGCAGTTCTACTCTGCCCTACAGGGTCCACAATGAGTAAAGATCCGCTCACCAGCAGCGGGTCTGGGGTTCTTTTATGTTCTCCCTAAAATGGCTCTCTTGGGTTCGAATAGTGTCCGACTGGCTGACTGCAGGGGTCTTTAGCTCCCTTATGCTCTGAGAGCACTAGGAGTGGGCCAGGGAGGATTTTGCCTACATCCCTGTGCTCAGAGGCTGCTGATCAACAAAGGAAAGGTGACACCCACAGCTTCTATACACTGTGGACCTGACTCGAGGCCAAGTGCTGAACGACTGGTGTTTGTGTCACAGTCTGGCTTTAGGTGTACAGGGTGCTGCTGCTTACAGAACTGTCACTAGGCGCTCTCCTAGCCAGAAGCAGGGTGGCTGGGGAAGGAGAAGTAGCTGGTTCTATGAGAGAATACACGAGTAAGCCAGAAAGTGTTCCTACCGCATTGGTGGAACCTTTATCAAACCAAAAATCTCAAAATGTGAAGGGCTTGCTTCTCAACACAGACTCCATCCAGGTGTGTATACTTCTGCAGGCAGTGATTCTGTTTCTCTAACCCTTCCCTGAAGAAGTCTACATCCCGCGAGTTACATTCCATCCAAAGCGGCCGTCTCGGCATCCTCAAGGGGCTCAAATTGTGTTCCTTCTAAATATTTGAGTTTGGGCAGTACAAAGCAGTTGGATGGGGCAAGATCAGGGCTGTGGGGCAGTTGGGGTAAGGTTTCCCCAAGGGGTTCTCCGCGGACAGCCCTGGCTGCCCTCCAAGAATGAACAGGCATGTTATGATAGGGGTAGAGGTGGGGGAATTCTTCAGTACAACTTGCCTGGCTTTTTTTTCTCACCGGTGAAGTTTTCCATTTTCTTGAAACTTCTGAACAAGCCCTGTGTCATTGAGAAAATCTATCAAGATGACCCCTTTTGGAATCCCCAGACAGTTTCCATCACCTTATGAGCTAACCTCTCTGCCCTGAACGTAACTGGCCCAGCAGCCCCACTTGGAAACCACTGTTATGATTGGACCTTGGTGGTTGAAGGCACCCAAACGAGGCAAAACCGTGTGTATGACTGAGACAACCTGCCTGCATGTTGTGTTTGGAATAAACTCATGTATCTATGTGCTAGGTCCCCAGTAGCAATGCTTTGTAAACTTCCCTTGGTCTAACAGGAGGGTCTGACCAAGGACTGAGCCACTGTGCGGGGCTCTCACCTTCTTGTGTGGTCTGACCCTTGTCCTGTGTCTAACTCATTTCTTTATTCGTAGTGGAAAATGTCGGGTTCCAGCCTGGTGTGACCGAATTCTTTGGAGAGGAGCAAATGTTAACCAACTGCATTACCGAAGTCACATGGAACTGAAAACCAGCGACCACAAGCCTGTTAGCGCGCTCTTCCATATTGGGGTAAAAGTTTGTTTGTTCATTCATTTGCTTTCATGCTAAATATCTATTCTTTGGTGCCTGGTGTAGTCTGACCAAAAAGCAGTAATTCAGTGAGCCCAAAGGGTTCCCATAACCAAATAATCACTTGCAGCATTGAGAAGTTAGTGCCCTCAGCCCACCCAAATACTCCCGAGGCCTCTTGTTGAGGCGCTCGCTTCTTAGATTGTTCAAATGGTGGGGAGTAACCTTAACCTGCTGAAGTCATTATGCGTAAGGCAGACTAGTGGCTAGCTTTGAAAGCATAGGTTCTCAAACTGATTTGGCCTACCGCCCCCTTTTCAGAAAAAAAAGAATTATACCCAGCACCCCCAGCAATGAAAAACCTTTGTATTACAGCCCACACTCCACGATACAGTGTGGGTGTCTGCTTTTGCAGCTCCCTGGATCCTTCCACTGCTCCCCAGTGGGTTTGGGAAACACCGTTTTGAAGGATGCTTCTTAAAGCTGGCAGTTAGCGGTCTAGTGGTTATGTGTTGGGCTGTGAACCGCAAGGTCTGCAGTTTGAAACCACCAGCTGCTCCATCGGAAAAAGACAGGGCTTTCCACTCCCGCAAACAGTCTCAGAAACTCAGAGGCACAGTTAGACCCTGTTTTATCGGGTCTCTGTGAGTCAGCATCGCCTTGATGGCAATGAGTTTGGTTTTGTTTTCTTAGGCTGGTAGTAGGGAGGAGAGGCTTAGGGGACGAGGAGGGGAGAGTGAACAGAGCAGGAATAAAGAGACAGATTGGTGTGTGTTCAAATACAACCAGGTGTTTGTCACCTCCATAAGAGCCATGGAGTCTTTTCATCAGGAACAAAAGGGTCCCCCCACCCCCACCCTTTTTCAGATCTCTTACATCCTAGGCTGGGTTAATGTCCAGTCATTTAATTTTTGTGTCTCTGTTGACCAACTTGATTGTTTCCCATTGCATTTTCTACCTATGTGCTACCAGGACCCAGGGCCTTGCCTCCAACCTTCCTGGGCCAGTGTATTACAGCCAGCTTGGCAACACAGCTTCTTTCTTAGGGATCTTCTGGGCCCAAGGCAGGTAGCCTGGCAGAATTGGTGGCATGCATGCAGCACTTCATAGGGTGGGATTTATAATCACACTGCTTGGATTTCAGTCCCCTGTTGGCCACTGTAAAATCGGGGTGCCAACGGTACCCGCTTCAGAGGGTGGCAGAGTTCCAATGGGTGAAGAGTATGGTAGAGTCTACATCTTGCCGCTGGTTGCTGAGACAGATGTGACCAGCATGCCGGGTTGGCCTGCTCTTGTTTTCAAAAGGAATAACTGGAGAACTTTGCCTTGAAGTAAAACATGCGTTCTTGGCCTCAGAAGAGGTTTTTAGTTTTAGCAAGAGTCCTGATTTGACTCTTGCCCATTTTGACATTTGAACAATGATCATGACTCATAGTAGTCAGTGTTCCTCCAGTGGCAGCCAGTGTGCCAGCCCAGGGACTCTGCTAGGCAGTCTGCAGGCATCTGATGCACGCCTTCCAACAGCACTGCACACATTAAGCACTGCCCATGTAACGGGCAAGTGACTGGGGAGCTGGCACGTTTCAATGACTACTTGTAGAGCATTCAGCTGGACACAGAGCTGGGATTCAGATCTGAAGTCTGTTTAACTCACAGGCCAGAGCTCTTTCCACACCAGCCCATAATGCCTCTGGAGTTCCAGAGAACATCCCAGCTAAATAGATCATCAGATGCTCCTTTCCGTGCAGGGCTCACCAAATTGCAGCTCGAGAGCCATATGCGGCTCTTGTGTTACAGACATATGGCTCTGAAGTAAAATTGGAAATGAAAATAAAACTATCATAGTGTCCTTTTTAAAAAAATCATTTTATTAAGGGGCTCCTATAACTCTTATCACAATCCATACATACATCAATCGTGTAAAGCACATTTGTAATTCATTACCCTCATCATTCTCAAAATATTTGCTCTCCACTTAAGCCCCTGGCATCAGCTCCTCATTTCCCCCTCCCTCCCTGCTCCCCCTTCCCCCGAACACCTGATAATTTATAATGTGTTATGATTTAAATTATTATTGTTTTCTCATATCTTGCAATGTCCGATGTCTCCCTTCACCCACTTTTCTATGGTCCGTCCCCCAGGGAGGAGGTTATATGTAGATCCTTGTATTTGGTTTCCCCTTTCTACCCCACCCTCCCTCCACCCTCCCGGTATTGCCACTCACACCACTGGTCCTGAAGGGATCATCCATCCTGGATTCCCTGTATTTCCATCTCCTATCTGTAGCAGTGTGCATCCTCTGGTCTAGCCAGACTTGCAAGGTAGAATTGGGATCATGATAGTGGGGGGGGGGGGGGAGCATTAAAGAACTAGAGGAACGTTGTATGTTTCATCGTTGCTACCCCACACCCTGACTGGCTCGTCTCCTCCCCATCCTGCTTCTGTGAGGGGGGTGTCCAGTTGTCTACAGATGGACTTTGGGTCTCTACTCTGCACTCCCCCTCATTCACAGTGATAAGATTTTCGGCATCAAGGGACTAGTTCTAAATACTTCATTCAGGTGAGGAGGAGCCCTGATGGAACAGTGGCTACATACTCAGCTGCAAACTACAAGGCCAGCAGTTCAAACCCATCAGCCTTTCCATGCACACGAAAGAGGAAGCCATCTGCTCCTCCACAGCTTTACAGCCTCAGAGACGCTGTGAGTTGGAATCTACTCACTGGCAGTGGGTGTCCACCAGAGGGGGCTTCGACATTTTTGTAGAATTCCATTGCCCTTTGATTCCACACTATTTGAAGCCCCGAAGAATCTCCCAGTACTTCCAGTCAGATCTTTTTGAAACTGTCAGGTTTCCTGTTTTACTTTGGATATCTTTGATAAAGGCTACCCTTTTTGTTTGTAAGAATTTTCATATCAAAATAAAAATTTTTAAAAAGAATTTTCATATCACACAGGAATTGAAATTTTTTTTCTAAAATTAAAAAACAAAAGTTTTTTAGCAATCTGTACAGAGAGGGCCGAAGTTCTTTAGTGCATGCGTGTTCTGGTCCCTACTCCCATGTAAGTGGCTTATCCCCCTGGTCCCCAGCCACCCCGACTACCCTTGGGAGGAGTACAGGATGTGGTTTTTTAGACCAGTGCTGTGCCCTGGGGCATTCTGGGATGCTTGCATGTTCTGCAAGTGTGCTGACCAAGACACTGCTAGCTGAGGGTTAGGTGTTGAGTGCTGAGTGTGTGGCTCATGTGACTGAGAAACTGACTTTTTGATTTGATGTACATCTTAAATGGCCATGTGTGACTAGTGACTACGGGACAGAGCATTCTGAACCTCTGCGGGTGCGTTTCTGTTTGCCCACCAATAGTACATAGTGTGGTCCGGGAGAGCCAGCACCCAGCAGGGCTGCCTTGTCTTTCCCACACACTCAAGTTGATCACCTTTGACATGGTGCTGTCTCACTAACTTCCCATTGTTCTCTCTTATTGGAACAGCTATGGGCTTGCCCCTCTCGGACAGGTGGCACCCTACCCAGGTCTGCCTGCAGTATTGTTTTAGAGGTGGGCATGTCTACTAAAAATGGTCTCCCCCAGTGTGGATTGGAGCTTGTATCTCGATTTTAACATTCTGTAACATTTTGAATGTAACCATTTGCCTGGGTGAACTATCTGTCATGTTACTGCCTAAGAACAAGTTCACCGGACTTTTCTTTTTCTTTTTTTGATCTGTTTATTGAGGGCTCTTACAATTCTTATTATAATCCATACATCAATTGTATCAGGCATCTTTGTACATATATTGCCATCATTCTTTTCTAGACAATTACTTTTCCCCTCACTTCCCCCACCCTCGTGACCCCTTGATAGATTATAAATTATTATTATTTTCATCTCTCACACCGACCACTGTCTCCCTTCCCCCCCGTGGTTTCCGTTGTTCTTCCCCCTGGAGGGGGTGTGTGGTTGTGTGTCGATCTTTATGATCGGTTCCCCCTTCCAGGCCTCCCCACCCCACACTTCTCCCTACCTGTCTTGTATCACTATTCCCATTCCTGCTCCTGGGTTTGTGTCCGGAGCTCAATCTCTGATCTGCTGTGTCCATGCCCCGGTCTAGTCCAAAGTGAGAGGCATCACTGGGGTCATGGTAGTGGGGGGTGAGGAAGCCACAAGGAACTAGAGGAAATTGTATGTTTCATCCGTGCTTTATTGAGTCCTGGTTGACTCATTCCTTCCCTGTGACCCCTCTGTGAGGGATGTTCCATTGTGTACCAATGGACTTTGGGTCTCTGCCCCAACCCCCACCACCACCCCCCACCACCCCCCACCCCCCGTTCTCAACCATATGGTTTTGTTTGTGAAGGGGCTTCTGATGCCTGTTACATGGACCCAGTGACACCTCATGATCACACAGGCTGGTGTGCTTCGTCCATGTGGGCTTGTTTCTCTGTTGGATGGCTGCTTGTTTCACTTCAAGCCTTTAAGACCCCAGATGCTAATCTATTATTATTTGTAAAATTTCTTAAATCGTTTTATTAGGGGCTCATACAACTC
>NW_022109980.1:9967192-9988642 GCF_000313985.2 Echinops telfairi
TTGTTTTCTCCTCCAGATTGTTCATCTAGCCTATCTTATTTAGACAGACTTGCGGAGATAATAACATGCACAAAAACAAGACAGAGCAAAACCAAGCTACAATATACAACAAAACAACAACAACAAACCACTGACAAAGAACAAATTACAACACAAGAAGAAAGAAAAGCTTGTAGTTAGTTCAAGGATCGTTGGCCTTTAAGAGTGTTTTCCAGTCCAGTCTGTTGGGGTATCACGCCCTGGCCCCAAAATCTGCCTTCAGCATTCTCTGGGGACCTTGCTGCTCCATTCCCTTGCTGTTCCGCTGCACTCCCCCAGTAATGCTAATCTTTTAATAGCCGGGTACCATCTGCCTTCTTCACCACATTTTCTTATGCACCCATTTTGTATTCAGCAATTGTGCTGGGAGGGTGAACATCTCAGGTTGCCAGTTTGTTAGAACATAGTGTTCTTGTATTGAGGGAGAGTATGAGCAGAGGCCTGAAGTCCGTCCACTACCTCAGTGTATTGCCATATAAATATATGTACATAGGCCAATACCTTTATTTTTATGGATTAATGTGCTTACATTTGGACACACCTAAGCTTATACCTCTATTCATAGCTTTGATTCCTAGATCATTCCTCTGTTTCCTTTTACCTTCCTTCTGCCCCAGCATCACGCTTGCTCCACTGCTGCCTCATAGTGATTCCTCTCAGCTAGGTTGCTGTTGCGCTGGCACCCCCAGGATCTCTGTATCCTCCTCGTTACTGATTTTTTATTCCCAAGTTGTTCTCCTGTGTCTATGGCGTTGTTTGCCTACTGCTCCCTTCCCTTGCCTGCTTCTCCCCCCAAGTTCCTCCGGGACCGTTGGTCCTATTGCTTTATCCTCGAGCTTGCTTCCCATGCATGCCTTATGTAAGTAGGCATACCAACAATGGCATAGACCAAACAAATAGAAAACAAATGATTGAAAAAAAGAAAAGGAAAAAAAACATGCATATTTCCAGGTCTGTCCACTGATCTTTATGATTATCTCAGTCCTGGGGGAATTCTGGGAACTGCCCCTCCTAGCCTGAAGTCTATTTTGGGGGGCTCTTTAGGAGTTTTGTGGCTTGGCTTTGCTCCCGTTGCTGTTCTGTTATGTTCTCTTCTTGGTTTGCCCCGCTGCAGGGGGTTCAGATTGCACTTCCTCCCTGCTGTGTGTCCCCAGTGTTGTCCTCTGTCATAGTATGCACCAGTAAGGGGACAGCATGTCATGAGCTGTTGTCGGCCCTACAGTCCTCTCTGTGCCTTAGCAGTTCCATGCTGGGACGTCGTCCTCCAGGCTTGGTGTGCTGATATGGAGTCTAGACCGATGTCCCTTCCTCTTTTTCCTCCTTGATTTACTTCCGGGTGGGCGTGATATGCTGGCCCTATAGCCCAATCTTTTCATGCATTCCTCCTCATGGGTACATTGCCCTCGTGGTTTGGTGCACCGTGGTGGGGGCTGTATACCCACTCCCAATTCTGTGGAGACATAACCAATACTCTCCCCTGGGTGGATTAGTGCCCTGCTCCCCGCATGCCATCATCTCACTTTCTCTCCCCCCCCTTTCCCCTTCTTTGTCTTGGATTAACATGTACCTCCTTGGGTTTGATCTGAACTCCACCCGACTGCCTGTATATTGTGAGATAAGTGGCTTTTTTCTGTACCTACTGTGCTGGTTATACTTACCTCAGGGGACTCATGTTGTACTTGGCCTTTGTGATTGGCTGACTTCGCTTAGCATGATTTTCTCCAACTCTTCCCATGAAATGACATGTTTCATGTGATCATCAGTGCTTTTTAGGCATGCACAGTACTCCATTGGGTGTATGTGCCAGAGTTTACTAATCCACTCATCTACTGATGGAAATTTAGGTAGTTTCCAGCTCCTTGCGATTGTGAATTGTGGCGCAATAAACATAGGAGTGCAGACAACTGGTTGTGGTCTCTTCCTTACCTCTTCTGGGTATATGCCCAGTAGAGGAATAGCTGAGTCATAAGGTAGATCAATTTCCATTTGTTTTAGATATTGCCAGATGGCTTTCCACAGAGGCTGTACATAGCTACACGACCACCAGCCATGGAGGAGAGTTCCTGTCTCGACACATCCCCTCCAACATTTTTTACACTCCCAATTTTCTGATCTGGGTTAACCTCAAGGGTGTTAGATGGTATCTCATGATTTTAATATGCATCTCAATGCAATTAGCTATCAATGATAGCTAATGATTGGGAGCATTTTCTCATATCTTTATTGGCCATATGGGTCTCTTCCCTAGTGAAGCTTCCTCAGGGGGTTAACCACTTTCCTCTTTTGCAGGCCTTGAGAATATTGTAAATTTTAGTAGTAAGCCCTTTGTCTGTTGTGTCATTGCTCAAAATCCTCTCCCAATTTGTGGGTTGCCTTGTTACCCTCTTGGTGAAATCTTTCACACACAGGTGTTTTACCCTTAATAGATCCCATTTGTCGAATTCAGGTTCGCCTGTGTGTGTACCTTTCCCTATTGCATTTAGCCTATGTATTTCCTGGGCCAAGGTTCTTAGGTTTGTCCCGATTCTTTAGTTGATGGCCGTAATAGTTTGGGGTTTTACTTTTAGGTCTGTGATCCACCTTGAGTTTATTCTTGTGCTTGGGGTGAAGTAAACATCTTGTTTCATTTTTCTACATGTGGATATCCATTGTTTCCAGCACCACTTGTTAAATAGAGCATCTGCCTCCCACTTGATGCTTTTGGGGCCCTTGTCAAAGATCTGTTGTCTATATGCTGATGGCTTTATTTCTGGGTTTTCTGTTCTTTGCCATTGGTCTGAGTATCTGACATTATGCCAGTACCACGCTGTTTTAACCACTGAGACTGTGTAGTAGGTGTTAAAGTAGAGTAAAGTGAGCCCTCCAACTTTGTTCTTTTTGAGGAGTGTGTTAGTCTGGGTACTTTAGAGAAACAAATCCACAGAAACTCATGTATAAGAGAGAGTTTTATATAAAGGTAAGGTGCACATCAAGAAAACATCCCAACCCAGTGCTGCCCAAGCCCAGAAGTCCAACATTAACCCATATGTCCGACACCAATCCACAAAGTCCTCCTCCATCTCACAAAACACACACTATGACACCGACTGAAGGAGGAAAGCTGAATCAGTGAATGTGCAAGCATCTCAGCGCTGGCAGGGTCTCCACACGGCAGCTCCAACACCCAGGGCTACATCGGGGTAGGTCCATGCGTAAGGTGACCAGATTTTAACATTGGTAAAGCGGGACAAAAGCAGGGCACCATTGATAAAACTCATATCCTGGCAAAATAGCCACATGGCAGCCGAAAACCGTATACCCTAGCTTGTCGTGCATTCTTTCTAAAAATCAGGACTTTTAAAAACGCCGCGGGACGTGGAGAAAATTGTTAAAAATTGGGACTGTCCCGCCAAAAGTGGGACGTCTGGTCACCTTATCATGCGGCTTCTCCTTGGGGATGTCTTGCAGAAAGTGAGCCTAGCCAGCTGAAGCAGGGAACTGGCTAAGGCAGCTGCACCCTGGTCCGACCACCACAAAGCAGGAGACCCGAGAACTCGAAAGGCAAGACTTACTGAGCCATTTATCACTCTGTCCTTCAATTAGCCCCACATGTGTTTATCAGCCAGGTTGGCTGAATAAACTTCTCAAGGAGTTCTCTGCTAATTCTGGGCTTCTTCCCTCTCCCTATGAAATTGGTGGTCAGCTTTTCCAAATAACCTTTGAAGAAGGCTGTTGGTATTTGACTCAGGATAGCATTGAACTTATAAAGTGCCTTGGTTAAGGTTGACAACTTTAATATGTTGAGTCTTCCAGTCCACAAGCATGGGATATTCTTCAATTTAGGAGGTCGCTTTTGGTTTCCTGTAGTAGAGTCTTGTAGTTTTCCTTGTATAAGTGTTTGATTCTTGGTTTAATATATTCCTAGATATTTCAGTTTGCTCTTGGCTATTGTGAATGGTACTGCCTTCCTGATCTCTTCCGTGGTCTTGTCCAATGTATACAGCAAACCAATAGACTTACGTTTGTTGATCTTGTATCCCACCACTCTTCTATATTCCTCTGTCGCTGCCAGTACTCCTGTTGTGGAGCTTTCTGATTTTCAATGTACAGAATCATGGTGTCTCCAAATAGTGATAGTTTCACCCCTCTTCACTCATTTGGATACCTTTAACGTCCTTCCGCTGTCTTATATTCTTAGTTAGGCCCTCCAGTACGATATTCAATAGAAGTGGGGACAAGGGGCATCCTTGTCTGGTCACCTTTTTCAGTGGGATTGTTTTCATCCTTTCGCCATTGGCTATGATGTTGGCTATTAGCTTTTCGTAGATAGCTTATATTAACTTGAGGAATTTTCCTGCCATTCCCGTCTTCTTGAGAGTCTTAATTAGGAATGGGTGTTGGATGTTGTCAAATGCTTTTTCTGGGTCTAAAAATAATACCACGTGATTCTTATACTTTCTCCTATCAATGTGGTGTATAATATTGATGGATTTTTGGATGTTAAACCATCCCTGCATCCCTGGGATGAATCCTACCTGGTCGTGGTGGATGATATGTTTTATATACTTTTGAATTCTATTGGCCAATATCTTGTTAAGGCTTTTTGCATCTATGTTCATTAGAGATATGGGTCTGTAGTTCTCTATTCCTGTGGGGCCCTTGCCCTGTTGGGGTATCAAAGTTATAGTGGCTTCATAGAATGAGTTTGGGGGTTTGTCATCCTTTTCTACACTCTGGAATACTTTGTGGAGGATCGTTCACCGAACTTTTCAAATCCTGATTTTGTTCTAGCTTCATTGTGTATGGAGTAGCATACACAGTGGCACAGTGTTTATGCATTGGGCTGCAATCTGCAAGGTCAGCAGTTTGAAACCAGCAGCAGCTCCGAGGGAGAAAGAGCTTTCTACTCCCATAAAGAGTTAACATGGCAACATATGTACAGGTGTGCTTAATACAGTTGAATGATGGGTTGTCATAAGATTGGTTAGAGCCTCCCCAATAAAATGATAATAATAATATAATAATTTTTTAAAAGTGAACAGTCTTGGGAAACTCACAGAAGCAGTTTTACCCTGCCCTATGGGTTCGCTGTGAGTTGGAATCCACTCGACAGCAGTGAGTATGGTTTTGCGTTTGATCCTTGTCTAACGAGGCTGCATCCTCTGGTGAGGTTGGATGACGGGTGTTTCTTCCCCCCTTCTCACTGTGTCACCATCTTGGCTTGGGATCTTTGGGTAGACAGTGATTTGAGGCATATTCACACGGTTGGCCCTGATAATTGTTGTCAAAGGCCCCAAGTGCTCAGTGGCCGATTGATTTCAGAAGGCGTGCTGTGGACTGGCTAGGCGGAAGCTGAGCTAGTGTCCACTGCCCTGCCCTTAGAAATATGGCCAGCTGCCACTCTTCTCAGAATATGATGGACAGGAATTGAGTAGAGAGCTTTCGCAGATGCAGATGTGTGGGCCCTAGCCAAGGAGATGGTGATGAACTGGCCCAGGAATCTGCATTGCCAAGCCATTGCTGCGGCGATTTTGTTGCAGGCAGTCCACAGACCACACCTGGTATTTTGGCCAGGATCTTGCACTGGAGGGCTAGAGAGCCCCTTTGCTGTTAACTGTAGCAATGAGCAAGTTAGTTGATCTTTTTCAGTCTCAATGTCTTTACCCAGCAGACCAAAACACTCACTGCCACTCATAGCGACCTTTACAAGACAGGGTAGAATTGTCCCTGTGAGTTTCTGAGGCCGTAACTTTTTATGGGAATAGAAAGCCCCTTCCTTCTTCTACAGGGCAACTGGTGGTTTTGAAATACTGAGGCTGTAGTTAGCAGCCCAACACTATGCCACCAGGGCTCCTCTGAACCAGCAGAAGGAGAGTAGTAAGCTTTGCTTTGATGGCCTCGGAGTTGCTATAAAAATAAAATGGCATCTGACACATACTGTTTTGAACTCAAAGATGATGAGATTTTGTAAAAAGTATACAACACATATTCCTGGCCCAAATCCATCTTCTCTTTATATGTTATATAGTATGCACTCCCCATGACACTGAAGTGCTTGCTTGATCCTTAGTTCTCTTGAAGATACTGTTCACATCTGTCAGAACCTCCCCATCTTTGAGGTGTTTAGCTCAGCTTCAATATTGTCCAGGCACTCTAGGGTGGCTGTGGGCTAAACTTTGGGCTGCTTATCCTCAGGTCGGTGGTTCTAACCCAGGAGCCACTCTGCAAGAGCAAACTGAGGCTGCCTCCTCCTATAAAGAGTCATTACTCTCAGACACCTAAAGTAGGGCCGCTGTTCATCAGCATCGGGTCAATGGCAGTGGGCTTGCGGTTTGGGGTTCTCCATTTCCTTTAGCACCTCTGCAGCAGACGCTCATCTTTGTTTCTGTCTGTCTTTCTTTCTCTTTATTTTTGGACATGGAGATTTGTGACATTTTCTATTATAAAAAGAAACTGGTCTCTCAATAATTTTAAGGGTGTTAACCTCGTTCACTCTTAGCATTGATTTGTATGTTTCCATAATAAAAAGAAGCAACGACATCAGGAGACTGAAACTTGCTGGGTCCTTCAGGAGGCAGAGTTGGTGATCTGTCAGAAGTCCAGATACGGTGTATGTGCTGGTCGACATGAGTTTGTTCTAGTCCAGGACATTACAAGGAGCCCTGCTGGCACAGTGAGTTACCACGTTGGGCTGCTAACACAAGGTCAGCAGTTTGAAACCACTGGGCGCTTCTTGGGAGAAAGATGGGGATTTCTGCTCTCATCAAGATTTATAGCTTTGGAAACCCAGAGAGACCTAATCAGTAGGGTCATGATGAGTTGGCATCAAGTTTGGTTTGGGGAAGGCATTAGGTAGGTATCAGCTGTTTTCTGAAATGGACAGCGGTTACATGGACTCCGTTTAACTGTGTACCTTTGCCAGTGTAGAATCTGAGTATGGATAGGATGATTCCTGGAGTTGGGCATAGCAGGCTAAATCCTTGAGTTCTGTTTTCTTCCGTGTCTCAGATGTGGGATTTGTACTGGGCAAGAAGTCATTTTTACCACAGCCGTCACACACTCAGTCAATGAACCAACAGTTTGTATTGCCACGCTTCTCGACAGAGAGCGTTAACCTCTCCAGGCAGTCAGCTGATGAATCCTCTCTACCTTTAACTTAAAGTGCGCTTCTCCGTTTCTCAGTTGAATTTATAGTGGCCTTAGTGACCTAGAAACACTTGTTCAGGAGCCTTGTGGAAATTAAACTGGGAGCGCATCAGAATAAAATGAGGGTTGTTTTCTTTCTGGTATCAGAAAGTGCTGGAGAATGTGGCTGGTGCCACAGCTTCTTTGAAATGACTACTCTCATAGCCGGTTTTTTTCAATCATTCCAAAGGGCAGTGAGCTAAGAATGTGTTTAACTGAAAAGAAGGGTTGCTTTTCTTGCAGGTGAAGGTTGTGGATGAGCGGAGGTATCGGAAAGTCTTTGAAGATAGTGTGCGCTTCATGGACCGAATGGAAAATGACTTTCTTCCTTCTTTAGAGCTCAGCCGGAGGGAGGTGAGTCCAGCTCTCCATGGCCCCCCGAGTTGCTGCCGTTTGTGGTTAGCACCAAGAAAAGCATTGGGCTTAGGGGGAGGTAAGCAAGCGTGGGCCTTGGCTCAAACTCCAGTCCTTTCAGTGCTACCCTGTTCTCTTCTGGCCAAAGGGGTATTGGTTCCGGTTCCCCAAGCTTATCCACATAAGGCTCTCAGCGCTGCCCACCACCTAGTAAGTTCTCAGATGGGGACTGCTCTTTCTTAATATTCTAAGAGCTGCTACTTAGTTCCTACCTCCGGACATTGGAACTGGGCCACAGGAGCAGGAGCCAGAACCAAGTGAAATAGCCACAGCCACATAGCCCCTGCTTCGGCAGAGTGGGGATACCAGTTTCTGGAAGTGGGTGATGTGAAGCTGGTGATGCACCTGGTGAATTTGGACCATTCCCCTTAGTCGTATTCCCCATGGAGGAAATCCTGCTACTGCCTGCCCCCACTAGTCATGCATGTTTGTGTCTGTCTGTTATTCCCCAGTTTGTGTTTGAAAATGTGAAGTTTCGGCAACTACAAAAGGAGAAGTTCCAGATCAGCAACAACGGACAGGTTCCCTGCCATTTTTCTTTCATCCCCAAACTTAATGACACCCAGTACTGCAAGCCATGGCTTCGGGCTGAACCCTTTGAGGGCTACTTGGAGCCAAGTGAGTTCCCCCCCTCTCGCCCCCCCCCATTGTACCTGCCTTTATTTTTGTACCTGGCCCCACCCATAGTCCCACTTCTCCTTTGCTAACACCCCCCACCCACCCACCCCCCGTCTGTCCTATTTGTGACGCCTCCACGCTCTGCCTCTTTCCTGGGGTTTACCAGGCCACTTCTTCTTGCGTTCTTATGTCTCCCTGTTGTTGCTTTGCCACTGGCAGTGCCTCCGACCCCATGTGCCATCTCTTCTATTTCAGATGAGACAATAGACATTTCCCTCGATGTGTATGTTAGCAAAGATTCCGTGACGATCTTGAACTCTGGGGAAGATAAGATCGAAGATATTCTTGTCCTGCACCTGGATCGAGGCAAAGATTACTTCTTGACCATCAGTGGAAATTACCTCCCAAGCTGCTTCGGCACCTCCTTAGAGGCCCTGTGCCGGATGAAACGACCAATCCGAGAAGTCCCTGTAACCAAACTCATCGACTTGGTAAGAGGCTTTCGAAGATACACCCTTCCAATCGCAGTGGTTCTTGCCATACAAAAGCGATGTCCCCATTGCCTCTTCGATGGTCTTCGGGGTTATGGGGTGGTCACTGAGAATGTTACTTTACTGCTTAGAAGTCAAGGGAACAGTACTCTATGGCTGACTTGGGTCAAGATTCTAAGAATTTTCAACCCACTGAGGAAAAATAAAAGTTCCCTTTCTCATAGAGAAAATGCTTATTTTTGAAAGTTCATCATACTTTCGAGGTGTCCTGGAGGTGCTGTTAGGTTAAGCATAGGATTGCCAACCACACAGTCAGCAGTTTAAACCAACCAACTGAGCCTTGACAGAAAGACAAGGCT
This sequence comes from Echinops telfairi, assembly GCF_000313985.2. NCBI lineage: Eukaryota > Metazoa > Chordata > Mammalia > Afrosoricida > Tenrecidae > Echinops > Echinops telfairi. The sequence goes on from NW_022109980.1 coordinate 9,976,278, forward strand.
GTGTGCTCCCGGAAAGACTGACTGCATATATAGGGTTGGGAGGAGTTTGAATCAACTTGATGGCAGTGGGTTTTTGTTTGTGTTTGGTTTCAGATTGTCAATTCGCTTTTGTGTATCCTCTTAGCACACACGTGAGGTATGGTAATGGGAGCAGGAGGTATTATCCCCATTGAACATAGTCGCCGAGAAAACAGAAACAGGAACCGACTCCTCATCCAATAAGTCAGTGCCAGCACGATTGCCCTATTTTATGCTTCTCAGTCCAGTGTGCCCCACTCTGGTGCATTCATCATATCTAATCAGAATAAACCTTGGTAACTTCCTGTGATGGTTACTCTTATCCTGCAGTGGCTAGTTGCCCTAATCCCCAAGCATCACACTTGGGGGAACACCACATCTGAAGCCCCAGGGTGTTTCTGGGGTTGCATATTACAAGTAATGGTGTTTGCCCCTGTGCACAACAGAATTGGAATCTCAGGGTGAAGAATCTGCCATTTCTTAGCATCCCAGATGATTAGAATGTGCATCGACATTCGGTGTTCATTGGATGTGACTGGTTTAAGCATGGAAAGAAGCAGGCCTTCCCCACCGTCCAGCCAAGCACTGGCTTCGGTATCTTAATAGGGGCAGTGTATTCAGTTGTATTCTGGACCATGAGTGGATTTAGGACAAGTCCATCCTTCGAAAGGCAAAGATGGTTGGACCTGCGTGCAGACTTTTCAGACTCTAAAAGTAGCTTCATGGTTTTGTCCGCAAAGCAAACTAGGTCACGTGCCTTAATCAGTCTGGTCCGCATTAGTATGCGAGCTCTCCCCGGATCGTGGTGGGGGAGGACTAGGCCGCTGGCTGGCTTGAGTGTGAGCTCTCCAGTTGCCATGGCATTGTGTCAGCAGTGACTCAGAGAGCAGCTTTCCACCCGGGCATGCAGCCCTGGCCTTCTTTCTTGGAATTCTTGTTTCCCTAGAGCTTCCTGACCAAATGCGCTCTTACCTCAGTTTGAGAGAGAACTGTTTTCTTCTGAAATTCAGATCCTGCTAATCTGCTGTTTCAACTGAAGACTTGTTTTTCTCTTTTATCACCACACTCTTGCCTCCCTTTTAGAAGAGCCAGCAATCTCAACAATGGAGTTGTTTTTCCTTTTCTCCGACTCACTTCCTTCTGTCCCAGCTTTTAATTTTGTCAACTTTTCATTACGAAAAATGTCAAATGTGGAGGAGGGAGGACAGTCCAGTAAACACCCACCCCCACACCTTATGAACTTATATACATACACTTCACGTTTTTTTGGTGGTGTTGTTGTTGTTGTTTCCTTTGAAATCCAGTGATCCTGTCGTGTCCCTTTGCCACAAACCACTTCAGCCCGCATCTCTTAAAACAATTCCTTTGTAGTTCTCTGTATTATAGTTCTATTATAAAACCCAACTCACTGCCACCAAGTCGATTCTGACACACAGCAACCTTATAGGACAGGCTAGAAGCGCCTCTGAGTTTCCGGGACTGTAACTCTTTACAGGAGCAGAAAGTGGCATCTCTCTCCTGAGCAGTGGCTAGTGGTTTCAACTGCGGACCGTGCAGATCCTAACAACACGTAACCACTGCGCCTCCAGGGTTCTTAGTTATTATCACCCAAGAAAACAAACAGTAATGCTGTGTCTTCCGTTCTGCAGTTTATATTCACAGTTCTTCAAAAACTTCTTGTACAACATTTGAAAAGCCACCTTCCAGGCTGGGTTCCTGCAGCCCACTGGCTGGGTTTTCTTTTACGAGGTTGGCTTTTTGTGAGTCCAGAGCACATGTCCTGTCCAGGGCCCATTCTTTGGATTGATGATGGTTTCCTTTTAGTGTGGCTTTTTTATATAACTTAATCACTTTATGCTCCTTCGTCCCCATGTATTTCACGGGAACTAGATTGCAGAATTATTTTTTAGTAAAAATTGGGAGAGACCTGATAACACCCTTGGCCATAGTTTCCCCAGATTCATTCTGGACATAGTTAGGAGGCTCAGTTAAGCAGCACACATTTCTGTGTTGTTGTTGGTAATGTACTCTCAGGGCATCTGGCTACATTTGCCCGTGAGGATGAAGTAACCAAAGTCATTGGTCAAGTTCATGGCTCTGGAACCGAGTACCTACTTTCTATTGGTGGACAACTGATACCTGGCCCTTTTTACAGGGAGCAAATGGCTGAGTTCCTTCCCAGTTGTGGGTGTGTGGTCATCGTCTCTTCTTTTAAAGGTGTTCTTTCATGGGATTCAAGGTTCTGGTTCCTTGTGCAGTCTGTTCCAGTGCAGTGCTATTAAATTCCCTATATTGTTAATGAAGTGTTCCCTATCCAAGTCCGGCTCAGTACATGAGAACTCCGAAGGTTATCTAGATCTAATTCTCACTACCTTCCCAACCTATCTCCACTTGATGTTGGCCTTCTGAAGTGCTTTCCAAAGGGTCATCCTTGTTTATGCATCTTTCACCTGAATCATCTTTCACATTCCACAAGGTGATGGATGCAAATAACCATCAGTCTGTGTCCGTTTTGGTCTTACTGACTCTGACCTGCTTGTGGAGCGGGAGCAGAGCTCACGGCCTGTGCTTGAGAATAATTCCTGGGCCACTTCCTCTTCCTCCCCAATAGAGAAAGGAATACCTGGCTGGCATGCATCCTGTTCATTTTCCCCACCCTCCTTGGTGACCATGCCTGTTGCCAATGCCTAAGACTCCTAGAACAGCTTGCATCAACCCCAGCAGGAAACGGGGAAATCGACCATCCGCAATGATCTTGCTCCTCCTCCAGAACTAAGACATAATTTTTGTTGTTTTATTAAGTAAATAGCATCTACTCGTCAGCACTTTTGCTTTCCCTGTTGAAAACAAAGCATTAAATGTGGGTTCCTGTAATTTGGTGGCAATGGAAGTATACTTATAAAATGTGCAATGTGGCTGAATTCTCAAGCAGGGTTCCTGGGGAGTTGGCTTCCTGTCCAGGGTGTTGAGTCAGTATGTGGTCAAGCCCATTGCAATGAGTGCTAAGGAGCGTGCAGTTTGTATAACAGAGTCCTGTGTTGTTTACTCAAGCCTGTCTGTGCTCTGAACGCTTATTGATTGACCAGCTGATCTCTGTAAAACTCAGTCTCAGAATCAGCCTAGGTTAGCTTTAATAAATATGTGATGCATACAGCATTAACATGACTAGAAATGATAAGTTCAGCACCTAAGCCTACTCGAGTTGAAAAATGATTTGTGGAGAGTCCAGGAAGTCATTGAGTCAGGTCCAAGAGGGCAAGGCATTTGCCTCCGCTCCTTGGGTGAGCAGGCTCTTCTGGGCATCAGGGGCGTCTTGAATAATGGTGAAGGTCAAAAGATGATGCCGCGCAACAGGTCCGATTTCTCTGCGAAGAGTGAGGATCAAGGAGAAACACGTGGGAAGCTGGGTAGCGTTGAATGGGAGCAAGTGGTAGCGAGCAGTGACGCCAGCAGGTGAGCAGAGTCCGCTTGAGCTGTAGGACATCTAGCCTAGGGGCCAGCAAGACTTTGAGACAGAAGAGCCAATCCCGTTCCTCACAATTTCAAGATGATTAGAGATCCAGAAATATATTTTTATAAACAAATGAATTCTCCATTATCTGAATGTCATTGAAATTTGTTCAGTTTTATTTCAGAGCCACATGTACATATCGAAAGAACCACATATGACTCACGAGCTGCAGTTTGTGGATCTAGAGCCACCAGAAACCTTGGGCGAGCAGTGTGAGGTCCTCAATCAAACACATTCAGGCATTGCTTTTAGAATGGGAAGGTGACCAGGCTTGAATGAGCCAGATCTTCTTATGGGGCTATGAATGTCGAGACAGAGTAGGGGGAAAAAATGCAAGACAGGGTGGAGAATGTATACACTCGGGGACATCCCTCTTGAGAGAACTAAGTGCCACACACATGGAATACCATTGTAGGACGGAATTCATTCCTGCGTGTTTATTTTTTCGTACCAACCTTAACAACTCATCCCATATGCTATTCAGTGTCTAATCTGTGTTCCTTATTCCACGGTGAAACTCCTAACCCGCTTCAGAACCTCAGCCTCCACTCAGCGTTTGGCTGTTTATTTTAATTTGGACTCTTAGTGCCTCAGCCATGAGTGCAGCATGCATTTGTGTTGGAGCAAACCCTGCAAGAGTGAATGTGGGCAGAGTGGAGGGTGTTGAGGACGGGCGAATGAGTTGCATAGCATTTGGAGGGGGCTTTCCACTCTTGTGAAGAGTTAGTCTCAGAAAGCCCGCGTGCAGCCCTATCCCATCCTGTGAGCTTGCTCTGAGTTGGCATCGACTCGATGGCAGTGAGATTATGGTTTCTCTCTGCCTACACCCACAGAGCAGACGCCGAAGGCCAACCTGCTGCCAGGAGGTTGTGTGACTCCCACCAGGAGAGTCACAGCCCTGTGGATTCCTCATTTCCGTTGACTCTTGTGTCCATTCATTTTGCAAAATAGTCTTTTCCCGTTTCTAGTTAATGGTGCTTACTCCCTCTGGCTTAACCTACCCCAATAGCCTTCTCCTGATTCCCTTTGCCTCTCTCACTCTACGACCCTTCAGTGTTTCCCATTCAGGGTGGGCAGACTGATTTTTCTGGAACACTGCTCTAGAGCCCATCACTTAGTTGTTTGCATGGAGACTGGTCGCCTCGCTCGCTGAATCCAGCCTCAATTCCGGAAGCTGTCTGGCTTCAGTCTCACTATTCAGCTTCATCGCCTACTATCCTTCTCCGCACCCCCAGTGCTCACCTCACGTCAGGTGCCTCACTCCACCCCATAGTTTACCTTCTCTGTGCCTTGGCTGGGAATGGCTCCCGGTCACCTCTACCCTGTCAGTTTGTAACCCGTTTTGTTTTTCACAGTTTTATTGGCATACAATTCACATATCATACAATTTAGTAGTTCACTCACATCAAAACCGGTACAGTCATTACCACAGTCAATTTTGGAACATTTTCTTCTTTCTTGTAGTCCTTGACTCCACATTTCCCCCCACCTCCCGTGCTACACCCCCAAGAAACCATGAATCCAGTGACTGCCTCTATAGATACACCCATCCTGGGTTTCTACCCTGGAAAACATACAAGAAAGCTAACAACAATAACAAAATAAAATTGCAAAAACTTCAATAGAAAAGAAAGCAGAAAATACTAAAATGATAGAGCCGATGATAAGGTTTCAATTTTTACCCAAAGTCTATCTGCCTCAGTCCACTTCCCAGTGCAGCCGGCATGACAGCAAGACCGTTCGCGTCCCGGGTCTGTGTTCGCCTGCGGCCTAATTCCCATGCAGTTTTCCTTCACTTGTTTTCTCACTGAAACAACGTTTAAAGGGGTCACGAGCAAGATCAAATAAGGTGTTACATTGAATCTAGCTACACTATAATCGTCTCTACAATACTCTCTGTCTGAGTCTGATAACAAGGCTATTTATGTCCCTCGACTACGGTCAGAGGGATTCACTGGAAGGACCTATGGCTCTTAAGGGTCAATTAGGTCCCACTTCCCTGGTGAAACCTCCTGACAGCCTGGCTACACGTCGTAGTTCTGCATGATTGCTGTGCACCCCCACACATGTACACATACATCACCTAGTGAGAATTTGTATTTTGTGACAATTATGACAATAGAAGGCCAGAAATGGGGGGCTTCCTTCATGACTCAGTTACAAGCCAGGGCCAGGCAGGGCCCATGTGCTTGTCCTGCATGGATTCTCCTCATTTCTCTCTCTTCCTGCCATCCTTCCCCCACCAAAAAAGGTATTTAGCCTGGTGCCTCCTTATACTGACAGGTGTTCAAAGAAAACTTCGAGAGCCCAGTTTGACAGGTTTATATACAAAAACCCTGCCTTGTTTACTCATCATGTGTCATGCATTCATGGGTAGAAAAATAGAGAAACTTGCTAGACATAGGCAGTTCTCTAATTGTTAACAGTCTCCAACTTCCTAGCCGCTGGTTCAACTAGATGGTTGGCATGCAGGATTGATTTTCACATTAAAAAGCAATTATCACTACAATCCTAGAAATAATGAATATTTCACAGCACAGAATTCTTCTGAGTGCCTGTTATTTGATCTCATGTGGTATTTGAAAGGCAAGGTAGCAAAGAAAGACTCTGGAGGAAGTACGCGAGCACAAAGGCAGTGATGAGAAATACTGATATATGCACGAATCAACAATCATTTATGAGCAGTACCCAGGTAAATATGTAAGCTGGCCAGGTGTGGGATGGCATACGAGGGTACACCTATGAGCATATATAGGTTTGGCAGAAGGTATTTCCACGTATGTCTTTGTATGGACTACAAACATATCCAGGTACACAGTAGGATACAAAGAGCAAAATTATGCTAACCTTTTAACCACAATCAAACCCCGTGAAGGATTGAATCACTAGGCATGAAGGCTGTGGACCATGGTCTCGGGGGACATCTTGGTCTACTGGCATACCGTAGTCCATAAAGGCAATATTTCTACCCTCTACTTCAGTGAGTAGCAACTGGACTTCTTAAAAGCATGTGAGCAGCCATCAAAGGCACCACTGTTGGTCCCCTCCCATCTGGAACAAAGAAGCGTAAGGAAAAGCAAAGAGATGCATGAGACCGTTGAGCCCAAAGACTAATGGGGCCACACAAAGCACAGCCTCTACTAACCTGAGGCCAGAAGAAGCAGATGGTGCCTGGCTACCACTAACAACCACTCCGACAGGATTAAAAGAGAAAGTCTTAGATGGAGAAAAACAGAGAATGAAATTCAGAATTACAAACAAGACCAGACATTCTGGCGTGATAGAGACTGGTGGGAGCCACCAGGACTCTGGCCAGTAGACACCCTTCAAACCTGGAACCAAACCTACTCCTGGTGATCATCTTTCAGCCAAACTATAGACAGACCTAGAAAGCTCCAGGCGGGAATGCTACCCCTAGTACAATCAATAGGGTGACACCAAAAGGGCAGCATTTGCCCCAAAACAGAGTTCAGGAGGTGGGGAACGGGGGTAAGAGAAGCAAACTGAACTTTCTGTACAATTTTTCTGTAAACCTAAAGCTAAAAAGTAATTCAGAGAGAGGGATTAAGTAAGGACACAACTGCTTGTTTAACTTATAACATATCTAATAATACTAAAACTCCAGTCGTGCATTCAACATCACAACTTAAAATGTCCAGTAACAATCCCTACTCCCCGACCCAGCATTTCCAACGGTACCATTGGGATTTCTCTTGTTACCCACTGAAAGCGCGACAGTGATGTGTGTGGAAGTTTTCCATGGCCTCTAATGGGACTGGTAGGATGCCAGTTAGTAGTGACCTGGAGGGCAGGGGTGCTCTGAGGGGTACAGGCACCCTCCCTGGTGGGCATACCCCCCCTTGGTTTTAGGCTGCCTCCCTGTCCCAATGATGTAAATATGTTTGCCCCAATGAGAGAGAAAGAAGCGGAGGCTCTAGAAGGTTATTAATAACTTGCCTAGAGTCTGTACAAAATTAACAGTAGGCCAAAATAAGGTTTGACACCCTGGTGTGTCTAACTCTAACACCTGCACTCTTTCCAGAACCCTGCAGCCTTGAAATGAGGGCTTCGGGCTGCCCTGAGCTTGTTACAGAGAGGAATAACTTCTGAACACTGTCCCCTGCCTCTCTGTCCAGGCAGCAATTGCCTTGGCCTTTTTTGGGTTGTCTAAGGGAGCAGCAGGAGAAGGGCTGTGGAGGCTGTCAGACCAGGGATTCTGATTGCAAGTGTGATTTTGAGTCAAGTCTGTTGTTGCTCCTGACAAATGGAACTAACAGCGACATCACGTACACATGCCGGTCAGGTTGTCACTGTCTGTGAGCGCTCTACCCTGCTCCTGATACACCACAGTGGTTGTTATTGTTGCCGTTGTTGTTACTGAACAGAATAACACGAAAGACAGGAGGATGAAGAGGTGCCTTCTTCCCTCTCCCCTGCTCAATAGATGGGGCTTCTGGTCATCAGAGGTCTGCCATAAAATTGTGTGCATTTCAGAGGGTGATCTAAAAGGGGGGGTGGGGTGCTACAGGCCTTTGAGGAAGGATCTGGCTATGGGGCAATGGAAAAGAGCCTGGGATGCACCCAGGAGACTAGCTAGGGTGGGCGGAATGGCAGTGGAGGGGAGAGAGCGGACCATCTCCTTCCCTGTGGCCACATCCAGGTCCTCTTATAGCCATGGCCTTAGGACAAGGGGACAGGGGGAAACCGCAGATAAAAAGGCAGCAGGGTCCGTGGGCATTGGGCTAGGCCAGCCAGCAGCTGCCACAGGGCATAAAGGTCTAAGACCGTGCTAGCATGTTTCTGTAACTAGTTTCTCAGAAAAAAACATGCACATTAACAGTGCGCTCTGTTCTCTGCGGGCATCATTGATTGGAAGACCATAAAGCTGTTTACAACCTATGTGTCTAGTAAGCGCGTGCGTGTGTGTGTGTGTGTGTGTGTGTGTGTGTGTGTGTGTGAGCGAGCATGCGGGCACTAATAATAGTGCTGTTGCTAATTCTGTGAATTAATTCTGTCGTTTTCTGTCTGTAAATGACTTTCTTTTCCCTGCTCTGCTCTCAGGAAGAAGACAGCTTCCTAGAAAAGGTAATGCAGGCCCTTGGTGGCATTGCGAATTCCCCTGTGCTTGATTAACACTTAATGGGCACCGGCGGGTAAGCCTGGGGCTGCTTACGACAAGGTCAGCGGTTCAGACACATGAGCCACTCTGGGAGAAAGGGGAGGCTGTTCACTTTCATCCAGATGGACAGCCTCAGAAACCCTATCTAGGGCCACTAGGAGTCGGAAGCGACTCGTTGGCAGTGGGGTTGGTTGGGGATGGTCCCCGAAATGTGTCCTCCCAGCTTTATCTGCATTTGGGACACACTCGGGATGTTCCCTGCACAGGCCAAGCCATTGAGGTTCAGTGCATAAAAGCAAGAGGGAACAGAGAGTACAGCCGGTGGGACTGAGTGGGACCAGGAGGGCTCCTGGGCCAGGCAGCAGAGCCCCAGCAAATTGGCAAACCAGACTAAGGTCATGATGCTCCAGGTAGCACCCGGCAGGGTGGGGTGGAGGGGGCTAGAGCCTTGGGCAGCAGGCTGGGAGGAGAGGGGCAGGTTGAAAGCAGCAGCCATGCCTACCCATCCAGTGGAGCTCCGAGTTCACTGCGCTTTGAAAGTTTTGACATGGATGGCGCACTGCTGCTCCTGAGCTTTCGGTATTAGGACTAGAGTGGCACAGGGTGAGTATGTTAGACACGGTGTTTTGTCAAGGGAAGAAAGGGTTTAGACTCAGGATCATCTTGTGGATTTTTTTCTTCCAGTATTCTTGCGTGCACATGAGCTCTTCACTCAACTTCGATACAAGTACGCTGTTTCCCGGCCTCACTGGGGACTTTGCACAGGGAGCACACAGGGTGGGTCTAAGCGACTGACACCTTAGTCACCTTGTTACACCCCTGATGTGAGACTGCGCTGCTCCTCACCGTGTCCCTGGGCACTGCCTATCTTTGCACCTTGGGCAGTGCCTGGTGTGGCTCTGATACCCCAGTACAGGACCCATTCCACTTGGCTGTCACACTGGCTCCCAGACCATGGACCAGGGCTGAAGAATGGAGGCACCAGCTGTGACACGTGTTGTGTTTAGGCCCCAAAGTTCGCAGGGTGCCTCCTTGGACAATGTTGGGGCAAGGACATTACGGGGATGCCCAGGTCAGGAAAGAAGCTCAGGGATGAGCCCTGGATAGAATGTTCTGGCAACTCAAGGGAAGATGAGTCAAGGGACTGAATCCCCAGGGATGGCAGGCAGGCAGCTGAATGTAAATGTTTTAAACACTCGCCAAGAGGCATGCTCCTTCCTCCCCCCCCCCAAAAAAAAGACACTGGAGTGTACTAAGGGCATTGGGCCCTCCTTGAGACCCACTAGGTTAAAAGGAGGCCCATACTCTGCTGGTGTCTTGGTTAGCAACAGGCTGCTCCCATTCTTTCCCTAAAAGCTACATAGCTGAGTGTCGCAGGTGGGATTAACAGACTACCCAGTGGTGTGCTGGAATTTCCAAAAGTGTATACAATACTTGATTTTGAACTTGGAGGGAGGAGGGTGGGGGAGATAGAGAAAATTGGTTCCAGTTTTCACCTTTCAGAAGGCACCTTTTAACCTAATTTAGACACCTTTGACTAGAAACAAAGGTGACACTGGTGAAAGTGCTCAGCTGCCAACCCAAAAGTCAGCAGTTCCAACCCAGCAGTGCTTTTCAGGAGAGAAAATGGCAGCCTGCTTCCATAAAGCTGTCCAGCCTTGGCAACCCTACGGCGCAGTTCTGGTCGGTCCTGAAGGGCTGGTTGCTATGAGGCAGAATTGACTCCTGACAATGGCTGTACAGACCCACCCCTGCACAGTGGCATGACAATGAGTGTACAAACCCAATCCTAGGAGAGGATTGCCTTTATTCCCCTCCCCTCCTTGTTCAGTTGTGATTTAATATATATCTCATTCCAGTTTTCACTCACATCAAGTAGAATGTACAATTGCTACCAGAGTTTCCAAACATTCTTTTTCTACATGGACTCCTTGACATTGTCTCCCTTTTACACCCCACCACCACCGCCCCACCACAACCACTGTACTCGCCTCCCCCAAGCCCCTTTAGTCTACTTGCTGTCCCTATGGGTTCATCAATCCGGGGTTTCAGATACCAAAAAATGGAAAAGGCCTACAACCTAGCTGTAAGAGGGTGACTTCCATCGACATAACACCTCTGAGATCGCTCTGATATGAACAAACAACAACTGAGCAATACAAACCAAAAATATAAAACATTTGAAAACCATTATCTGGTCCGGTCCGCATCATAGGTCCCAGCGCATCCTTTTTTAAATTTATAATTTATTGGAGGCTCTTACAGCTCTTATAACAATCCATATATCCATTATGTCAAACGCATTTGTACTTATGTTGCCATCAACCTTGTTAAAACATTTTCTGTCTACTTGAGCCCTTGGTATCAGCTCATTTTTTCCCTCCTTCCCCCTATTGTTTTAATTAAAAGATCATTTTATTGCAGGCTCTTACAGCTCTTATTATAATCCACAATCGATTGTATCTACCCAAGCCTCCTTAAGGTCCTGTTTCCTTAGTAACTGCTGGAGGCTGGCTACTTCTGCGTTTCTCCCCTCACCTCTCTCAGAGGGACCTCTGAGAAAGTAGAAAAGTGGGTGGACGAGGTGAGAGCTACTGATACGGACTCCAGCCCTAGACGTTCCCTGGGCTTTCTGTCACTCAGTGTGCTGGTTTGGGAGTGTTTTGTGGCTGATGCACCCATGGGGAGGGTTTGCCCGTTCTTCCTGACCAAAGATTGGCATCTAAGTCCAAAGGGACAAGAGAGAGATTGGCAGTCAGTCAGGCTGGAAAGAGGCAAAGACCGGAAGTACAGAAAACCCTCAATCTTGACCCTGCTGTCTGAAAGCGCCATGCTGACCATTGTCATTTCTGTGTGTGGCCCACCCTGTAGCGGTATCGCTGGAGCACTGGTCCACGCACGGTGTCCACTGTGAGTGAGTTTCTTGCACAGTGAGTGCATCCACATGGTAACAAACCCACATGAAGGGCTTCCGGTTCAGTGAAGCATTTTGGCAAGGTCCTTCAACTGTGGCGTATTCGCTGCCCAGGCCTGCCCCCAAGTGAGAGGGAAAAAAAGATCACGCTATGCTGGGACCCGCCTAAGTTACACACACAGGCCTTTCCTTTGACACCTCTTTGATAATCCTTTTTCATCCACTAGGAGAAATCTCTTCTGCAGATGGTTCCCTTGGATGAAGGTGCCAGTGAGAGACCCCTCCAGGTCCCCAAGGAGATCTGGCTTCTAGTGGATCACTTATTTAAACACGCCTGCCACCAGGTGAGTGAGCGCTGGTGGTGTGTGAGACAGCTGAAGGCTGCCAGCACAGAGGTTCACCCAGGAGCTCAGCGGAAGCCTAGTGGCAGCGCCGGGGCCGGAATGGAGAATGCCTGTGGGGAGTAGTGGGTTGCAAGGTGGGCCACTAACTGCAAGGTTGGTGGTACGAACCCACCACGTGCTCTACAGGAGACAGAAAGGCCTGTCAGCCCCTCTTCAAGATTTACAGCTTTCGAAGCCTCCAGGGGCAGCTCTGTCCCATCCTATCGGGTCATTGCAAGTTGGAACCAACTTGAGAGCAGTGAGTTCATTTTTCGGGGGGTTTGTACCTTCGAGCACTCTGGGTCCAGGTCTGTGGTGCCCACTGTAGCTTATAGGTGGGCATTGAGGACTTTAAAAGTCCAAAGCAGACTTCAAACTACGTAATTTCTTTGATTTGGTCCTCCTCGTTGCGCCCCCCCC
>NW_022109980.1:9988742-10010216 GCF_000313985.2 Echinops telfairi
CCCCCCGCCCGCCCCCATACTCAGGGATCAAGTGAAAGGGTAATGTTTTCTCTTTATCAGTGAAGAGTAATATCGCTTGAAAGTAAGGTTCGCCTTGAATGTGCCATGCCTCCTTCCCCAGCCTGGAGTAGGATCTGGGATCTGTGTTTGATGTGTACAGATTGCTTGCAGGACGGTGCTTCAGCCCTGGACTGCTGTCAGGTCAGCAGTTTGAAAGCACCAGCCATTCCGCGGGAAAAAGATGAGGCCTTCTACTCCCATAAAGAGTCAGTCTTTTTTTTTTTTCTCATCGTGTTATTGAGAGCTCTTATAGCTTTTTTTTCTTAATTATTTTATTGGGGGCTCATACAATTCTTATCACAGTCCATACATACATCCGTTTTGTCAAGTATATATGTACATTTGTTGCCCTCATCTTTCTCAAAACATTTCCTTCTACTTTAGCCCTTAATATCAGTTGCTCAGTTTCTCTCTCCCTCCTAACTCCCCCCTCCCTCACGACCCTTCATAATTCATAAATTATAGTTTTGTCATAAGTTACACTGTCCAACGTCTCCCTCCACCCTCTTCTCTGCTGTCCATCCCCCAGGGAGGAGGCTATACTTAGATTCTTGTAATTGGTTCTCCCCTTCTAACCCACATTCCCTTCACCCTCCAGGCCTCGCCCCTCTCACCACTACTCCTGAAAGAGTCATCTATCCTGGATTCCCTGTGTTTCCACTTGCTATCTGTACAATGTACATCCTCTGGTCTAGCCAGATTTGCAAGGCAAAATTAGGATCATGATAATAGTGGGGGGGAGGAAGCATTTAAGAACTAGAGGAAAGTTATATATTTCATCGTTGCTACCCTGCACCCTGATTGGCTCATCTCCTCCCCACAACCCCTCAGCAAGGGAGTGTTCAGTTGCCCACCGATGGACTCTGAGTCTCCACTCTACACTCATCCACCTTTACAATGACATGATTTATTGTTCCTTGATGCCTGACACCCGATCCCTTCGATAGCTCGTGGTCACACATGCTGGTGTGCTTCTTCCATGTGGGCTTTGTTTCTACTGAGCTAGTTAGCCGCTGGTTTATCTTCAAGCCTTTTAAGACCCCAGACGCTATATCTTTTGATAGCCAGGCACCACCAGCTTTCTTCACCATCTTTGCCTATGCACACCTTTGTTTTCAGTGATCCTATCAGGAAGGTGGGTACCCACTGATCTGATTTTTAGTTTTTTGGTGTCTGATAACTGGTCCCTTCTGTATCTTGTGGTCAGACAGTCTGGTGTGCTTCTTCCATGTGGGCTTTGATGCTTCTCAGCTGGATGGCCGTTTGTTTACCTTCAAGCCTTTACGACCCCAGACGCTATATCTTTGGATAGTCAGGCACCATCAGCTTTCTTCACCGCCTTTGCTTATGTTCACATTTTTCTTCAGCAATTGTTTCGGGAAGGTATGCATCCTGGAATGCCAGTTTAATAGAACAATGTGTTACCTTGCAATGAGTAAGTGCTTGAGTGGAGGCCCAATGTCCATCTGCTGCCTTAATACTAAACCTATAGATATATGCACGTAGCTCTTGTAGCTTTTATCACAATCCATACACCCATCCGTTGTGTCAAGCACATTTGTACATGTTGCCATCAGCATTTTCAAAACATTTTCTTTCTACTTGAGCCCTTGGAATTAGCTCATTTCCCCCACCCCCTAGCCTCCTTTAAGAGTCACAGTCTTATAACCCCACAGGGGCAGTTCTGCCCCGCCTCCTCGTGTGGCTAGGAGTCGGCCTCCACTTGGTGGGGAGTTTGGTTTGGGAGGTATGGAGTTTGCAGGGTATATGGTTTGGACTATGCCTTCTCTTTCTTGTTAGGAGGCTAGAACTTGTTTCCTGATCGGTACCCCTGCCCTAACTGGTAGAGGATAACCCCTTGGAAGAGAGAATTGTCTGGGCTTAAATCAAACTTCACACAGACTTTGGAGATTTGGGGTGGCTGTTTTTCTGATGCCGCCCTGCTGCCCTCCTGGCCCTAGTGAACACCTTGTTCTCACCCCCTTCGGTAGGAGGACCTGTTCCAGACCCCAGGAATGCAGGAGGAATTGCAGCAGATCATTGAGTGCCTGGATACCAGCATTCCCGAGGCGATCCGTATCCTTTCCAGCACAGCTCTTTTGCCTAGGTTTCACGTCTCTGTTGCTCTGGTTTGATTGTCTTTCGTTCAAGGTCAGTGTTTGCAACCTCTATTCTTTGCATCACATGCTCAATCTAAGCAATCAAGAAGTAGGGAACAACGCGCCTTTCTACAGGAAGGACCCAAAGGCCAGCATAGCCAAGGACAGGGTCAAGGCTAGAGAGAGTCCTGCTGGCGAGCTTATAGGATGGAGCCAGTGTGAGGGAGTCTTCTGCAGGCAAAAGGAGGGAAAATGGAGTGGAAAGATGATGGAAGGCCCCTGGTAAGCCTCCTGCCTCTGAAATTGGGCCAGACCTCCTCAGAGCATCTGATGGGGTCTGTAACCACTCTGGAGGGGTCCAAGTGCAAGAGAAAAGCCACTCCTTAGGGAGTAGGAGGTAGGGGTGGCCGGGCCCATGTGCCACCACCTTTTCACTGGCACGCCTTTCCCTTGACTCTGGCCCACCCAGCTGGCAGCAACCACTCCGTGGCTGAAGCCCTGCTCATTTTCCTGGAGGCGCTGCCAGAGCCAATCATCTGCTATGAGCTGTATCAGCGATGCCTCGACTCAGCCCACGAGCCCCGGGTCTGCCGGCAGGTGGGCTTCATTCGTCACCCCGCTGCCACCACCGCTCCCAATCTAAGGGGGCCTGGGGCGGGTCTTCTCTTTTCCCCGTCTCACCCCCACAAAACTCAGGTATACAGAGCCAGGTCAGCTGCCAGCTCCTAGGTGGGCAGGTCTGGATCTGAGCCCTGTACAGGCGAGGGGCAAGTGTCTCCTATGAGATCGACTACCTGACCCGGCGGTCTCTTCCCGTGTTCAGGAAGCCTACTGGGGTGGAGTCCGCCCCTCTGGCTGGGGAGACAGGTGCAGCCGACTGCGCGGGCCACTTGGGCAGGCTGGGTGTTGCGCCCAAGCGTCTTGCTGTTGCTGTTTTTCTCTTTTTGGTCTCCATGTCACATAACTCCTGAAATAATTTTGATGCTTAATGGTCGAGAATGCCTAAGAACGCCATTTTGTCTACAAAAGGCAGACCTCACGGACCTACTTGTGAGGCAGGGTGTGCGTGTGAGTGTGTAAGGGCCACAAGGCCTGGTGAGGGGGGGAGGGTCCTTTGGCCGGTGTCACAAATCCTGAGGGGCACCCACAGATTGGTTGGGTCCTGTGGGGGCTGAATGACCACATTGGGTCATGGGAGCCCTCGGTTCCTCTGACTCCCTGCTACCCCCTCTCGTCCCCACTTCCTACCCCCCCCCTTCTTAAAACAGGTGATTTCGCAGCTGCCAAGATGCCATCGAAATGTGTTCCGCTACTTAATGGCATTCCTTCGAGAACTCTTAAAATTCTCTGAGTACAACAATGTCAGTGCCAACATGATCGGTAAGGTGATGGCTGGCGGGCAAGGGAGGGTGAGGGGTGTACTGGTCAAGGACAACCTGGGTGGATGCTGCCAAGTAGGTGCCATCTCATAGCTTCTTGGTGTGGTCAGAGCAGAACATCGCTCTGTGGTCCCTTCAAGGGCATTCACCATTTGTACCGATGAGGGACTCCACCAATGTGATCACTTCCCTCCTGCTGCCCTTGTCCCTGCCCCTCAGCCTGAAGTGTTGCTCCTGTAGTGTCTGACCAGGGCTTTTCCCCCTTTGCCATCTCTCACTCTCTAGCTACCCTCTTCACCAGCCTTCTCCTAAGGCCTCCTCCCAACCTTATGACCAGACAGCCTCCGAGCGACCGCCAGCGTGCCATCCAGTTCCTGCTGGGGTTCCTGCTGGGGAGCGACGAAGACTAATTCTCTTCCTCTTCCGGTTCGCCAAGATTCCAGAGCTGGAAGAACTTGGGCTCCTGGTTCTTCCAGATGGGGTGAAAAGCCATGCCACGCACAGGGTCTGCTGCAGAGGGCTCAGGCTGTGGGCATGGAAAGGTTTTTGTTAATGATGCAAAAGGACGCACGTGCCCTCACACTCCCTGTGCACCTTTGCCACAGCCAACCCAGCACACTCCTTCCAGACTTCGATTGCCAAGCCAAAGTTACCATATCTTGGTGTTTTTGTGTTTTCTCCTTATAAGGCCAGGAGCTCTGTATTTTGCACTCTTTCTTAGGGATGTGCTTGTTGCCCTCCAGCTCCATTGTCAGGATCACCTTTAGTGCCCTGGGATGACTCCCCACTCCCAGGCTCACAAGCTGGCTGTAGCTCAGACTTGTCTGTAATTCTTCATCTAAAGCACTTTGGCGCTCCGTCCCACCTCACTCCTTTGCACCCCGCTAGTACTGTTATTTTGAAGGACGTCTGGGTTAGGCTAGTGACAACTAGGGTGTCTCCCAGCAGTGAGTTCACTGCCTCCATGTGGTCGTTCCAGGAGTTTCTGGTTTGCACCACAGCTGCGTCTCCGTTCAGTTGGCCTTTGTGTTGACCAGCACCAAGTGGAGCCATAGCCTCTTTTCTCTGATCCCACTACGTAGCATAAGTGCAGGGACGATTAGAGAGAACTTCCCACTGATGGGAGAAAATTACAAGCAGAACGGAAGCTTTTTGAGTGTGTCACAGGGGAGACTAGTCACATCTGACAAGTCTTGCTTCCTCCTTGCCCTTTCCTGCCCCTCAGTGCAGAGCCTGGGTGTCCACAGAACCCACCTCCAGTGAGGATCCACCTTGTCCCTGCGGGAGCATCTGCACGCCAGCTTGTCTAGAGCTACTACTCCTCCCCAGAGCAGGGGGGTTGAGAGTGGCCCTACCCATCCTCTCACGATCTCATGAAGGAGCAGGGCTCAGAGGTAGCTCTCGCCCTCAGCGGAGTCATCTCTGAGTGTGACAGCCCGCTCCTACCATGAAAGGATTTGCAGACTGCCCTGGGGTCCCATAGCCACCTTGTCTAGCACTGTGGTAGCAGACTGAGGACAAGAAGCACCTTAGCTGTCCCACCTGAGACACCCCTCGGGGTTCTTTATTGAGTCCAGCTTGGCGGGGGGTGGGGGGGTCGGCCTTTACTAAATAAGATAGTCCCTGAGGGCCAATAAACAAGCCACTGGTCACAGGCAGCACACAACTGCCTGAGACGACGGGTGTCCTCTAATGGGCTCAGTCATTACCAGTTTACGGTCAACCCAAGGAGCACTTTGGGCAGGCTCTGGGCGTAGTCCCAGGCATTGGTTCCCCTACAGACGGGTGGGGGTGGGTAGTTCCCACTTAGGGCCCCCCCCATGTACCCACTCGCCCATTTCTCAAAAGTGGGCTCCGAGGGCCAGCTCATGCAGTGTCTGTGTTCATGCAGTGTTCTACCTAGAAGTTAGGGAGCCAGGACTTGTTATTGGCTGTCACATTGCTGGCCATGTGATGAGTCTAGGCCTGGGAGTTGAACTTAGTTCACGGACAACTGCAATCAGAAGAGCATTGCCATCGGCACTAGGCCAGAAAGTGAGCAGGAGAGGCAGATGATAGGTCAAGGTAGAGACACCACGGCAGAAAAGGGGCCTCGCTGGGGACCTGAGGCTTGCTGGCCAGGCTGCTGCCAGCCCAGGGTCTCGGAAGGCCTAGGGACAGGGCCGGCGTGGGCCATATGCAGCACGCGGGCAGCTGTCCACCCCCTTTGTGCATGAAAAGCACTACACTGCTTCACTGCCTCCTCTTCCTCCCCGTCTTTGGCCGAGGGATGTCTACAGGTGGGGCTTCTAGACAATCTCCAGGTGGGGGAGACCAGAAACAGAGCAGGACCCCAACCTCACATCCCTAAGTCACTGCCAGGGGTTCAGCCAGAGAGCCTCTTGCTAACAGGCCGAGAAGGACACTGTGCCGGTTGCTTTCCGGAAAGAGCTGGTTCCAACCCTAGGGATGAAGTCACCTCCCCACCCCTCCCTCTCACTCTTATCAGATTCTTCTCCTGTGACTGTTCTGTTGTCCCCACCTGTCGGTCACTACGCAGAGCTGCTAGTGGAATTCTGTATTTCGTGTCATCTTTTTTTATCATAATTTATTGCCATTTTATTTTCTGAATAAATATATGTTGTGTGGAAAGTGTGCCCCTGGTAAGGAAGAAGTCAGTCGGACGCTCTTGCCACTGGGTCTCTCTCACAGCAGCCCCGTAGGCCAGCGAACTGCTTCCGACAAAGTGGCAGGTCTCGGCCTACAGGCTCACTGAGGTGGAAGGGACTTGCTGGCAGGGGGCTGGGATTTTTAGAGACAGAAAAGAAGCCATGCATTTTTCAGACCCCAGTAAAGATAGTATATCCTTATAAGGAATGGGTCCTGTTAGAGGAATAGAGGAAAAGATATTCCCTCACCCCCACCCCGCAACAGTGTTATCGGCATAGAAGTCACATTTCATGCAATTCAAAGAGTTCGATCACATCAAGGAGAGTTGTACAGTCATCAACACGATCAGTTTTACAGCATTTTCTTCCATCTTGTACTTGTTGTTAGTTCCCTATTTCCCCCAACCTCCCCGGCCATACCCCTCCCAAGAAACCATTAATCCAATTACTGTCTCTAGAGATTTACCTATCCTGGATTTCATATACAGGAAAACATTTAAAAAAAACTAACAAGAGCAAAGGAAAACAGAAAAACCTCAATCGAAAAGAAAATCTATTCAAAACCAGAACAAATTTAAAATTGGTCAAAAGAGAGATCAGCTGACAGGGGGCTAAATCTTGATCTCACTGCACGTTCCAGTGCATTCTGCACGACAGCAAGGCCGCTCACGTCTCTGCTCCATGAGCAGAGGGCACTCGCCCGGGGCTTCATCCACCGGTATTTCCCCTTCACTTTGTGTGAGAACTGCAACAGCTTCACAGTGGGTCAAAAGGGAGAGGAGACTTCTTTTTCATGGGTGTCAATGTCCTACTGGTGAGAGCAATGGTCCCTCACCCCAGGGATCTGGCCCAAGACAGCCTCAGTAATTCAGACTCTTCCCAAAAGCACCTACCTTGCCATGATCCAATGGACAGTTTGGGACACCCAGATTGGAGCATGTACCACCTCGAATTGGGGAAGTTGGTTGTCTGTGTGGTTTTTGCATCAAATCTGAACTCTGGCCCTTTAAGAGGGAAGCCCTCATTTGCGCCCAGGGCCTTGGTTCCTGGCCAAACCCCTGCGAGCATGTGGGCTGTCTCTTCTCATGGAGGCCACAGCTGGGGAGGTTGCTGCTCAGCTGTGAGCTCGTCCCGGATGAACATGCTGGCAATGTGCTCATGAAGCTTTGCTAACCCCACCCAAAGTCTTGGCCGTGTCTCCTTGCTAGGGCCGTTTGCTCCCCAGTGGGTAAATGACGGCCAGCAGCTAGCTATTTGGCAAAGTATCTCGGGTTGCAGGGGAGTCCGTGGCAGGAAACCCGCTGTGGCCTTTGATGACAGCGCAAGTGGTTTTGGGTGTCGCTAAATAAGCTCAGGTCGCTCAGGTTAGTGAGACAGCTTGAAATTTAGTCCTGGTTACAATTTCCTTTTTTGTTACAAAGAAATTCTCCGAGCCTCCAAGCTGAAAGATGGCTACAATGGACACCCCACCCATTTAGCTAAGTTCACCAACTGGTAGGATTTCAGCATATTTGCTGCCTGTCATGTTGGCCCAGTTTTCGATCCAGACTGCTACATCGTAGCCACCTGCCACGCTGGACTAACTCAAACTTCCTGCCATCGAGTTGATGCTGACTCGTAGTTCTATCTTACAGAACAGGATAGAACTGCTCCTGTGGGTTTCTGAGACTGACTCTTCACAGGAGTTGAAAGCATTTTCTCCTGTGAAGCGGCTGGTGGATTTGAACAGCTGATCTTGTGGTTAGCACCCCAACGTGTAACTATGTTACCAGAGCTCCTTGACCTTGGACTTGCTGGCCTCTTAAGTCAATACCCCCACCCCCAGAACAGAATGGGATAATGCTGGTGTCCAAAGCATGACCTCACATTGCTTACTCAGGGGCTTCACAGCAACTAGACCTCACATCACCCCAAAACCCTGCACGGGGAGTCTCACATCTGAGTGCAGAAAAAGCACCTCAAAAGGTGGTTGCAGAACAGGTCCCACCCCCCACCCCCCAAAAGTCTGATTCTGGTCAGATATTGGGGTCTGCATTTTAAAGTAAGACAAGACCAGGGGAGTTGGATCACACACCCCTGGATGAGCACTACTGCCCTGAAGGGTCTACCCACTGCTGGTCATCTAAGCTGCCCCATAGTGATTCGGAAGGTAAGACCCTTGGGGTTCGTCATATAGTCTCCCAACAGCCAGACGGCCTGGGTTCAAGTCCCAGCTTGATTACTTACTAGAAGTGTGACCTTGGATAAGAGTAAATTGACCTCAGTGCTCCAGTGGCACTGAGAGCAAGGCATTTGGGCTGCTAGCTCAAGCATTCAAACTCTCCTACCATTCTCTGGGAGAAAGATGAGGCTGGCTGTTTCTGTAAAGATGGTCTCTGGAATCCTGTATAGAGTCACCAAGAGTTCAGAATCGACACGCTGGCAGTGTGTTAAAGCGAAATAACTGCTAACACCTTGCTCAGAGCTGTTGTGAGGGTGGAATGAGGAGGATGTTGAAAGGGCTGGGGAGAGCTTCCGGAACCTACGTGTTAATTGAATGACAGCTATGATCCTTATTCCCCCTAACACTTCCATTTTCCCCAAACCGCTTCAGACATGACCCGATGTTTCTCTCTCACTGTACTCCTCCCCTGACTTGGATAGCTACTACTCCCACACACAAGTTTAAATAGTTCGCATGTATGGAATTGCTGTTGTTCATTCCAGATGCTGTACTAACACAGCTACCATCACCTGTAGTCTCCCCTCAAGAAATATGAGGCTGTCTGCTCTCAGCAAGCCTAGGAAGCCCTACGGACCAGCTCTGCTCCGTCCCACAGGCTCACTAGGAAGGACTCCGAATCCACTCTGTGGTAGTGAGTTGAGTTGCTAGTCTTGACAAACCCACTGGGCAATTCTAACTCCCAGCGAAACTGTCGGACGAAGTAGGACTGCCCCACAGGGTTCCTACGCTGTCATCTTGATGGGAGCACATGGCCTCATCTTTCTTTTGCAGAGCAGTTGGTGGGTTTGACCCACTCACCTTCTGTTTAGCAGCTGAGTACTTTAACTACTGCATCAGCAGGGCTCCTTGTCCTCTTGGCAACAGCCTTATAAACAAACCATTGCCATGGAATCAACTGTAGAACAGCCCCTGCGGGTTTGAGGCAAACTCTGGGAGCAGACAGCTGCACCTTTTGTGGGTTTCAACTGCCCACCTTGTGATTAGGAGCCCCACTTAACCCGCCGTACCCCGAGGGCTCCTTACAACCTTCCGAAAAAGGACTACATTCCCACTTGTATGGGCGGGGGAGTCGGGTGGGGAGGCGGGGAAGACAGAGACGAACTTGTCTAAGATCACTTGGCAGTTGGTGGCAGCACCAGAATGTGAACCCAGAGCCAAAATCTGTGTTCACAGGGTTGAAGATTGGATACGCCCTTAAACTGCTGTCCCTAATGACACATATGTGCAATAAATGAAATTGATGTCCCTGAGCTGTATGTGTGAAACGCGTTGAAATGGCAAATGTTTTGTGCTACGCACACACACACACACACACACACACACAATCACTATCCTTCGTAGCTACATCCTAAGATTTCAAGTCAGCTAGATAACGTGCCTTCTGGGTGGTGCAAATGGTTAACATGTTTAGCTGCTCACCAAAAGGTTGGAAGTTCAAGTTCACCCAGTGGTGCCTTGGAAGGAAGGCCTGGCAATCTACTCCCTGAAACCCTGGCATGGGAAACCTACGGAGCACAGTTCATCAATGACACGCATGGGTTGCTAGGAGTGAGAACTGACTCCATAGCAACTGGTGTTGAAACAACCTGTCACTAGTGTGGATTGGATGTGCTGAGTCATTTGTGGCCCCCACCCTGCCTCTAATCAGCTTCCCATTGCAATGCAACCAATTTATTTAAGGCATCTACTCAGGGCGCCTGGCAAGGTTCTCGAGGAAGTTCCAATGAGAAACACTGGTTATGATAAGACACCTGTATGTAATATTGCTCTAGAAAAGGAGAAATAGTGGCTAAATTGGAGGAGGGAAAAAGTGAAGGAAGGAGGCCAAAGTGAGTTCGTTCGAAGTGTCTCCATCCAGCCCGTTCCCACTGCCCACTCTCAGAAGCCGCCACCCAATTCAAGCCCTCATCTTCTCAGGCCTAGGGTAGTCAACCTCGTTCGAATTCCTCTACTGCCAGCTGCTCTCTCGCGCTCTCTGTCCTAGAGATTGCCGCCACACTAATCTCCCCAAATGCATGGCTCAGCGGCCCCTGTCCACCACCACTGACCACAGAAGTTCCAGTCCTTCAGTCTGGCCTTCAAAGTGCCCCTGTGTCCCACCCACCTCTCTGGCCAACTCTGCCACTCTTCACCTTCTCATCTCCTCCCTTTCTCTAAACTCCCACACCCTCCAGGTTGCCTCAGTCTGTTCCAGTCACCTGGAACCTTCTGGCTCCTACCTCACCACCTGCCCAAACTCTATCCAGCCATCCTCTGCCCCAGACTGCTGGCTTCTCTGAACTAGCACCTTCCATTTGTAACATTATTTTAATAACTCTCCATTTTGCCCCTTAGGGACTCAAAGCTTTGTGAGAATGGGAGCCAAGCGCTGCATACTATGGTCTTCCCCCATAATGCTTTGCAGAGAGCAGGTGTTGTGTAATGTTTGATTGACAAACAAAGGGGGTCCTTCAAAGCTCTGAAAAATAAAAGTCTGTATGTGAGAGTTACTCCCAGAATGAGCATACGTTCAATCAATCACCCAGTTCGCTTAACTTCAGAGGAGCTTGCTTTTGCGAGTCTGGCCTTAGTGAAACACGAGGGGGCTCCTTCCCCAAATGGGTGGAACAATGGAATGGAAAGAGAATGAAATCTTTCCACGAACTTTTCCAGGTCCCCTTGTATTTTGCTGTAGTCCACAAAGAGAATCGTTTTTAGCAGCCATGTTGTTAGCTGTCGTCGAGATGGTCCCCAACTCATGGAGATCCCAAGCAGAAGGAAACACTGCCCGGCCCTTCACCATCACCAGAACTGGTTGCCGAGCACACCATTAGGAGGTGTAGGGTGTTTGTTGGCAGATAGGGGGAAGAAGATGACCAGGTGCTTCTTCCTCATCTGTCTTAGTCTAGAAATGCCGATGTAACCTGTTCCATGTCAGAGCAACACACAAACCTTCACTGACTCTCGTGTGTGTGTGTGTGTGTGTGTGTGTGTGTGTGTGTGTGTGTGTGTATTCGCAGGGTCTTCCACGTGGACGTTGAGAATTCTACCACCAAGCGACCAGGGTCCTCTTAGCCATATGAAAAACAAAAAAAACCCTTCCTGCCATGTAGCCTAGTCGGACTGCTAGCAACCCTCTAGGACAGGGTAGAACTGCCCCTGTGAGTTTCCGAGAGTGTAACCAAGTAGAAAGCCCTGTCTTTGTGCCGCACACAGAGCTCTTGGTAGTTTTCAACTGCTAACCTTGAGGTTCGCAGCCCAACGTATAAACTACGACACCACCAGGGGTCCTTAGTCATACTATTTTATTCTATCATTTTATTTCCTCTGGGTTTCGTTTTGTTGAGAATATACATAGCAAACATACACCAAGAGGGTTTTTTTTTTTTCTTTTTTGTTTTTTTCCATTTTATAGTCAACAAAACCAGCTTGGTCGAATTTGCTTTTAAAAAATGGCATTCTAGAGGCCAATCTGATTACACCATGCCCGTTACAAACCAGCCAACAATGGCTTTGAATTCTGCCTGCCCTACTGCAGCCTCCTCCCACGTCCTGCCACCCAGTTTTCTCTGCTTCAGCCTCTCAGACCACCTTCTGAGGGAAAAGGGTTTTCAACAAGTGACGCTCCCTCTGGAGCCCTGGTGGTGCAGTGCATAATGAGCTCAGCTGCCGATCGCAAGGTCAGCAGTTCAAATCCACCAGCCACTCGGTGGGAGACCAATGTGGTAGTCTACTTCCATAAAGCTTAACAGCCTTGGAACCCTATAGGGCAGGGCTACTCTGTCCTAGAGCTGGGGGTCGAACGACCCTTTCACAGGGGTTGCCCGATTCATCCAGAGTAGCAAAATGACAGTGATGAAGTAGCAATGAAAATAATTTTATGGTTGGGGGGGTCACCACAACATGAGGAACTGTATGAAAGGGTCGTGGCATTACGAAGGTTGAGAACCACTGTGCTAGAGGGTTGGTGTCTATTGGGATACATTCCGACAGCACATAGCACCAGTAACACGATCCCTCTCTGGTCCCTGGAGGCCTAAACGGTTTCCTCTCAACCACTCACCTAAAGGTTGATAGTTTGAACTCATCATGGAACAAAGGCCTGTGCTCCCCTTTCTGTAAAGATGACAGCCAAGAAAGTCCTGCGGAGCTCCGTTCTGCTCTCCACCTGGTAGGGTCATCATGAGTCAGATCCCACAGGAAGCACTTGCATGGGGCTGCTCTCCCCGGCCAGCTTTAGCCCTCCCAGTGGGAGAGATTGCAGGCTAGACCTCAGGCCCGCTGCTTGCTGGCGGTGCCAGGACCAGCCTGTTTTGCTGGAGACGCCAAGCCCTTTAAGCTGAGAAGGAAGTTAAAAGAGGAGATCTTTGATGTTGTTCACCTGGACCATCCATCAGGTGGGGGCAAGGCCGGAAATGCCAGACGCAGACGCTGCCTGCATTGGTTTCGATGGAAAACAACCGTTTTATGCTCCCTCTCTTTGAGTCCCTGGGAGCTGTGAAGTAGGAAGCACTTGGCTGCTAACAGAAAGGTTGGTGGTTTGAGTCTTCCCAGAGGCCCCTCCGAGGAAAGGACTGGCTGTTGCCAAGACGACAAGGAGCCCTGAAGACGGAGTGGTTAAAGTGGTTGAAGTGCTCAGCTGCCTTAACTGATCAAACTCACCAACTGCTCTGCAAGAGAAAGATGAGGCCATCAAGCTGACAGCGGCGCAGTCCTCTCCATCTGACAGGCTCACTAGGAGTCAGGATTGACCGGTGGGTTCATCCAGATGACCAGAAAAAAACCATGAAGCACAGTTCTCCTCTGCTAGCATGCACTGCGGCACCATGAGTCAGCTCCGATCACTGTGCCCGGCGATGGCAGCTGTGCTCCACGAAACGCACCAACCCTGTGCTGGAAGTTGATCCGCAATGAACAGATGACATGTGAGGGTCTCACACACCCTCCACCCCCCCATCCCTTGTACACACACATGCACACCAGGAAATGGTTTGGTGTCTAGCCTTTCGGTTCCCTCTCCCCACAAAGCCAAATCCTCACCCCTCCTCCCCCAGTAGTCACAGTTAAAGCAAGGCTTTCCCTGGAAGTTCCCCTTGACCATCCTTGTCCCAGGCCAGGTCATGTTCTGGTTGGATCTCATCACAGCCTGTAATTACACAGTAGAATTTGATGGCTGCCACTCTCCCTGCCTGTGCCCAGCCAGGACTACCTGGAAGACAGAAACCAGGACGGTCCCTTTTGCTCCCCGACATGCTAGTCTAGTCTCTGTGCCCAGCAGAATGCCTGGCCGCCATGTACCTCTGTTGTTGATTTCTCCGATGCTGGCAAAGGAAGGGAATTCACTCCCGTCTGTGAATGACCGTCAATTTTCCAAAAGCACAAGGAGCTTTTGCAGAAGTCTGAAAACCACAAGGTCAGCAGTTCAAAGCCACCAGCCATTTCTTAGGGAGAAAGATGAGGTGTTCTCCCATAAAGAGTTCAGTCTCAGAAAACAACGGGGCCAGGTCTCCTCAGTCCTGTAGGGTTGCTATGAGTCAGAATGGACTCACTGGCAGTGAGTTTGATTTTTCCCCCACTATGAGTTCGGAAACAAGTTGACAATACCCGTAACTGCAGAAAGGCGTGAGTCTCTGGATGGGGATATTCAACCCAGCATTAAGTATTCACTAGAGCAAAAAAAAAAAAAAAAAAGGAAACTGTTGGCATAGTCTTAATAACCAGAAAATGGGTCAACATATTGTCGTTTTGGAAAACAAGAGTATTACGTAACCTTTCCAAGTAATGTTTTAAAGCCTACTGGCATGGAAAAAGGTTCAGCTCTAATATTAAGTGAGGTCCTTGGGTGGCACACAGCTGCTGATGTTTGGCAGTTTGAGTTCACCCACAGGTACTGCAAAAGAAAGGCCTGGCCATCTACCTTCCAAAGATTGCAGCCCACGGAAACCCCTCAGGAACCCAGTTCAACTTTTGACTACACATGGGGTCACCATGAGTTAGAATAAATTGGGTGACAATGGATCTAGCTTGGGCATTTGCTTGTTTTATTTTTAACATTAAATGGAAAACCTATCACTGCCATCAAGTTGACACCAATTCATAGAGATCCTACCGGATAGAGTTGCCCCCCCACACACACACCGGGGTTTCCAGGACAGCTAATATTTATGGAACATAAAACCTCATCTTTCTCCCACAGAGCCATTGGTGGGTGCAAACTGCTGACCTTGCTCCTAGGTTCGCAGCTCCATGTGTAGCCCGCTGTGCCACCAGGGCTCCTTATGTGCAAGAATCAAGGCAAGAGAAGTATGTATTCTATGTTCCCAAACGTTAAAAATTCCATCTAAATTCCTCCACCACCCCCCACCCCCGACTATCATGATCCCAATTCTACCTTACAAATCTGGCTAGACCAGAGGATGTACAATGGTACAGAGAGGAACTAGAAACACAGGGAATCCAGGGCAGATGATCCCTTCAGGACCAGTGGTGAGAGTGGCGATACCGGGAGGGTGGAGGGAAGGTGGGGTAGAAAGGGTGGGGGGGACAGATTACAAGGATCTATATATAACCTCCTCCCTGGGGGACAGACAACAGAAAAATGGATGAAGGGAGATGTCGGACAGTGTAAGATATGACAAAATAATAATCGTTTACAAATTATCAAGGGTTCATGAGGGAGGGGGGGAGTGGGAAGGAAGGGGGGAAATGAGGAGCTGATACCAAGGGCTCAAGTAGAAAGCAAACGTTTTGAGAATGATGAGGGCAACAAATGTACAAATGTGCTTGACACAATGGATGGATGTATGGATTGTGATAAGAATTGCACAAGCCCCCAATAAAATGATTAAATTAAAAAAAAAATTTAAATCACATGCACAGATCAGGAGATGCACTAAACGGCTAATAGAAGTCACCTCTAGGGGGCAGTGGTGGCTCCAGAGGAAAGTTCAGAAGCTGTTGCCGCTGAGTGGGTTCTGACGCCTGTGAACCTTGTCTGTGTCAGGGGCGAACTATTCGTCCATAGGGGTTTTTGTGGATGATTCTTTCGGAAGCAGATAACCCGGCCTCTCTTCTAAGGTACTTCTGACTCTCCAACTTTTCTATTAGCAGCCTGGCGAGGTAATTGCTGGCGCCACCAAGAAGGCAGGAGAGGGACTTGTCTTGAAGCTCCCTTCAAGTACATATCAGAGCGTTTCCTCCCACCCAAGGTGGGGACGCAGATGGGGCTTATAGGAAAGCCTTCAGATCGCCCCTTGGTGACAACCAGAGTGTTGTTCATTGACTTGGCTATTTGCTAGGTTTTCAAAATGCTGTGCAATGAAGATGTGTAATTTTGTATCATCAGAAAGTGGTTCCTGACAACATTAGTTGATTCTTATAAGGAAACGTTTGTTTATTGGGATGAAGGAACACAGTGTGCAGCTGAGGTGCGGAGGCGGTGACAGGGACCAGTCTCGGGGGGGGCCAGGCTCCCACCCTCCCGCCAGAGGCGTGCTCCCTCCCCGCCCCCACGCTGCGCCTCCGCAGCCACCTCTTCCAACTGCCTACTCCGCAGAGCAGGGCTCCCTGGAAATGGCCCCATCTGGACTCTGTCCTCCAGGGGCTTTGGAACTCTCTCTCAAGGGCTATTTGACTTCTGGGGGCTACCCTCTAGCTCAAACAGTGGTTGTGGCTCGGAAGAAAATTCTGGCTCATAATCAATGGCAGTGGGTTGGGTTCGGCAAAGCAAAACCGCTCCCCAGGATGTCTGAGGCTGCAGCGCTTCTCAAGAGCAGACAGCTTCATCTTTCTCTGGTGTGTTTGGACCACGCCCCACAACCTAACAGTTAGCAGCCCACCACCGAACCGCCTTCACCACTGGAAGATGTGTTCTACGACCACCCGCCGTGGTGCCACAGAACCAAGGCCTGGCAATCTGCTCTGTCACATACCGGGGGCCACGAATCAGAATTGACTCCCTGGCTGTAGATTTGGGTTTGTTTGTTTGTTTGTTTGTTTGTTTGTTTGTTTGTTTGACTTGCCCTCCAAATCTGTTTGCTGCTGTTGTGCTTGTTACCTGCCATTGAGTCTGACACAAGGCGACCCCAGGAATTTTCTATAGCTGATTGGCAGACCTTTCTTCCAAGGCATCTCTGGGTGGACTTGAACCTTCAAACTTTCCATTCACTGTTGAGTGTTCAGTGTGTTATGTGTTGGCACCACCAGGGATTTCTTAGTGGAAAACCAGGCTAAGTTAAATAGCATTGTCTTCTCCGGCCTCCTTGGCCGGAAGTCATCTCCAGCCTGAAGGTCAATGAGTTAGAACTTCTCAGGGCTGGCGAAGAGGGAGGAGGCAGTTAGAGGTGGGGTGGGGGTGGGGGTGGGGTGAGCTGGGAAGGAACAAAATGGTCCTTGGTCAGATGATACGGAAGGAAGTGGGCAGAAAGGGAAATAAAATGGTGCCAGAAAACAGGTGCCATTCCTTGACTCACCCCCCCCCCCCAGAATCAGGCATAGAAACCTGCCTGCTCTACCAATCTGTTAAGCCCACCCCACTGCACGCCACCCCTGGCATGGCCACAGTCACCCTTCTTGACACAGGCATCTACACTTGCTGACCCCACTGGGACAACAGGCTCCCCAAGGCCACCAGCCCCCACCACGCTGCTCGGGCTTTCTTGCCTTCCTTCTGGAAGCATGCTCCCCTCCGCTGCCTCACCAATGCCATTTTCCAGGCAACGGCCCAGCCTGCGGCTGCAGCTGGGCCTCTTCCTCTCCAGAAGCTGTGGCGTCACATCTTTTTCCGGTTTACATTCCAAAGTCAAAAATGGACTGTTCTCATACAAATAGCTCAAATAGCCCCAAAAAGGGTACGCCCAGGAGGCAGACACACACTCACATAGGTACACACATTCATGCACCCTCACCTGTCGCGCATGCAGACACACTCATGCACATGTATAAGCACATGTATATGCACATGTGCAGACACACTCTCACATACACGCACATATTCATGCACCCTCACCTGTCACACATGCAGAGATGCTCATACACATTCATATGCACACATGCAAGTCAAACACACTCATGCATGCACATGTGCACCTGCATGTGTGCACAGTGTGCATCATATGTGTGCATAGATCCACACACATTCATGAATGCGCTCACGTGTGTGCATGTACACACACTGTCTCACCCCCACGCACATGTGCAGGCATTTAAAATGTGAGAAGAACCACACTCACCACTGGAGGTTGTAGAAGTAGAGAGCCCCCTGAGGGATGGCAGGCCTCCTTACATGCCCCACCCCACTCATTCCTGAGCACATGCCCACTAGGTGGAAGGGTAGGTGGGATCGCCAGAATGCTACCCGCGAGTCGAGTTGAATTCTGGTATGCGCAGTGTTTCTGTAAGCCTCTGGAGGAGCCCTGGTTGTACAGTGGTTAGTGCATGGCTGCTAACTGAAAGGCCAGCCGCTCAAAGCCACCAACTGCTCTGAGGAAGAAAGACGAGGCTGTCTGCTCCTGTATATACGATGGCTTCAGACTGGGCTTGGCAGTCTAATGAATCCAAATTCTTAGGTTGGATGGCAGGCTGCTCATGGTGGCTCCCAGGATTGGCCCGCATGAGAGTGAGGCATTGGCTCAAGTCCAAAGGACCGGAGGTGGCCTTCTTGTTTCCTGGTTCGTTTTCCTGCTTCCTATTTCCTGGAAGCCCCCATAACTTAACATCTGGCCCATGAACTTGAAGTGGATTAGCCACTTCTGCAATAGTATGAACCATTTTGTTGATAAAACGTTTCTATTGATCGATCCATCTATCACTGGTTTTGCTTCTCTAGAGAAGCCAACAACCTAGTGCAGGAACCATCTGAACGCCTCGACTCTGCTGGGGTAAGCCCTCTTCCGATTCTCTCATGAATTACTCTTATGGTTCTCGCCTCTGTGAAACCCATGCTGGGAAGCTGTGCCAGATAATCCAAACTGGCTTCTCAGATCATTGCTTTGTTTCCCTAACCTGTGTTTGCATGGTCCTGCCTCATCGGAATTCAGCCAGTGAACCAACAGAACCTATTTGGCACAGGCAGAGGCCAAAGACCTATGTGCACAGGCCCTGCCTGAGATGTGGACCCAGAACACCAAGATGGCCCACTCTGTGAAGCTGGCCATTGGCCATATGCCCTGCCCACCTGCCCAGCCTCAAAGGCCCCCTGAAGATGTCTACAAGGACTCTGGGTGACCCTGTATGTGATTTATGGCACTTTTTTGTGTGGATGCCTGATGTGTCATTTACCCCTGGTGGCATCGTGGTCAGATTGTGGGTTGCTAACCAGAAGGTGAGCAGTTTGAACCCACCAGCCGCTCTGCAGGAGAAAGACAAAGCTTTCTACTCCCGTAAGCAGTTGCAATCTCAGAAACACACAGAGTAGAACTTCCCCTGTGGGTTTCGGACTTTAACTCTTGACAGGAATAGAAAGCTTTGTTTTTCTCCCACAGAGCGGTTGGGGGTTTCAAACTGTCGGCCTTGTGGTTAGCAATCCAATGTGTAGTCACTGGGCCATCAGGGTGCCCTGTACATACCATACAGCATTTACCTCACAGGGATTCATATGTCAGGGCTGAGCACACAAAACAAGTTTGAAAAGTGTAGCGCTTTCACCCTCCTCCCCACCAGCTCCCCACCGGCCCTGCAGCTCAGCGATCCCATACCTGGCGCGGAGTCTGCTGTTCCCTCAACCCATTTCCGTCTCCCCCCACCCCCGCTGGGTATGATTCCAGTGCTGACTCATTAAGAAATGGCGCTTCATAAATGGAGTGTATGAAGAAACGCGTGGCATCAGCATTGGAGGAAGACTTCCTAACAACCTGTAATCCGCAGATGACACAACGTCACTCGCTGAAAGTGAGGAGGTCTCAAAGCACTTGCTGGCGAAAATCAGAGACTACAATTGCTGATTACAACTCCACCTCAACACTGGACCCATAGGCAATATCATGCTAAATGAGAAAAGACTGACGTGGTCAAGGATTTCATCTTGCTTGGATGCACAATCAATGCTCGTGGAAGCAACAATCAAGACATTAAAGGACCCATTGGCTTGGGTCAATCTGCTACACGAGACCTCTTTAGAGTGTTGAAAGCAAAGATGTTACTTTGAGGGATAAGGAATGCCTGGCCCAGTGGTATTATCAATTGATTGCCTCATAGGCTTGTGAAAGTTGGACGTTGAATCAGGAAGAATTTATGTCTTGGAATCATGGAGCTGGTGAAGAATATTGACTGTACGTACTACGGACTGCGAGAAGAATGAGCAAATCTGGTTTGGAAGAAGGACAACCAGAGTGCTTCTTAGAAACGAGGATGGTAAGATTTCTTCCTATGTACTTTGAACATGTTGTCAGGAGAGGCCAGTCGTTGGCAAGGGACATCATGCTTTGTAAAGCAGATTGGCAGTGAAAAAGAGGAAGACCCTTGACAGGGGGCGCTGTAAGTCGGAGCCAACTTGATGGCCCCTAACAACAACTGCCTCCCTCACTACCTTAAGAGGTGACTTCTGGCCAACAGCAGCGGTAGAACCCATACTGTATGTACTTCCCCAGTTACACGCAAGAGCCTCCTACTTTACCTCAGCCTACAGTCTCCCGTACTATCGCTAGGTGGCACTGTTGTGTCATAAGAAGCTCTGCAAAGCTGGGGCACCACTTCAGACCCATCCTTCTGGAGGTGAGACAGCCGCCAAGGAAAACTTCTGAGGCTCCAGGAATGCTTGGGATTTTCCTCCCTTTTAGGAAGGATCTGTTTCAGCAGTGGGAGTCTGGGCTGGGTGTTTCACGCCAGCCAGTTGGAAGCCCCCCCAAATGAGGCCTAAAATAAATCCCTGGGTGCTGTAAAGTTCCTACCACATTCAGCTGCTACTCTGAGTCCAACCAAAGGTGCCTTGGCAGAAAGGCCTGGAGATCTCCTTCATAACAAACCAGCCACCAAAACCCCAACAGAGCACAATTGTACACATCTGGGGTAGCCACCAATCAGAATAAATTCCCCAGCAAACAGGTGGGTTTTTTTCTTTTTTAAAACAGGTGGTTTTTGAAAGGGCCTTAGCTTCATGCCATGAACTAGACCCCAGCTAATCACCTGGACCAAGCAGGGCAAAGGAGAATGAGGGTCAACAGGCACCTTGGCTCTTAGGTCCTGGGGTTTTCTGGCGCATCATAGGCACAACCTTTGACCTCAATGTGTAAACAGTCCAACCAGAGAATGGGTTTGATGTTTGCTGCTTCCCCCTCTGTCACCTCCCCACAGCCATACCACCCGCATGCCCTTCCATTTCCAGTCTCTGGGATTGCCCTTGAATTTTTTCCCTCCTACCCAACTCCACAGCTGCCACCCTAGTGCTATCTGCCATCATCTCTCCTCCCTCGTGCGAAGATAAACTACAGGATGCCTTGTCATACTAGAATTTCAGATCTCCCCCCCAAACCAACCTCACTGATTGGAAGTTAATGCCAACTCATAGCAACCCTGTAGGACAGGGTTGAACAGACGCTGTGAGTTTCCCAAGAGTGCTCCCCATGAAGCAGCTAATGGTTTCAAACTGCTGACCTTGTGGTCAGTAGCCCGATTCATAACCACTATACCACCAGGGCTCCTTGGAATTCCAGACAAGCAAAGGAGAAGTTGGAGTGGCATGTCTCCCAGGCACTATTGGATACCTACTTACACTTAGAACCTTGTTCTCTACTTACCTGAAGTTCAAATTGAAGGAGGCCTCTTGGTATTTGTTCGGCTTGTTTCTAAACCTGGCAACCCAACCTAGGCCCCTCCCTACACCCTCTCCTTGTACCTCTCCAATCCATTCTCTGCGAAGCAGCCGGATTGAACTTGCAGAAAATCACATCTGAGCGTGCTGCTGCCCGGTGCAAAGCCCATCATGACATGCAAGGTTGTCCAGGCCGGGCCAGCCACCTGGCTCTCAGCTTCATCTCTTACTGGTCTCCCAAACCTACATGACTTGCTTGTCACAGCAAGTGCTCTGCTGGTCCCTGGATGGGCTAGTGCACCAGGGCCAGGGAATGCTCCTCCCTCCCGCCCCCCCCCCC
>NW_022109980.1:10010316-10044276 GCF_000313985.2 Echinops telfairi
CCCCCCGCCAATCTATATGCAAAAAACGAAACCTAACATAGACAAATTCACAACCATCTTGTTAATGCTGACTCACAGCATCCCTTTGTGGTGGTCCGAGACGATAACTGTTTATGGGAGTAGAAAGCCCAGAGTTTCTCCCAAGGAGATGCTGGTGGTTTCGAACTGCCAACCATAAGGATCGCAGCCCAACTCACAACCGCTCCACCACCATTTAAAGCTCCTGAAGTCCTCAGTACCAGCTACCATCACCCACCTCACCAAAGAGAAGCAGCTCCAGCCATCCCATGAGGGGTGAGTTCATGAGATGTTTGACCACATAGAGCAGAGCAGGCTAACATTGCAGTTGACTGCTTGGTGTGGTCCACAAATGGCCCCTGCTTCAAACACACGCATCTCTGTCTAGAAGTTTCTTCCTACAGTCACCTGAACACTTCAAAGTCAGTCCTCAAACTTAACCATCAACTCTTCACGCCGAACTCTTCTTGAGTTGTCCCCTGCTTCCCCCAAGCAGAGCACCCCTCTCTGGGCACCACTTCTGCGCCACCCACTGACCTTTTCTGTTTGTTGTCAGGTGCTGTGGAGTGAGTCCCAACTCACAGCAACCCCGCAGGCAGCAGAAGGGAGCATCGCCCGGCCCTCAAGGAAGGGCCCAGTCTTGCTTATGTCTGTGCTTGCAGTGTCTGTCCCAGCGTGGGGCACTTCCTAAGCTTTTGAGGCGAGAATGGTTCAATGAGATCGTGCTAAATCTGAAACAGTCTGCTGGAGTTGACTGCAGTAACAGTCAGAGACACCAGGGGGCAGAACAACCTCATTTTCCTTGGTTTGAGTGACTGGGTGCTTCCCACAGGTGACTCTGGCTCAGCTCCGCTGTTTCCCACTTCCAAGACAAGGTGGTTTTGTTTATTGTTTTGTTTTTAAATCATAGAAACACAAAACAGGAAAGGGCACTAACAAACCATTTGGATCAGTCCTTTGCTTTCGGGTAGTTAAAAAAAGATTTCCTTTTCCGTTTCCATTGTTGTTGTTAGCTGCCGGTGCGTTGGCTCAGACTCAGGACGACCCCATGGACGACCAGAAGAAACCGTGCCTGGGGCCTTCGCCATAGTCACCCTCCCTGGAAGGCTCAGGTCCATTGCCCTGGCCATGGGATTCGGAGTGCCCTCCTCCCCGGGTGGGGGTGGGGGTGTCTCATCTTGCAGCACTCTATTGGACAGTGTTCATAAGGCTTGCCAACTGGCCAATATTCAGAAGTAGGTCACCAGGCCCTTCTTCTCAGTCTACCTTAGCCTGCAAGCTCTGCTGAGACCTGTCCATCCTGGGTGACTCTGCTGCTACTTGACAAACCAGGGATCTAGCTTTCAGCATCACAGCAGCAAGCAAGTCACCTGACCATTTCCTGATGACATTCTTTTATTTGTCACGGAGAAATAGCAGCGAGATGAGGGGGCCCGGAGCCCAGTGCTTTGCAGTGGGGGGCGCTCTTATTAGCTATCTCACAGATGAGGGGAAAGATACCGAGAGGCGATGTGGCTAAGATGGATCACACAGGAAGCCAGTCCAGACTTCAACACCAGTCTCCTGTCTTCTGCCTAGAGCCCTTACCTCTCTCACTCACACAACCTTTTTGAGGTCTGTTTATTTCTCAACAACAACCCAAAAAAGCACAAAATAAACTCTCATTGCCATCATATCAATAGTGGCCTATAGTGACCCCATAGGACAGAGTAGAACTGCCTGTGGGTTTCTGAGACTGGAACTCTGAGCCACGTGTGGAGAGAGAGCCTTTGCTCGGCCATGGGACCAATGCACTCGGACCGGTCAGAGAGACTCTTAGCAAGCTGCAGAGAGAGAGGCGCGCCAGGGTCCTCTTTTGTTGGAAGTGCCTTGGTAGTTTGGTTCCTGAAGTTAGTCCTTAGCTTTAGGCCCTAGTTACCAATTCTAGGGCCAGTGAAGTCCCACGCTCACCCTGTTCAATGTCATTTGCAGACCTTTGTGTACCTCGGCTCCCACTCCCACTCACGGATGGGAGATAAAAGGAGCGCCCTCGATTGATCTTGGCTGTTTTAAGTGGGATGGAAAGAGGGCTGAGAACACTCAGGTGCCAGGAAAGAGGAAGAGATTAATTAGGAACCATTTCAAGTTAGAGAGCCCCTTGGGGTAGCAGAAGGAGCAATCCACTGTCCTTCCTTAGATGCTTGGCTCCTACACTTCAGGGAATTCTCCAAGGCTCAGGTTCCTAGTGTGCGAAACTAGGGATGCCACAGATGCCTTGGAAACGTACGCAGGGACCCTCTATAAACTGGGAAGTGTTATTCAAAAGCCCCAACCCCACCAGCTATGAGTAGTCTGGCTTAGAGCCATCCTAAAAGACAGCGCAGAACTGCCCCCTTTGGCTTTCCAAGGTTACAAATCTCTATGGGCACAACAGCTGTATCGTTCTCCCACAGGGCGGCTGGGGGCTTTGAACCACAAGCCTTGCAGTGAGCAGCCCTTGGTGTAATCAACCGCGTCAAACGCTTGTTATTAACCAATTAGAAGAAGGTTTCCTTCCCTCCGAAGGGTTTGCCAGGATTAGAGGGGGCTGAGCTGCAAGGGGGTGGTGGGGAACAGGGTTGCAGCTGGGGCCTTCCTAGCCCTGAGACTTCGGACTGGCACTTCCCCCTCAGAGTCTCAGAGTATGGCAAGTCCTAAGGATCACACCACCTCCCTCAGGATTTGGGAGAGTCAGAGGAGATGGTGGTACCCAAAAGAATGACCTGACTAAGGGCATACGTTATTGCTATTGGGGGGCAGCGGTGGGTCAGTAGTAAAATTCTTGCCTTCCGCGGGGGAGGCCCGGGTTAGCTTCCCAGTCAAATGCTGCCCCGGGCAGCTTCGACCTCGACCAAAATGAGCTAGGAAGAAAGGCCACCTACTTGCCCAAATCAGCCAATCACAGGCCCCAGGATGACAACGGTCAGATCCACAATGGATCGTGAAGATGGCAGCGAGTTGGACGTGGGTCACCATGAGTTTGAGCGCTGACTCAATGGCAGCGAGCAAAGAGAAGCAACAGTTCTTATTAGGACACCAGGGGGCCACTGCAGAGGGAGGGAGTCAGGAAAGGCTTCCCTTGCCCTTGAGGTTGGTTTGAAAAGAGGAAGGTCATGTAGAAGAAGATGCTTGTAGGTAAGTCTTGCCAGGCATTAAAAAGGAAAAAAAAGCAAGGCAGCACAGCAAGACGATGGGAGTTGGGCTAATTAATCTCAAGAGTGGCCTAAGGAGATGGTTATGTGCATGGCCTAGCTCAAGAGGGGCCAGATGGGTGAGGAGTCCCAGGGTAGCTGAAGGAATGAGATGGGAACTCTTGCTCTGGATGAAATTCACACCTCCCTCAAGTCACTTCCCCCAAGGAAAGACGAAGGGGTCTGCTCCCATAAGCGTTGCAGTCTTAGAAACCCCCAGGGGCAGTTCTACCCTGTCCTATAGGGTCACATTGCGTTGGAATCAACTCGATGGCAGTGAGTTTGGTTTGGTTTGGTCTTCGGGGCGAGGAGCAGAGATAACCCTGCACCAAGCTCCTTTCTGACCCAGGGTCTCCCCCAAGGCCCTGGGCGGCATGCTCCACAGCTCTTCCCTGAGAAACCCTTCCCTAACTATGTGCCTCTGGTTGGCGAAGAAGAAATGCAAGAGCCCTCCCAGGGAATTGGTCTGCATTTCAATAGGGACTTTGAGGAGACAAAACCTTACCTCCCAGGGTCGCCAACTTTTAAACAGCTGGAGCTCTTGTTTCTGGCTTGAAGCTTCAGTGGATTCCAAGTGCCACCGAAATGGCCATTGTCTCCTGAATCCAAAGATCCAGGGAGCACAATTTGTTTTTCTCTAAGAGTCCCACCTAGTCCTGGGGGCCAGCTGGTGGCACGCTTTCGCTTGTGCTCTTGTTGGACGAAAATGCCATAGCGTGCCCTTTTCTATCTAGACAGACTTCGTGAAGCTTGTTGTAGGTACCGTTGAGTTGGTTCCGACCCTCAGCAGCACTGTATGGGTCAGAACAAACCCCTGCCCCGTCCCGTGCCGTTCTCACAGCCCTTGCTATCTCTGAGCCCACTGTTGGGGTCACCGTATCCATCCATCTCATCGAGGCCCTGCCTCTTTGTCGCTGCCCTTCTACCTTACCAAGCAGGATGTCTTTCGCCGGGGACTGGTCTCTCCTGACAACTTGTCCAAAGTACAGGAGATGAAAAAGCATTCTGGCTGTGCTTCCCGCAAGACAGATTTGTTCGTTCTTTGGGTCGTTCATGATCTAGTCAATATTCCTCACCTACACTGTGAGTGAGAGGCATTCACTCGCCATCCTTCTTTCTTGCCCATTGGACAGCTTTCATGTGCATAAGAGGGGGTTGAAAAGACTGTGGCTTGGGTCAGGTGCACCTTAGTCCTCAAAGGAACAGCCTCTCAAGAGGTCTGTGCAGCACATGGATTGACCCGATGCAATGCATCTTTTGATCTCTCGGGACTGCGGTTCCATGAGCATTGGCTGTGGAAGCAAGCAAGACGAAATCCTGGACACCTTCTATCCGCTCTCTGTGCAACACGTTGTCTATTGGTCCACTCGTGAAGATTTTGATTTGTTTCACATTGACTTTTACTGAAGACGCCAGCCTTTGATCTTTATCTGCAGGTGCTCCAAGTCCTTTGGCTTTCAGCAAGCAAGGTGGGTCATCTGTAAATTGAAGGTTGTTAACGAACCTTCCTTGAATCCTGATGCCATCTTCTTCTTCACAGAGTCCAGTTTCTCAGCTTATTTGCTCGGCATACACATAACATGGCAAAGGTACAACCTTGATGCACGCTTTTCCTGATTTCAAACCATGCAGTATTTCCTCATTCTGTTCGTGCTACTGCCTCGTGATCCATGTACAGATTCTGCAAGAGCAAAATGAAGTGTTCTGGAATTCCCATTCTTCTCAAGGTGATCTGTAGTTTGTTAGGATGCACACAGTCAAATGCCTTTGGCTAGTCAGGTAAACACAAGTAGATAGCTTGCTGGTATTCTCTGCCTAGAGCCAAGATCCATCTGACATCAGCAGTTCCAGACCCTCTTCGGAATCTGGCTTGAATTTCTGGCAGCTCCTTGTCAATGTGCTGCTGCAACCGTCGTTGGAGGACCGTCAGCAGCATTTTCTTTCCGTGCACTATAAATGATACTGTTTGATAATTTCCATCTTTTACTGAGTCACCTTTCTTTGGAAAGGGCATGGATATGAATCTCTTCCAGTCAGTTGGCTGCGAGCTGGGGGAGTGTTTCCAGCACTGTCTCTGTTTATTGAAGCATTTCGATGGGTATTTTGTCAATTCCTGGAGCCTTGTTTCTGGCTAATGCCTTCAGTGCAGCTTGGATATCTTCCTTCAGCACCGTCGGTTCCTGAGCAAATGCTACTTCCTGAAGTGGTAGAAAGTCAGCTAGTTCTTTTTGGTGCAGTGACTGTGTATTCTTTCCATCTTCTCTGGATGCCTCCTGCATTGTTCAATATTTCGCCCATAGAATCTTTCAAGATGGCAACTCAAGGTCTAAAGTCTTCCATTTCTCTCAGCTCGAGCTATGCCCAGCGTGTTCTTCCCTTTTGACTTTCTAACTCCAGGTCTTTGCACCTTTCATCACAATACTTTGTTTCGTCTTTCCAAGTCGCTCTTTGAAATCTTCAGTTCATTTCATCATTCTATTTGCTTTCTTCTTCTTCCTCTTCCTCTTCTTCTTCTCTTCCCTCACCTTCTTTTACCTGGACCCACCAGGAAAGGCCATGCGGCAGAAGAGTCACATTAAAGAAGTCACCGTGCTGCTATAGGTATTTCTGTGATGCGTTCAAGACATTGCTGGGCTTCATTGGCTAAATGCTCTGAGAGTTCGCTGGGAAACCACACGTACCTGGAAATGCCTGCCAGGCAGGTTCAGGGAGCCAAGGCCTAGCACCTGATTCTGAAGAGGGTGCTTGGAGGGGGCGTGTAAGGAACTGCTTCCTGGCTTTGCTATATTTGGATGCTGACCATGTCTCCTGCATAGAATGTGAGCATGCACTTTTCCTCACAGACGTAGCGAAAGAGCCTCTCAAAAATCAGGTGAATTAGGCAAAATCGGGCTTTGGATTATATGTCCCCAAACCAAACTCACTGCTATGGAGTTGATTCGGATTCAGAGCGATCTTATAGGACAGGGTGGAACTGCCCCTGTGGGTTTCCAGGACTATAACTTTTTACAGGAGTAGAAAGCCTCATCTTTCCTTATGGAGCGGCTGGTGGTTTCAAACTGCTGACCTTGGGGTTAGTGGCCCAATGTGTAACCACACGATACCACCAGGGCTCCTTGATTTTATACACACACACACACACACACATACATGTAATTTTCACATGGCCTATGGTACAGGAAGGGAGCCCTAGTGGCGGGTGGTTATGTGTTGAGCTGCTAACCTAAAGGTCAACAACAGGAAACCATCAGCCGCTCCTCAGAAGAAAGATGGGGCTTTCTACTCCCATAAAGAGTTACAGTCTCAGAAACCCACAGGAGCACTGGCACTGAATTATACGTGCAGACGTTACGGAATTGGAGACGGTTTTGTCATGTACCTTTTTGCCACAATTAAAAAATAGTAATAGACTAATAATGAGTATGAAGAAGAAAAAGCTGTTCTAAAATTGATTGTGGTAATGATTGTATAACTCTTCTTGATAGGATTGAATGATATGTGCATGAATGCCAACAAAATGGTTTTAAGAAAAATAAGGATCAAAACAAAAGCCCAGGGGCAGGAGGACAGCTACAGGGTCACTGTGAGTCAGAATTGACACGATGGCAAGTATGTTGGGTTTTGGATGCGTTTGCTTTGTTTTGGGGTTCATGGTATAATGGAATCTGTGTTGGCAGTGAGTTTGGTTTGGCGTTTAGATAGATAACATATATGTGAGATATAAATATATACACATCTCATATATAGAGTATGTACCAAGGCTCCCTGCTGTAACAGTGGTTAAGTGCTAACCAAAAGGTCAGCCGTTTGACCCCTCCAGCTGCTCCCTGGGAGAAAGATGCAGCAATCTGCTTCCAGGAAGATTTGCTGTCTTAGAAAGCCCACGGGGGACTTCTATTCTGTGCTATAGGCTTGTCATGAGTCCGAACAGACTCGACAGTGATAGGTTTGGTCCTTTGGTTTGGTTTTATCTTCATTCCTTGCTGCTGCTGTGGCGAAACTACCTCACACAGAGGCCCAAATGCAGGGCACCAGCT
Organism: Echinops telfairi; assembly: GCF_000313985.2. Lineage (NCBI taxonomy): Eukaryota > Metazoa > Chordata > Mammalia > Afrosoricida > Tenrecidae > Echinops > Echinops telfairi. Next base: position 10,017,581 of record NW_022109980.1, read on the forward strand.
CCAGCGGAGAGTTCCGCGGCTGGTGACGACTTGTCTCCTGGGTCTGCCTTCTTTGTCCCCAGAGCCTGTGGGTCTCTGCTGCTCTGTATACAAGGGACTTCTGAAAGTTGGTGGCGGCAAATCCCCTGCTTTTCTCGTGCACTTTTCATCAAACGACTCTTTCTTGGGAAGGAAGGGAAGGTGTACAGAGTTTCCCGCTCAACAATTCGTGCACATTTGGTTGCATGGCATCAATTGCAGTCCTCACAAGGTACCATCCCTTGTCCCCCTTCCTCCTAGTGCTTCCTGTCTCCATGTATCCTTCTTCCCTAACCCGCCCACCTTCGGTAAACGCTGTCCTTTTGATCTGCAATGATTGCTTATTCTAACATGGGGGTGAGTTCAGTTCCAAACCGGAAGGGCCGCGGTCTTGGGTTTCCTACCATTTGCTCTCTGGCCAGTAAGCCTGATCTCTTTTATCACTGTGAGTTCTGTTCTACACTCCCCCACTTCTGTCCAGAACCATCTACTGTGGTCCCTTTCACAGCAGTTGGTTGTGGTAGCTGGTCTTCATCTGGTTCTTCTGATCTCAGGGTCAGAGAGCTGACGCTCACATGCTCCATAAGTCCACCGGACGCATGGCCTCCACGGACTTTTGGAAGCCCTTTCATGTAACTCAGAAAGTGATTGGCCTAAGGGTGCACCCTACCCTGGTAGAGCCTCAAGTGCTTGACGGACGACATGCTATTCACTCATATTAGGGAGCGCGGTGCCATTAGATTAGATATGCAAGTATAGAAGTTATGATTCCAGCAGATATCTTGGAGGAATTCAGTTCAGTCCATAAGAGAAGGTTTCTCCCTACCACCAGCACCCCTAGTAGGTTTTCTGTCTTTTTGGAAAATTGTGTCTTTTCCTGGCAGTGTAGTTGAGAACATCCGCAGCAGAACAGCCACCCAGAGCAGTTTCTGCACGTACAACGCCCCATTCCCTGAGCTGCACAGCCGTTCTTGCCATATCAGCTCACTGGCCCCTTGGCTTCCTATCTAACCTTCCAATTGCTGCTGTCCACTGGATCCCCTGTCATCTTCCAAAGCAGCTTCTGCTGCACAGACGCAGGGAGAGGCCTAGCAAGATGGGACTGAGTAAATGTTCCAAGGCATGTTCTGCGGCATAGACGTAGAGACTGCGGAAACGTTTCCAGGTAGTTGTGCCACAGCAGCAGCAGGGAATGAAGATAAAACTGAACCAGAGGACCAAACCTATCACTGTCGAGTCCGTTCGGACTCACGATAAGCCTATAGCACAGAATAGAAGGGGTGTGTGTGTGTGTGTGTGTGTGTGTGTGTGTGAAGTTGCTCTCAAGTCAATTCTGCCTCACAGCAACCCCATGTGTTACAAAGTTGAACTGCTCCAGAGGGTTTTCTTGGCAGCCATCGTTATGAAAGCAGGTTGCCAGGTCTTTCTTTCGAGGTGCCAATGGGTAGTTTGGAATCACCAACTTTCAGAATAAAAAATGGAAACAGAGAAAGCTAAAGCTGTCAGCTCCCATCAAGATCTACAGGCTCCGAAACCCCCCCCCCCCCCCATAGAATCATATTCCACTGGATGGTGGTAGATGTTGTAAACCATTTGTCACACACACACACACACACACCGGGACCTGGGTTTTAGATGTTGTAAACCATTTGCCACACACACACACCCCGGGACCTGGGTTTTCAGTATCTGACAGTGCTCTGCTGCTATTTATAAGGTGTTAGATGGATAACTTCTCAGAAGTGGACAGCTTATTCTTTCTTTGTAGACTGCTCTTCGTCTGGGAGAGGTACAGCCAGAGTCCTCTTTAGAGGCAAGGATGGCGAGACTTGGTCTCACGTGCTTTGCGCATGTTATCCAGAGAGAACCGTCCCTGGAGAAGGACACTGTGCTTGGCACAGCAGCGGAGCAGCGAGGAAGCCCCTCAACAAGCAGGACTGACACAGTAACTACAACAATGGGCTCAAACCGAAGCACAATGGCGAGGACGCGCAGGACCAGCGGGACCAGGCGGTGTTTCGTTCTGTCGTGCACCTAGCAGCAACCCCCGGAGCCTGGCCCTGCACGACGAGTTCGGAGTCTGACTTTGTGATATCCAAAGAGTGGAGGTTGCCTGCTCTGAAGCAGGATGGGCAGAGGCATGGCTGGCCTCACTTCGTTCATCTATTCTGCCCTAAAGGAGCTTGGGCAGCTTGCTGTACAGCAGCGGTTCTCAACACCTGTGGGTTGTGACCCCTTGTGGGGGGGTGTTGAATGACCCTTTCACAGGGGTTGCCCGATTCATAACAGTAGCAATTTTTAAATAAATCATTTTATTGCGGCTCATACAACTCTTATTGCAATCCGTGTCAAGCATATTTGTACATTTGTTGCCATCATCATTCTCAAAACATTTGCTTTCTACTTGAGCCCTTGGTATCGGCTCCTCATTTTCCCCCCTCCCTCCAAACCTTCCCTCCCTTACGAACTCTTGATAATTTATAAATTATTATTATTTTTCCATGTCTTATACTGTCTGATGTCTCCCTTCACCCACTTTTCTGTTGTCCGTCCCCAGGGAATGAATTATAGGTAAATCATTGTGATCGGTTCCCCCTTTCTCCCCCACCTTCCCCTTACCCTCAACAGTAGCAAAATTACAGTTGTGAAGTAGCAACGAAACTTATTTTATGGTTGGGGTCACCATAACACGAGGAACTGTATGAAAGGGTCGCGGCATTAGGAAAGCTGAGAACCATGCTGTAGAGAAAGGCCTCAGTGGGGTGGAAATAGACTTGTGTCCATGCCCTCAGGCAGCTCCCCAGCCATGGCGGACAGGGCCCAATGTGAGCAGCATAGCCCAGCCTCCTCTCCCTTGATCTGACCGCCCAGCCAGCTGGGCAGGCTGTGTTCTCTTCTGAGAAACCTCAAGCCCTGGGGCCCCTGCACTTGCTGTTCTTGGGCCTGGAAGGTTTTTCCCCTAGATCTTTGCAGACTGCTTCCTTTTCATCTTTCAGGTCTCATTCAAAGGGTCAGTCCCTTGTACAGGTCTGGCCACCCAGAGGGGATCATAAAGTTTCCCTGCTGCCGCCTGGGCCACCCACGTAGACATACATACCCGGGAGTCTTAATCATCTGCCACTTGGTTTCCTTGCTCACAGTGGCCAAGGAAGGACTTGTGAGGAATTTCTGGGGGCTGGACCTACAGATATGGAGTATCCTAAGGGAAAGAGGGCCTGGAATCTCTAGCTCCTTTGTCTCCCTGACAACGGGAGGTGGGGGCAGGGCAGTGATGACACATGTATTTGAGTCATGTACAAGAGTTTGGCTCACATATAAGGGTAAGGAGCCTTGGAGACATAAAAGTGAAGCACTCGGCTGTCAACCAAGAGGTTGGTAGTTCTATCCACCTGGAGATTCCTTGAGAGAGAACAGCCTCACAGTTTGTTTCCCCCCAAGACGGCAGCCTTCAAAACCCACAGGGGTACTTCTACTTGGTCCTGTAGGGCCGCTATGAGTTGGAACTGACTCAACAGCATCCAACAACAAGAATAAGGCAACAGTGCGAGGTCATGGTGGTTCAGAAGTAGAAATGCTCACCTTCCATGTGGGAGACCCAGGTTCGATTCCTCTACCAGTACACTTCAGGCCCATCAGAGGCCAGTGTGTTGCTGGGGCATTGAACAGGTTTCAGCAGGAAGCTGCCAGACTAAGAAAGACTAGGAAGAAAAGCCTGATTGAAAAAAAACCTTCTGAAAATTAGCCAGTGAGAACCCTGTGGATCACAGAAGTCTCATAGACATATCCGAACCCTGGGTCAATGTCACCCATGAAATTCAATCGAGCACCTTCTGTGCCTAGTTGAGCACCCAGCACGCTCTCGGTCTCCAGGCTGTCATGGTCACTGCCTGCCTTCTTGGAGCTTGAAGTCCCTACAGGAGAGAAAGCCACAAATGAAATAATGAGAATGGAATCACCAATTCTATTAGTATGCGTAAATATTCCAATAGTAGGCATTTTGTTCAGGGCACCGAAGGATAAATGAGGGGAGCTTCCAGCAGTACGTGGGAAAATGGAAATTCCCTATGAACTTTTTGAAGTCCTCACAGAGATCCCATCCATCACCTAAAAATTATACAAATAAAAGTCACACTTACATGGTGAGTCCTCTGTGGCATGCATTGTTCCAAGTACCTTATGCATATGAACTCATTCAAGCCTTCTAAGGGCGCTGTTGTTGATCAGTACCTTTGAGTCTGATCCTTTTCCTAGCAGCCCTGGGAACAACAGAAGGAAAGACCAGCATTGCCATCACAATCGTTGCTACCGTATAAACTCGAATAAAAGCAACCCGGATATCAGTCGAGGCACCTAATTTTACCACAAAAATTGCATTAAAAATGTGCTGAACAACCCGGCTGATACACAAGTATATATGGTATGTTTGAGTCCATTGTGGCAGCCACTGTACTCATCCAGCTCACTAAGGGCCTTCTTCTTTTCCACTGCCCCTTCACCACGCATGTTCCCCCGCACACCCGGGCCCCCGCCCTGGACTGGTACCTGATGATGACACGCCCAAAGTGAGTAAAATGAAGTCTCTCCATCTCACTTCCAAGTGTCTAAGAGCTTCAAACCTGAGCGCTCCATTTGCGGAAGGCTATGGATGACAGTGAGAACCCCAGATCCATTTTCAGAGCCCTCACGTGGATTAAACTTCCATGGAATCTCTTCTGATGATTAACCAGGGAGGAGAAGAGTTTTGCCCTCAGGCAGCATGCATTGGCTAGGGATTACCTTCACTGCTCTCCAGCCATCCCAGGGAGGAGCAAGCTCCCTTAGCAGCTTGCCTGTGGCCGTACTGGGGGCTGCACAGCCATGAGTCGTGCCCTGACCCCTAGGATCAGGAAGCCCAGGAGAAATGTTGTAAGCTCTTCTGTGGAACATAATGTACGTGTCCCAATCCTGGGTCCACTCCCGTTTCTGAGGTCCCACCCATCACTGTGATGCCCTGATCTACCACCAATCATGACTTGGTTCCATACCTGACTTAAGGAGCTTCGGAGCTATGAATCCTTGATCTACGTTGTGACCACATGCTAAAGGGCTCTCTCATCTGCATGAGGTGTCTTTGTCCTGTTTAAGGCTTTATAAATGTTCTCCTTAAATTACACTGGAGGCCGGCCTCGGAGGCACGCCACCGACGACCATGTGCTGTGAGCGCAGCAGAGGGGATTGTGAACCAGGCCTGCCCTGCCCCCACCCCCACTCCTCACTCCCCTCTGCCTGGGTGTGCAAGCAAACTGAAAGATGGGTGGTTCCAATTGCCTAAGAGGCACCTGGGAAGAAAGGCCTGGTGATCCACGCTTGAAACCTGAGCCATGGATAACTCCAGAGGGCACGTCTGCTCTGACACATAACAGGTCCCCAGGAAATCACTTGAAGGCAATTGGTTTTATCTTATTTTCGTGTTGTTCCCAGGTAGCAGAGAGCCTTCTCATCTAGGAACCCTTTTTTTTTTAAAATAAATCATTTTATTGGGGCCTCTTACAGCTCTTATAACAATCCATACATCAATTGTATCATGCACATTTGTACATATGTTGCCATCATCATTTTCAAAACATTTTCTTTCTACTCGAGTCCTTGGTATCAGCCCCCACCCCCAATGAAACCTTGATAAATTATTATTATTTTTATATCTTACACCATCTATTGTCTCCCTTTACCCACGTTTCTGTTGTTCTCCCCTCCAGGGAGGGGGGTTAATACGTCGATTTTTGCGATCGGTTTTAAGAATCTTTGCAGTGAACAGATGGCTATTCCAGCTGGAGGTGCTGGGCTTTTTCTGGGTATGTGGGTCTTCTCAACACTGGACACTATAGCAATGCGTGCTTCCGGGAGCGGGGGTGGGGGGCTGGAAGGTTTGCCAAAGGGGTTCTTGGGCACAGATCATTGTAGGGGAATCATTTTCAGAGCATCAGTTCTCCCATGAAACACAGGTGAGAGTGCATCTTCCCCGGAGACCAAGCCCACCTCATTCTCCCCGCGCCTTGAGCCTTGGCTCCCAGAGCAAGGGCCTTCCTTAGGCCGCAGTTGCCCCAGCTGTCAATGCCCGCCTCGGTGAGGGAATAGAACGAATGGCATCATGGAACCTGCCTTTCTCTAAGGAAGAGGCAGCTCAAGCTCACGTATCCCTTCCTCCCTGGCCGGGTCACTACAGATGCATTTCTAACACAAATTTCCCGTTATGCTTAAAAGATTTCATCCAAACTTGCAGCATATGCTATTTTCTTGTGAATTACTTGCTAGTGTAGTTGAGATGGTAACTCAGTCCAGAGGGAACTTAGCGATAGTAGGAAGAAAGTAAAAGACGAAGTGGCAATGTTTGTCCACCAGGGAGAAAGACGAGGCTTTCTACTCCCGTGACGAGTGATGGTCTTGGAAACAAAGAGACAGGGCCCATTCTATCCCATCCTCCAGGGATGCTATGCGTTGGAGTCCACTTGATGGCAGCGAGTGTGTGAGGGCACAAAGTTTGTATTACGGGGGGGGGGCAGGATAAGGTGACCGTGGAAAGACTGTAGGACATACAGTTTTAAAAATCACATGTGCGATGTCTTTCATCGCTTAAGACACAAGGAACATTCTGACTGTACTTCTTCCAAGAAAAGGTTTGTTCATTCTTCTGGCAGACCAGGGTCCTTTCGATATTCTTCGCCAACACCATAACTCCAAGGTGTCGGCTTTTGTTTCCTCTGTTCTTCCTTGTTTGTTGTCCAGCTTCCGCATGCATATGGGGTGACTGCAAAAAAACCACGGCTTGGGAAAACACACTGTGAGTGTGCCCATTTATAGAGATACTGAGGCTACTGAGGTGGAGAGCTTTAGTCACGTGCCCAAGGTCACGCAGGCAGGGAGTGTGAAAAGACCTATTATTAGGGCCAGATCTGGGTAGTCCCTGGGCTTGTGTCGTGGTGGTCGTTGACAGCCGTTGCTTAGGAAGCGTTGCATCAACTCCCACTGCAGTTTAGAGCCTGTCGGTTGAGAGCTGGCGGCAGAAGCAGTGCCCTCAAGAGACGGGTGTGTGCTGCTGTGTTCCACCATTCATTGAGTTTGTAGCTGTGTGCACCATTCTGAACCTCAGTCAGTGAGCGAGCGAGGCCCTGCCTTCCAAGGGAGTGCAGATTGCCAGCAGTAAGTGGTCTTGGCAGAAAAGTCCCGTTTACAAGATTTCTTCTTTGTTCTAAGTTAGGATCCCACACTGGCCAGGTGAATGGGCTATAGTCCCAGACGTGCGCTGCCTCCCCCCTTAGCGTGGCTGAAAATGCATTACAATGTCAATATCATCTTATTTTCTGTCTGTTGGTATTGCTGTTTGCGTCGGCTCTGACTCACGGCCACCTTGCAAATCATTGAAATCAATGAATTCATTCAATGAGCTCTTCTCGAGTGCCAACTATGTGCCAAGCCCTCTTCTTGGTACCGGGACTACAGCACCAAGTACTCTATAGCCTCAAGCCCCCGCTTTCCTGGTATTTACAATGCAGCCCAGAGAGAACGACAAGGAAAACGAGTATGCAAAATAATACCCTTCTATGAGAAATGTTGCTGGAGAAAAAAATAAAGATGGGAAGGGGAACAGAGTGAGTTGGGGAGGAATGCAACTTTTAAAAGGTGGCCAAGGTAGGATGGCATGAGGAAGCGTCTCCTGAACAATGGCCCAAAGGACAGAGGGGTCCTGTAGCTTACCTTGAGACCCCTGTGTGTGTAAGATCTTAGGTATTCTCCTAACTTGCCCAAAGGTGCCAATTGCCAGTGGGTTGATTCTAAAAGTGACCCGTGTGCATCTTAGAGGCATTGTGGGTTATCCATTGGGCTGCTAACCACAATGTTGGTAGTTAAAACCCATCAGCTGCTCCATGGGAGAAGGAGGAAGTCATCTGCTCCTGTACAGAGTGACAGCTTCAGAAACCCTATAGGGCTCTTGTACTCTGCCCTCTAAGGTCAAGATGAGTCAGAGTCAACTCAAAGGCAATGGGCTTGGTGTTTACTTTTTCTTTCAAATTTGTCATGTTCTCCACACTTGAATATTCTCATGATTTCCATTCTGGTCATTCTTTTGCCATGAATCTAGCTTCCCTGCACCCTTATATTCTCATCTTTGTTGTACAGCATTTGTTGATGGTTTGATTCATAGGGTTCTTAATTTTTAAAAAATATTTTACATTTTCTTGTTGTTTAATTCTCGGTTTAATATTCACAGCCAAACATACACCCATTTAACAGTTATACAACTAGTTCACCTTCCTTTTCTGACAATTTCAGGGCAATAGTTTCAGGACTTCATCCAGCTTCTATGGCTCCAGAGTCTGTTCTGCATTTCCCCCACTTTGATCAAGATTCTTCTGTGAAATCTTTGTTCAACACACTCAGTAATGGTTCTTGAGCACCATCAAGTTCTTCTGGTTCCATAGAGACAATTATCCACACATTCCACATTCTCTTATTCATTATTCTTCTTCCTCTGTTGCTCCAGGTGAATAGAGATTGTACCTTGGGTCCACAAGGTTTTCCATGGATCTACAGGGTTTGAGAAATAGGTCAACAAGGACTCTTTTTCAAGGTGCCATAGGGTAGATTTGAATCTCTAACCCTTTGCCAAACAAATTAACCATTTATTTGCATTACCCATGGATTCCTGCCCAAAGTGGATTCCTTCTTCTTGAATCTACTTACCAGGTATCAGACAAAGCTAGGCACCCACCCACCCTGCCACATAGATCCCCCAAAGTCTCAAATCAGGGATAATCTGCCCTGCACCTTCTTAGGCTCCTGATGCGGGCAGGACTGAGGAGCTCAGCTGCTGTCTGCCCTGGTGGGTTTGTGCTTTTAGCCTGAAGGCAGCCCTCTCCTAGCCCCCTTCTCCCCCCATGCCCCACAAGCCTGTACTTTGCAGAGCCACTCCTCTGTGGAAGGGTGCACCATTTGCACCAAAGAGGGTGCTTTCAAAGTCCAGGCAGTGCTTGTGTGTGTGCCTGTGTGCATGTGTGAGCACTGGGGTGGGAGTCTGGGGCCCTCCTATTTTATCCATTCATATGCTGCTCAATTTCCAGCATAGGGCTAGTGAGTTGCTGGTCATGGACTCCAATCACCTTCGTTCATTCTACAGTGCAGCCTGGATCCCTTTCCAGGACAGAGATCAGCTCCAACAAGAAGCACCTGCATGGGGCTGCTCTCCCAGGGGGAGAGATTGCAGGCCAGGCCTCAGGTTCCCTGCTTGCTGGTGGTGCCGGGACCAGCCTGTTTTGCTAAAGACTGGAAGAACGCCAAGTGTAGAAGTCACTTTGCTTCCTCTTGGCCCCACAGTCACTTTAAGCTGCGAACAAAGTTAAAAGAAGAGATCTTTGATGTTGTTCACTTGGGAGATCCATCAGGTGGGGGCAAGGCCGGAAATGCCAGAGTGAAGGGCTCCGGGTCGGGTTGCATTGATGACGGAGGCACTGCCTGGACTTTGTTTTTCGATGGTAAACAGTCCCCGGCATAAACACAGCCATAGCAGGGAATAACAAACAAAACAGGAATGGGACCTGCCTTATGGGGGGGTGGGGAGGCAGGGGATGAGGCAGCTCAAGAGGGGCCTTCCCTGTGGAATTTCCTGCCAGGAGCCTGATGGATTTTCCATTCTTGTCCTCAAATGAACACCTGCCTAGGGGCTTAGTGGATGGCCAGAGGCGCTCAGTAAGGGCAGCCCCCCCCTCCCCCTGGAGAGTGGGTGGCATTGTGTCACCAGGCCTGGACTCAGGAAGCCATGGGAGTCAGACCTGGGCTGAGAACTGCCGCAACATTCCTCCAAGCAGCCCCAGACCCCGATCTGTTCCCAACCCAATCTTGGCTCATTCCCTTTCATTGCACTGGAAACTCTTGCCAGAATGGGCTCAGCCCCGCCCTGCTTTGCACTGGGGCAGGGGTGGGGGATGGGGCAACCGTGGTTTCAAAGGAGTCTGGTAGAGCCATGGTTGTTTCACTGTGCGCCAAGGTTGGTGGTTTGAACCCACCCAGTTCCTCTGCGCCTGTAAAGATTACAGCCTAGAAAGCCCTAGGGGGCAGTCGGACTCTGTCACACATGGGGTGGCTGCGTCAAAAGTGCCTTGACTGCACCCAACAGCAGCAACCGGCGTGTCTTCTGGCGTCCACTCCCCGTGGCTGCCCACTGCGGGGGCACTGCGGGGTAGTGGTGGAGAGCTCGCACTCCGTCTGGATTTGCCTCTAGGCTCGATCATTTACCATCTGTATGATATTAGATTAACTACTTAACCTCTTGACTAGCCACTTAACCTCTCTGTGCTTCTACTTCCAGAGCTGATAACGGGGCCGCTAATGGCCCTTACCCCACCTCGCAGTGGTCAGCCCTTAAGTGAGTAAAGATTTGCCCTGCACTTAACACAGTGTCAGGTCCACGATGTCGCTCACTGTGTGCTCAGAAGCCCATCTTCTGACTCATAGCAACCCCCGCTGACAGAGCAGAACTGCCCCAGAGGTTATTATTATTATTTTTTTTGAGACTGTGATCTTTCTAGGCCAAACAAATGTCTCCCTCTTTCACCAAGAGCCTTGGTGTGGTTTGGACCACCCACCTTTTGGCTGGCACCGAGTGCTTAACCCTTGGGTCACCAGGACTCCTCACCTAGTACACGATGAACACTCAATCCTCCCCTTGGAACAGGCAGCTCAGCTGCCACCTCTGTCTCAAAGTCTTGCTCAAAGTCTTCTTCTTAGGGGTGTCTTCCCATTTGGGACAATGATCTTCTTAGTTACGTTCACTAGACATCCAAGCTGGGGCCAACAGGCGCCGTGGGAGGATCATGAAGGAACCAAGGAGCAGCCAGGGCCACTGACGAAGAAGGGAGGGATGGCTGAGATGCATTTTCTGTCGATGCACGCCACACCACCCCCCACCCCCCGGCGGTGGTTCTGTGGGTGCACGCCACCCACTGGTGGGAGTCCTGCTCTGACAGCAGTAAAACACCAAGCGGGAGCCCTCACAGCACGTGCACAGCCACCAGCCACCTGACGGTGGGCCCCTCCTCACCCGGGCACAGGGACTTGCATCTAGGAAGGGACTCGGGGAACCTTGGTGAATGGCAGCACGGAGCAGAGAAGGGATACTCAGAGGAGCCAGGCGGTGGCCATGGACACTCTCCAGTCCTGAGTGGCTTCTCTACATGAAGATGAAGGTTCTGCACCCCCCCGCCATCAAGTTATGTGGCTAACAGCTGGTGCCAGCGCATCTGGGCCCAGCACGATGCTCTTCTTAAGCCTTCCTCTGGAGTACTGGCCAAGTTTGGGTCAAAGGCAACAGGGGAGGGAGGGAGGGGATAAACCCAGAAGCCTCTACCAGGTTTGCCCTTCCGCTATGTTTTCCCTTGAAGGGACCCATGAGGCACCCTGAACTGGATCCTGGCTGCTCAGTGTGCCCACTGATGCCACGGTTCGGGGCCAATCCTGACGGAGCCCAGAAGCAAACTGCATGCGTTTCCTTGCCTTGGAGTTCTGCCCATCCAGGGCTCTCCGCCCGCCTCCCTGTGGGGCTCCAACACACCCAACTCTTCTCCTAATCCAAAGGTCGGCAGCTTCCCCCCATCCGGCGGTACTGAGGAAGACAGGCCTGGTGATCCGCTGCCATAAAAGACTTCAGCCAACATGCGGGTGGCTCGCCATGAGTTGGAATGGCTCTCCTTCCAATATGCTTGGCCCAGTTCCTGCTGAACTTGAGGCCTGCAGGTGCTACCCACTTCCATTTCCTCCAGGCTTACGACTACGGAGACCTCCAGCACTTCCTGAGTCACCTCTGCTGTCCATTGTGGCTGACCTTGGACTCTACTGGGAGCCCAGCTATTTTCTCGGTGGCCCCAAGCCACTGACTCTAACCTGACTTCTGTTCTTTGTGCCGTCTCTTGCAGAAGTGATTTCTCTGTGGGCCACAAGTGACCACGGCCTTTGAGTATAATTTCCAGCATCAAGCCAGAAGACCCTGATCCTTTTTGGTTTCAAATTGTTGAAGCCAGAGGTGGGAGGAGGTGGGCAATCAAGCTACAGTCCCTCTGATCATACTTTCTTAACTTTATAAGTACGGATTCTATGAGCGAATCCCTGAGTTACTGCCACATCCCCTGAGATCCAAATAGCATGGTTTTGAGCCCCACCCTCTACCCCTGTGACAAGACCCATGCTAGTCAAGATCCTTGTCCAAGAAATGTGTGGCTTTCTTAGAACAAGAGCCATTCTCTCCTTGGGCCTCAGCTGGCCATCGATCTGTGCTTGGATCCGATCAGCCCTGCCCAGTAGAAACGCCGCTGCAGAGCTCATGGAACATTGCCCAGTAGCCACAGTGAAAAGGAGAATGGAGCTAATCCTATGAAGCGAGTTTGTTTTGTTTTGTTTCTTTGCTCTTTATGGTAAGCAAGAGGAGAGCTAACTGCAGGCATCCATTCCTTCTCATCTTACGGAGAATCAAAAGTTTGCCATGCTCTCCAAGGTGTAAGTGGGCAATTCAGCGACAATAACTGCATTCACCATGGTGTACAACGACCACTAGCTTATTTACTAACAGCATTTTCCTTCTCCCCAAACAGAAACTCGGTGCCTCTTCAGCAATAACTCCTCACTCCATCTCCCTTCCACCCGCCCCGCTGCTCCTGGAAACTGCTAATAAATTTTTTTTCTCTCTGCACTTGTCTGTTCTGGGCACTCCATGTAAGTTGAATGATGACAATATGTGTTTTGTGATGGTCTTAGTTTGCTCCGCATCATGTTTTCCAGGTTCCTCCATTTCAGAGCACGCATTGGAACTTCCTTTCTCTTTATGGCTGAGTGCCATATATATGGATATACGAGTACGCTGCATAACACCTATTTGGACAATGTCTGAATGCATATACGTCGGTGGGCCCCTATGATTTTTTAGTTTTTGAAGGGAAAGCGACTCTTCCTTTGGTTGTTTATCACACACACACACACACACACACACACACACACCGCAATGGTTTTTATAGAGCTGTGGAGGTGTGGCGGTTACACGTTGGGCGGCGATCCACATGGTTGGCAGTTCAAAACCACCAGCAGCTCTGAGGGAGAAAGACTGGACTTCCTACTCCATAAACAGTTACAGTCTCAGAAACCCACAGGGGATCGTCCTGACTCAACCCTCAATGGCACTGAGTTTGAGTTTTTTAGTTGTTTTAAGATGCATAACTCAAACTCTTGAAGAACTGAACCACGAGTTGAGATATAGGTGAGTGAGGCAGAGGACTTGGCTCTGGGATGGGCATATCTGTCCGCTACCTGATGGTGGACCCCTCCAGTGGGCAGGCAGGTGGAGTGGTGGGTGTGGCTGGGTGCATTTTATTCCCTCTCCACTCCTTTCTCTTGCTCTGCTCCTGCAATCACCCTCTCAGCCTCTGTCTCTTTGTAGGCGCTTTGGTGGCGTAGTGGTTACACATTGGGCTGCTAACTACAAGGTATGCAGTTTGAGACCACTAGCTGTTCTGCAGGAGAAAGATAGGGCTTTCTACTCTCATAAAAAGTTACACTCTGGGAGACTCACAGGGGCACTTCTACCCTGCCCTATAGGATATGAGTCTCCATCAACCCAATGGCACTGAATTTGGTTTTGGGGTTTATTGTTAGCTTTGTTGCTGTTGAATTGGGCTAGTCTGCAACAAGCTAAACTAAAATAAATTATAAAGAAGGAACACAGACTTATCACCGTGCAAATATTTGGTAGCCACATGTGGCTGGTGGTGATGGTGTTGGAAATTGGACCAGATACTCTCTGGTTCTCATAGTGAAGGGCTTCATGTGTTTCATCATATCTTCCATTTATCTCCTGCAGTGTGGCCTCATCTGTGGGCTTCAGCCTCTATAGCCCTTTTGTCCCTGGAGCACTTCAATGGTGGCTCTGTGTATTAGCTCTAGCTCTTTGGCGTGGACCCACAGGACGGTGAGCTGATGGCTTCCCAGGACTCGAGGGGCCTTGAACCAGACACAAAGGTTGCTATTCTTCTGTGCTTACAGCCTGGCTGCTGTTAGAACCTTCTATCTAGACCGAGAGCCACCACCACCCCATCCCAGCAGAGACATCTAGGGAGGGCCAATCCTTGGGACCTCTCTTAGGCGTTTGAATTTCAGAGCAGGCGCTTGAATGGGGCCACTGTGGTCAATCACAGAGTGAAGGCAGATCCATCATGAAGTGTGTTACCCCAAGGTTTGCAACCGCCATTTGTTGGTCGATTTGCCTTTCTGTGTGGTGGTTTGCGTATTGCTATGATGTTGGAAGCTCTGCCACCACTATTTCAAAGTGCAGCAAGGTCACCCATGATGAACACATGTCAGTAGAGCTTTCAGACTAAGCCAGACTAGGAAGATCAACCCGATGATCTACTTCTGAAAACCAGTCAATGAAAACCTTATGGGAAAAAAAATAAATCACTTGATCGGTGGCTCTTACATCTCTTATTACAATCCAGTCACCAATTATATCAATCACATTTGTGCATATGCTGCCATCATCATTTTCAAAACATTTTCTTTCTACTTGAGCCCTTGGTATCAGCACCTCTTTTTCCCCTCTCTCCCCCACCCTCCCACCCTCTTGGACCCTTGATAATTTATAAATTATTATTATTTTCATATCTTACACTGTCCACTATCTCCCTTCACCCACGTTTCTGTTGTTTGTCCCTTTGGGGGCAGTGTTTATACATCTTCATTGTGATTGGTTCTCCGTTTCTGCCCCTTCTTCCCCCACCTTCCCCTTACCCTCCTGGTAAGGATACTCTCATTATTGGTCCTGAGGGTTTATCTGTCCTGGATTCCGTGTGTTGAGAGTTCTTAATTGTACCAGTGTACATGCTCCGGTCTAGCTGGATGTGTAAGGTAGAACTGGTGTCATGACAGTGGTGGTGGGAGGTGGGGGGAGAGCATTAAAGACCTAGAGGAATGTTGTGTGTTACGTCAGTATAGTGTCCAATAGACTGCAGGAAGATGAGCCTCTGAGATGGGGGGATCCCCAAACTAACTGCCATCGAGTCAAAACTGACTCATAGTGACCCCCTTGTGGGTTTGCATGACTGTAACTGTTTACCAGAGTAGAAAGCCCAGTCTTTCTCCCATGGAGCTTCTGGTGGTTTCGAACTGCCAGCCATGCGATTGCAGCCCAACTCGTGGGAGCGCACTCCAAATACCCAGTAGCCAGTGGACCTTGACTCATGTCATTGTACTTGGAGCCACCAGGCATCAGCGACAAGTCAATGGCAGCTAATAATAGCAACCACAACGCGAATGGGTTCCCTTTGATCATACCCTAAAGCAAGTTGGGGATGATTCCTCTTTCAAATGTCACAGGGTCAGGGCCACTATGAGAATGAGCTACCTTTCCCTCCAAAGGGCCTTCTGAAATGGGAGAGAAAAGGGTGGCACTGTGGCTTCTGTGTTGGGAATCACATGGGAGCTTGGGCCTGTCTTCACCCTACTGAAACATGGATGAAGATCCCTAACTGGTGTGGCCATGGGGCTACACGTTTGCGGGGTGGGTGATATCACCAGGGTCTCTGGTGGGTGTTTACAATACTCCACTGCTAACCCAAAAGGTCACCAGTTTGAACCCGCCAGCTGCTCCTCGAGAGAAAGACGTGATGGTCTGTTTCTGTCCAGATTGATAGGCTTGGCGACCCAATGGGGGTAGTTGCCCCCTGTGCTGCTGAGCAGCTGTGAGTGGGCATTGACGAAACACCCGTGTGTGGGTTGGCTTCGGGATTTTTTGGGCTATCCCAACATGAACATGCCAATGGGAGCATGCCACAAGCATGCATTGTGGTGAGGCAGGGGGTGGTGGTGGGGATGGGGGGGGGGATTGCCACATTCTGGAACAGGGCATCCGAGTGAGAGGCCTCAATTTGTCTGGGGCCTGGTGCTACTCACTGGGGCAGCTACGGAAGACTAGGAGTTTGAGCAATGCTCAAGAAAACCCCAGAGGAAGGGCCAGCCGACAAACCCAGGGTCCCCACCGGAGGGCCCTCAGGACCAACCCCTTTTTGGGCAGTGAAAACATAGGCCTGGGGTTGGCCAGTGCAAGAGCCTTAAACCGCCCTGCTTTCTTTTAGGAATGGACGCCCTGCTGCGGGTTGAGGGAGCTTCCAGGGATGGGGAGGAAGATGGGGACTGGACAGAGGGACTGACTAGGGTCCTACATCTCCCAACCTGTGGGAGGGGCCACCTCGGGCCAAGGGAAGCAGCAGCTTTTGCTTTTGCAGCTGCAGAGGCAGCGGCAGTGAAGAAAGCGGGAGGGCATCCGGCGGCGGGAAATGCCTATCAGTGTCATCCCCAGCTGCTTCCGGCTTCCGCCTGCAAGGAGTCCATAGTTCCTCTGTATCCCCGCCAACTCCTTTTCCCTGCCCCAAGTCCTGGCATGCAGCTGTGCACCTCCACTCTCACCCCCAGGGTCTGCATCACAGGTCCTTTGAGGGGATGTCAGCTCCCCATTGTTCTCGGGGCTTCTCCGGCATTCCTTTGGCTTATGAGGGGAAATGCCTCAGAGATGCTTAACCTAATAGTCACCAGCGCTTCTGGTCCCTCAGGGGACACTGCTCAAGGGGTCTGACTAGCACACCTTCACCAAAGTACCCATCTGTGGAATATGTAGGCTTCATGGATTGAATTGTGTTCTCCCCAACTATGTGTCAACTTGACTATGCCATAATTCCCAGTATTGGCTGTTTGTCCTTCATTTCCTAATCTGATGTAATGATCTTCCATTTTCTGTGTGGTAAATCCTAACTTTTATGTGTTCATGAGGCAAGATTAGTATGGGGGGTATCATGAACCACAGCCTTACAAGAGGGTGTGACTTAAGGCCCCACCCTTACTCAAGTCACGCACCTATAACTTAAGTCACACCTTTTATCTTCAAAGAGAAAAGAGGAGAGAGAATGGAGCAGAGATGAAAGGAACTTTACTCTCACCAAGGAAGAAGAGCTAGGAGCACAGCACATTCTTTGAAGCTAAGATGCTTTTGCTAAGAATCTTTGAGACATTGAGGATGATTGATGCCAAGACACAAGGAGATGTCCAATATGGGGCCCACAAAAGTTGCAAGGAGACAAAAGACTTCCCCCCCACACCTGACAGAGAAAGAAATCCTTCCTCTAGAGCTCGTACCCTTTACTTAGACTTCCAGCCTCCTACACTGTGAAAGAATACATTTGTTTCTTTAAACTATCCACTTGTGGTATATCTGCACCAGAGAACCAAGACACTTGGGCACCACCCTAAAAGCCACAGCTAAGTGTCCTTCCTCTCTCTCTTACATGAGCTGCTGTGCGTACATACCCACACGGTTCTATAGCCACAGTCACACCCCATCCCCGATCGCAAGCATTTCCACACAGTTCTGTACACCTTCTTACACACACAAACTCCCACTCAGCCCACTCTTCCAATGGTTGCAGGAGCTGACAACTCCCATAACTGGCAGACAAGATGGCAGGTTGCTGGCTCAAGGGGTTGTTGTTGTTGTTGTTGTCAGGTGCTGTTGAGTCAGCTTCAATTCATAGCTACCTCATGCTCAACAAAACAAAACATTCTGATGCTGTGCCTTTCTCCAAGTGTGGTTAGGGTTGAGTCCATGGTTGCAGTTATTGTGTCAGTCCACCTCACTGATGGGCTTGATCTTTTCTGCTGCCATTCTACTTTACAAAGTATAATGTCCTTCTCCAGGAACTGGTCTCTCCTGACAACACGTCCAAAAACCTTGCGAAGAAATCTCGCCATCCTCACTTCTTCTTTTTTCTTTTTTTAAAACATTTTATTAAGGGCTCATACAACTGTTATCGCAATCCATACACACATCAATTGTGTACAGCGCATTTGTGCATCATTCTCAAAACATTTTCTCTCCACTTAAACCCCCGACATGAGGTCCTCATTATTCCCCTCCCTCCCCGCTCCCCGCTCCCTCATGAGCCCTTGATAGTTTATAAATGGGTATTTTGTCATATCTTGCCCTGCCCGACATCTCCCTTCACCCACTCTTCGGCTGTCTGTCCCCCAGGGAGGAGGTCACACACAGTTCCTTGTAATCGGTTCCCTCTTTCCTACACATTCTCCCTTTACCCTCCCTGTCTCGCTACTCACACCACTGGTCCTGTAGGGCTCATCCACCCTGGATTCCCTGTATTTTCAGTTCCCATCTGTACCAGTGTACATCCTCCGGTCTAGCCAGACTCGCAAGGTCGAATTCGAGTCATGGTAGTGGGAGCGGGGAGGAAACATTTAGAAACTAGAGGAAAGTTGTATTTTTCATCGTTGTTACATCGCACCCTGAGTGGCTCATCTCCTCCCCGAGAGCCCTCTGTAAGGGGATCTCCAGTGGCCTACCAATGGGCTTTGGGTCTCCACTCCGCACTCCCCCCATCATTCACTATGGTAAGATATTTTGTTCTGATGATGCCTTACACCTGATCCCTTCGACACCTCGTGGTTGCATAGGCTGGTGTGCTTCTTCTTTTTTATTTTCTGTCTTTTCAACAACCTTTTGCTTTCTTCGTGCAGGATATTCTTTTTATTTGTTTGCTTACTGTCTAGAAGATTTCTCCCCCCCCAAAAATAACCCCCTTTTCATTGGAAGCTAATACAGATATCATATCATTCCATAGTTCAATCACATCAAGCAGTATTTTATAATTGCTACCACAATCCATTTCAAATCATGCTCTTTCTTCTTGAACTCCTTGACATCAGCTCCCTTTTATGCGCCTCCACCACTGTACCCCACCAGAAACCCTTATTCTACTTGCTGTCTCCATAGGTTCATCAATTCTGGGTTTCACATATGGAAAATCAGGAAAACATACAATTCAAGAGGGCTACCCCAATGACAAAATACCTCAATATGAAAAACCCCACAGAAAGTATTGCAAACTAGATCAGGCCCAAAGTGCATCAGAAGGTAGATCAAGTGACAAGGCTTTAATCATTCAGGTCAAGTTTATCATTTTGATCTCCTATAGTCATCTCTCCAATACTCTGGTAATCAATTGATTCCTATCCCTCCATTATGGTGTGTTAGTCTGGGTAGACTAGAGAAACAAAGTAATACACACTCACGTGTATAAGAAAGAGCTTTATATACAAGAGTAATTGATTGTTGAGAAAACATCCCAGCCCAGTCCAGATCAAGTTCATAAGTCCATATGTCTGATACCAATCTATAAATTCTTCTTCAGACTCACACAACATATGCAATGATGCTGAATGCAGGAAAATCACAGGCCAGTAGGTGAAAAGTCTTGTGGATCTAGTAGTGGTGGAAGCAGCTCAACACTGGCGAGGGTCTCCGCATGGCTCTTCCAGGTCCGGAGCTCTGGCTGCCATCAGCATAGCTACATGTGTCTTGTCAGTAAAGAGTCTCTCAGGAAGTGAGTGTGTGTCTAGCCTCCAGGGAGCTATTTATCTCCTTAGTGCCTCCAAAGGAGGTTATCAAGCTATGACCCCGATTGACAGGCTAGACTCCACCCCTTCATTCTTAATCCTCTCAAAATTGATAAAAGATTATGCAACTACCACAGAGGGAAATCACCAGAGGCTTCTTTCTTGATGTAATCCCACAACTGATTTGGTCTTCAGTCATTAATGTTCCATGTGTCAAATTTGTTTTAGAAATGGTCTCTACCAGAAGATGTACACTGGTACAGATAGGAACTGGAAACAGGAAATCCAGGGAGGATGATCCCTTCAGGACCAATGGTGTGAGTGGCGATACAGGGAGCGTAGAGGGAGAGTGGGTTGGAAAGAGGGAACGGACTACAAGGATCTACATGTGACCTCCTCCCTGGGGGACGGACAACAGAAAAGTGGGTGAAGGGAGACGTCGGACAGGGCAAGATATGACAAAATAATAATTTATAAGTTATCAAGGGCTCATGAGGGAGGGGGCAGCGGGGAGGGAGGGGAAAAATGAGGAGCTGATGCCAGGGGCTTAAGTGGAGAGCAAATGTTTTGAGAATGATGAGAGCAATGAATGTACAAATGCGCTTTACACAATTGATGTATGGATGGATTGTGATAAGAGTTGTATGAGCCCCTAATAAAACGATTTAAAAAAATGGTCCCTAAATTCAGGTGGGATCTATTCAATATCATATTTTGGCTCCCATTGGGCTTGTTTTAATCTTCTTCAGTTTCAACCTGCACTTGCATATGAGCAATTGCTCTTCCACGGTTGACCCCTGACCTTGTTTTGCCTTATGATATTGGGCTTCTCCGTGGTCTCTTCCCACAAGTGAACTCAATTTGACTCCTGTGCATTCCATCTGATGAGGTCCACGTGTATAATCACTCACCGTCTACGCTGTGGAAAACAGGCATTCGCGATGAAGATGTCACTGGTCTTGCTCTCGGTGCTGGTATACAGAAGGACTAATGGCTATATAAGGAAATTAACAAAGGAATGAGGCCATGCATGGAAAAATCACAGGTTGCCAAGACAATGCCTTGATGAGAAGATAATAGACCCTGACCGGAACATGACAACCAATGTGAGGCTGCAAAACAACCCAGGAAACGGAGCAAACCAATGACCCCTCCTCAAAGACCAGGGCCAACTCAGGACACTTGTGATCACAGGTGATCTAAAACGGCGTTCTCAGCACTCCCCTGAGACATGGACTTCGGACATGTTGTCAGGACAGACCAGTCCCTGGAGAAGGACATCATGCTCGGTAAAGTGGAACGGCAGTGACGAAGAGGAAGGCCCTCTAGGAGATGGATGGACACCTGGCTGCACCCCTGAGCTCTGGCGCAGAAACAGTCGGGAGGATGCCACCGCACCGGGCAGAGTGGGTGCTGTCGTACAACACGGAGTCGCTACGAGTCAGAACTGGCTCGGTGGCACACACCACCAACAGCGTGGTTGCACTTCTTCATGCTTTTTCTATTTCCATGGAGAGTGATGTAATGTTTTGGAGTACTAAGCACACCAATGTGAACTAACTGGCTATTGCTGTTTACGGCACTCTGTGTGTTTTGGATCATTAAGCGCCAGGCATTAAGGAACAAACAGACCATATATATTGATTTCATTGGGTCCTACTCACCAAGCAGGACCAGGCCAGATTTCTCCCTGGTGATATTTAATTAACCACATGGTCCAAGCTACTGGACAAGAACAGCATTGAGTTTCACTTTTCAATTACCCCAAACTTAGTGGCTTAAAACAGCATGCACTGCTAATCTCCTCATTGCTGAAGGTCAGGAGTATGGGTGCATTAGCTGGGTCCTCTGGCTTAGAGGCCCTCACGGGATGTAGTTACATGCCAGCCAGGGATGCAGTCACCTCCAGGCTCTCCTGGAGGGAGAGCTCCCTCCAAGCTCACTCACGTGGCTGGTGGCAGCAGTCCTCAGGTGTTCAATGGCTGTTAGACCGAGAACCCCCGCTTCTTATCGGCACATTTGAAGGCACTGACAACGATGCCCATTCACTCGTTGCCATTGATCCGACTTTGACTCATAGTGTCCCTGTAGGACAGTGTAGAACTGCCCCGGAATGTTTCCAAAGCTGTGACCTTTATGGAAGCAGTCTCTTCTGGAGCTTCTGGCGGGCTTAAACCACTGACCTTCTGGTTAGCAACTGGGTCCTTAACCACCTCACCACCAGGTGTCCCATTACATCCGCAGGGATATAAACAAAACTAAACAATTTATGGAATCAATTCTGACTCATGTCAACACCATGTGCTCTATAGGACTCTCTGGGCTGTAACCCTTTTTTTTTTTTCTAAATTAACTTTTATTGTGTTTTTGGTTATAGCTTACACAGCAGTTTAGGTTCCCAGCTAACAATTTCCATACAGTTGTTCAATGGCATTGGTTATGTTCTTCACGATATGTGAACATTCTCATCATTTCTGTTCTGGTTGCCCCATTTCCGTTAGTCTAGTTTCCCTGGCCCCATATAGGCTCAAGTTTCTGTGAAAATGTTTGGTGTTTGTGTTGACAGTTCGATCTCATATGGATGATTTTTTTGTACTCATGGGTAACCACTAGACCTTTCCTCTGTCTCACCCTAGTCCTAAAAGTAACATCTTGCTTTTCAACATTTTTAAGAGGCCTTTCTTGTGCAATGGATTTTTACCCAATACAACACGTTTTGATCTTTTGACTGCTGCTTCCGTGGCCATTAGTTGTGGCTTCAAGCAAGATGAAATCATTGACAACTTCAATCTCTTCTC
Source organism: Echinops telfairi (assembly GCF_000313985.2). Taxonomy (NCBI): domain Eukaryota; kingdom Metazoa; phylum Chordata; class Mammalia; order Afrosoricida; family Tenrecidae; genus Echinops; species Echinops telfairi. The sequence goes on from NW_022109980.1 coordinate 10,039,864, forward strand.
CATTTATTGTGATGTTACCTATTGGTCCAGTTGTGAGGGTTCTGGTCTTCTTTACATTGAGTCGCAATCTGTACTGAAGGCTGTAATCCTTGATCTTCATCAGCAAGTGCTTTAGGCCCTCTTTACTTTCAGCAAGCAAGGTTGTGTCATCTGCATCTCACAGGTTATTAATAAGCCTTCTTCCAAACCGTTTGATGCTTCCTGTATCATTCAATATTTTGCCCATAGAATCTTTCTAGGTTGCAACTCAAAGCTTGAATTTTTTCTTGAGTTCTTTCCAATTAAGTTACTAACGCTAGGTCTTTGCACATTTCATGATCATTTTTGACTTTGTTTTCTTGAGTTGCCCTTTGAAGTTTTCTATTCACCTCTTTGACTTCCTCATTTCTTCTATGTGCTTTAGCTATTCTACGATGAAGAGCAAGTTTCAGAGTCTCTTCTGACCTCCACTTTTTGCGGTCTTCACGAAGGATGGTCTTGATGTCCTCCCACAGCTCATCGGGTCTTCCGTCATTAGTGTCCAACGCAGCAACTCTCTTCTTGAGATGGCTTTCGAAATTTAATTGGGTATACTTGAGGTAGTATTTTGGCTCTCTTTTTTTAATCGTTTTATTAGGGGCTCATACAACTCTTATCACTATCCATACATCCATCAATTGTGTAAAGCACATTTGTACATTCATTGCCCTCATCATTCTCAAAACATTTGCTCGCCACTTAAGTGCCTGGCATCAGCTCCTCATTTGTCCCCTCCCTCCCTGCTCCCCCTTCCCTCATGAACCCTTGATAATTTATAAATTATTATTTTGTCATATCTTGCCCTGTCCAACGTCTCCCTTCACCCACTGTTCTGTTGCCCGTCCCCCAGGGAGGAGGTCACGTGTAGATCCTAGTAATTGGTTCCCTCTTTCCAAACCACTCTCCCTCTACCCTCCCAGTATCGCCACCCACACCACTGGTCCTGAAGGGATCATCCTCCCTGGATTTCCTGTGTTTCCAGTTCCTATCTGTACCAGTGTGCATCCTCTGGTCTAGCCAGACTTGCAAGGTAGAATTCAGATCATGATAGTGTGGGCGGGGAGGAAGCATTAAGGAACTAGAGGAAAGTTGTGTGTTTCATCATTGCTGCATCGCACTCTGTCTGGCTCGTCTCCTCCCCAGACCCTCTGCAAGGGGATCTCCAGTGGCCTACAAATGGACTTTGGGTCTCCACTCTGCACTCCCCACCCCTCATTCACTATGGCTCTTATTTTTCTTTTCTTCAACTTTGACCTGAACTTACATTTGAGCAATTGATGGTCTGTTCCACACTCAGCCCCTGGCGTGGTTTCAGAGGTTATGATTTCAACATACTGTAGATGAGTATCTGTCCAAAACACATGAGTATTTATTCTTATTTGATCTTCATATCGCCCCAAAGAGGATAGTGGAGCAGGTCACAGCATTGCCCCTTTTTATAGATGATGAAACAGGTGCAGAGAGGAGACGTGGCTTTCCCAAGTAAATAGCAGAGCAGTGACCAGACTTTAAATAGTCTATCTCAGAGTGTTTCAAGCCCAGTCCTGGTTCCTCATTAGGCCGTGAACACTTTCAGCATGCTATTCCTCTGCTCAGAACTAGCTTTGGCTCCCTTGGGCCCTGTGGCATTGAGGAAGTCTTCTCGCCCCACAAGGAACTGAATGAGGGACCACGGTTCCCATTAAATCACCGCAGACTATGAAAAGGAAAACCAGGAACAGACCCAGTGCAGGCGTGTGTGTCAGAGAGCCAAGCAAGGCTCCCCATAGAATGCAGGGGGGCTTGGAGCTAGCTCTCACTGCAAAGGGACTGTCCCCGTTGTTTTCTCTTCTGGCCACTCAGCCTGGTAGGGCCTGCAGGCAGCTAACACAAGAACAACCAGAGAGTTTTCAGCCAAGATTGGAAGGTACTAGTGAGATCCGGGCAGCTGCTCTTATCCAGGCTGGGCCGAGCCTGCCTTTCGCTTCTGCTGGAGCCTGACCTGTTGAAGGCAACATTTGGAAACTCATTGGCAATATGAAGATCTTCTTTTCCAGGAACCCTTGCCTCAGGTTTCCACTCCTACCCCCACTATGAGGCTTAGCCCTTCTCCGGGAGATCTGGAGCACCTTGAGACTGGGGACTGTGCCTCTCTCAGGAGACAGTGCCCATAGTGAGGATTAAGACCTGCTCTTGATAAGATCTCAGGACAACTTCCCTCCCCCTATACACACACCCATATACACACCAACCCCAGACCCAGGCGGCAATGACAACCAGACATCTAAAACCACCTGAGACACAAGGGCCCTCAGAGAGCTTCTGTTGCTAGCTGCCATCGAGTTGCCTTCCGTCTCATGGCAACCCCATACACAGTGCGATCGGAGTGGTTGTGAAGCATAGGTTTCTCATTGGCTGATTTGGGGAAGTACTATAGATCACCAGGCCTTCCTTCCTAGTCTTAGTTGGTCCGGAAGTTCTGCTTATATCTGGTCCACATCATAGCAAAACACCATCCATCCCTAGCAGGTGAGTGAGTGGTAGATGTACACGAAACACTGTGGCTGACCACCACACACAAGGCACACACTAGGGATGGCTTTTGTCCTGGATCACAGAGTGGCAGAGGAGGAGAGCCAGAGTTAGAAGGGGACTCACTGCAACAGAAGAAAGGACTACGGTCACTTGGAGCAGAGGTGAATGAGTTGATCCAAGCTACACTCCAGACATCATGAGATTGGCATATAGTAGGTGCTCAACAAATGCATCAGCCATAAATGAGATGGATTGTTGCTGCCACGGGCTGGGGGTGGGGGTGGGGGGTGGGGAGTCACAGCAATTGGAAGTTCTATCCTCCTCCAGGTCCTGCTGGTTCTGAATCAGTCTGGGCAGCCAGTCGAGGCTTTCTTCTCATGAGAAGTCTGCCCAGAAGCTGGGGTAGGGGGGCTGTGGCGATGGAGGGGGCGGTTAGGGTTAAGGGAAGAAAGCTCACCCTTACTTGGGATGAAACATTTCCCCCTTCCCCCTGGCTTCCCCTTTCAATTTTTACGGAGTGGTTACTTGGTGCTGAGCATGGTTGGAAACACACGCACACACACACACACACACACACACACTACATGCTACATCCTCACCGTCACCCCACCATGCAATGTCATCACCTCCATTCTACAGAGAAGGAAGCTGGCCCTGATAAGTTCAATATCTTGCCCATACAACCAGTTGCTGTCCAGTTGATTCATGGTGACCCCAAGTGTGTCAGTGTAGGATGTTGCTCCATCGGGGTTGAGTTTTCAGAAGCAGATCGCCAGGCCTTTTTTCCAAGGCACCTCTGGGTGGATGCCAATCTACAAGTTTTCCATTAGCAGCTGAGTGCATTCACCATTTGTGCCACCTGGTACCCCTCTTGCCCGTAGTCTCACAGCTGGAAAGTGGTAACGCTGGCATGGGAACCACGTGATCTGATGGTACCACCCAGACTCCTCCTCACTAAGTTACCAGGCCTCTTGGCTGAGAAAGGCAGCTTGACAGGGAACTGCTGGGCCTGCTGATCAAAGCCCACTGCTCAAGGCTTGGAGGTGGCCTAGCAGGGCTTGACTTGGGGTTGCCAAAGGCCCCTATATCTCCACACAACCTCCATGTGTCATGGGGCCTTCAGTCCCTCCATTAGATGGGAGGCCTAGTAAACAATTAGCCCCAGGGAAGGCCTTGTCAAAGATCTCTCAGACCTCTGTAAGGCTAGCAGGGCCCTAAGGAAGTCGAGCCAGGAAAGACAGGTTAGAAAAGGAAAGAAGAAAGGCTGCTTGGAGCATGCTATCGTGACCTTTGTACATTTGTCACTTATGAAGCAAGGGGTCAAAGAGCCGTGGTGACGCAGAAGGTTATGTGTGGGACTGCTAATCGCAAGGCCAGCAGTTTGAACCTCAGGGGAAAGATGTGGCTTTCTACCACCCCCTTAAATATTTGCAGCCTCAGGAACTCACAGGGGCAGTCCTAGCCCTGTCTCATAGCGCGGTTGTGAGTCAGAATCCACTCAATGGCAGTGAGTTTTGGGGAAGCCAAGAACCCTGATGGCACACCGATTAAGCACTTGACTGCTAACTGAAAGGCTGGTGGCAGGAACCCACCGACAGACTACATGAGAGAAGCACATCGTGCTCCCTGCCCAGTCAACCTCAATTAAGGATTTTGCTCACTGAAGCCCTGGGACCACCTGCCCAACCATTCAGTTCCCGGACCAAGGACTGACAGCCTGGGAGTCTGGCCTAGAAAGCCTGATAGGACAGTTCTACCTTGTCACAGGGCCACTATGAATGAGAAATTGACTGGAGGACACCCAGGAATAATGTGCCGAGCAATGTGACACCCTAACCCTAACCCTTCCCTAACCCTAATCCTAAGCCCAACCCTAACCCT
>NW_022109980.1:10044398-10069428 GCF_000313985.2 Echinops telfairi
CTAACCCTAACCCTAACCCTAACCTTAACCCTAACCCTAACCCTAACCCTTCCCTAACCCTAACCCTTCCCTAACCTGTCCCTGTGTCATAGACCTCACAGTCAAGAGAGGGAGAGAGCACAGAAGAAGAGGGGGGGGGCTGAGAGGACTGTGGGGCCACAGAGAGGAGTCGAACCTAGACCTTATCTCAGCCCCTCTAGTGAGCCCAGGAAACCCTCCCAAGGACCATGATGCTTTCAGTGGAGGTCTGACTTGATAGTCACACTAGACCCAGTGTCCAAAGTGGGAAACTAAGGCCCCCACAGCATCAAATGACTTGCCCAGGGTCACGCAATCAGTTAAGTCTCCCACTGGGACTCAGGGTCAGCACTCTTTTTGTAAAAAATCATTTCATTGGAGGCTTATACAACTCTTATCACAGTCCATCCATCCATCGTGTCAAGCACATTTGTACACTTGTTGCCATGTTCACAAAACATTTGCTTTCTGCTTGAGCCCTTGGTATCAGCTCCTCATTTTCCCCCTCCTTCCCTGCTCCCCCCTCCCTCATGAACCCTTGCTAATTTATAAATTATTATCATTTTGTCATAGCTTACACTGTCCAACGTCTCCCTTCACCCACTTTCCGGTTGTCCGTCCAGCAGAGAGGAGGTTATATGTAGAGCCTTGTAATTGGTTCCCCCTTTCCACCTCAGGGTAGGCACTCTTGACACCCAGTCTGGTGAGATCCCCGAGATAGCAATACCCAGAAAATGCCAACAAGCTGAACAGAAGAAGTGGGGCTGGGACCTGAAGCGAAGGTGAGAAGCGGGCAGGTAAGCAGGAAAGTGGTCTGAGGGGAGATGGGGTTCCAAGGAGGGGAAGGGTGTCCAGTAGTCCACAATGCTCCCTGCCCAGTCAACCTCAATTAAGGATTTTGCTCATTGAAACCCTGGGACCACCTGCCCAACCATTCAGTTCCCGGACCAAGGACTAACAGCCTGGGAGTCTGGCCCAGGAATGGCATGCATTGAGGAACTGGGGACAGGTCCCTCTGCTTGTGGCTGCCCAGGTTTCTAATGAATAATCACATCCCAGGAGCCCTGGGGGCATAGCGGTTATGAGTTGGACTTTGATCTGCAAGGTTAGCAGTTTGAGCCCATGAGCTGCACCATGGAAGAAAGACCGGGCTTTCTAGTCCTGTAAAGAGTTACAGTCTACAAAACCCACATGGGCGGTCCTGTACTGTCTGATAGGGTCATCATGAAGCGGCATTCAGTTGATGGCAGTGAGTTTTTGTTCTGGTGGTATAGTGAATATGCATTGGGCTGCTAACCGCTAGGTCAGCAGTGGAAACCACCAGCTGCTTGGTGGGAGAAAGATGAGACTTTTGACTCCAGACAAGAGCTACAGGCTCTCAAACGCACAGGGGCAGGTCTTCCCTGTCCTACAGGGTTGCTATGAGTCAGCATTGACTCGATGGCAGGGAGTTTTTTGTTGTTGTTGTTTCACTCGTTGTTCAACACACCTCCTTGGATTCCCATGGCAACGCGGAATCACCATCACCCCCACCCCCATGCCAACTCACAAGATGTTCTGCCTATTTCTCCCAGAGTCCTTATGATCAGAGGGAGAGGGAGAGGGAGAGGGAAAGGGAGAGGGGGAGAGAGAACTGAAATGGAGACATTAGTGACATTAGTGACAAAGAAGTTCATCTAAAAAAAAAGATATTCTGCCTGTTGTGACTTTAGAGATTGGGTTTACCCTACAGTTACCCCTGGTGGTGCAATGCTTAAGCGCCCGGCTGCTGAACAAAAGGTTGATGGTTTAAACTGGCCAGGGTCTGTGAGGAAGAAAGAGCTGGTGGTCTGTTCTTGTAAAGGCTACAGCCTTGGAAACCCAATGGGAAGGTCCTCCTCTATCCTGTAGGTAGCTCTGAGTTAGAATCAATAAGGGGACCTAACAAAAGCACCCCTGCTGGAGCAGAGTCTGGTGTGGATGTTAGTTAGTGGTGCTTGTGAGGGGTGTAGGTGCTTTGAATGCTTCCACCTGCCTTGGCTCAGTGTCACCGATGCAACCATTTATCCCAGCATCCCCTGCTGGCGTTTGTAAAGGGACAACTGTGCTGAAGAGATGCTCAGTGTTCAATAACCCCAAGCTTTAGTTACCCCTGGAAGCCTTGGTGTAGTAGTGGTTACGAGTTGGGCTGCTAACTGCAAGGTCAGCAGTTCAAAACCACCAGCTGCTCCGAGGGAAAAAAGATGAGGCTCTCTATTCCGGGAAAGAGTTATAATCTCAGAAACCCACAACGGGCAGTTCTACCCTGTCCTATAGGGTGGCTAATGAGTCAGCACCAGCTTGATGGCAGTGAGTTTGGTTTGGTTTTTAGTTTGGTTGCCTCTACTCCCTTGAAGCTTCCATTTCCTTATCTGTTAAGTTAAGTTAATTATGCCTGTCTTAATAACTTGTTACAAAGAAGAAATGAAATGTCATCTAACACATCCTAGGGGCTCAAAAATGTCAAACCTGGAAGGTCCTGTCTAAATATTTCTGCCTGCCCCCACAAAAGCCCTTTCTCTCTTCTCTCAACCCATGCACAATGTTAGGTCCAGGAATTGGTGATAAGGCAGATGCTGTAGGGGTAGGAGTCCTGTTTAATTTCCTAACATCCTGGGTTACGGGGCATAACCTATTAACTTAGGATCCTGGGGTTTAGCGCTGGCTAGCCTAATGACAGTTCAAAAACCACCAGCTTCTCCTTTGGAGAAAGACGGACCTTTCTACAGTTACAGTCTCAGACACCCACAGAGGCAGTGTTCTGTCTCATGGGGTCGCTATGAGTCAGTATGGACTCGATGGTAGTGAGTTTAAGTGAGACTAATAACTAGATGTGAGACCTTGGACAAGTCACTTGCCCTCTCTGATACACAGTTAACCTCTCTCTCCATTTGGACTATGAGGTAGACTGGCTTGGAGCAGTGGCTTTTGAAATTGTCTTCCACAGGAGGCTAGGTGAGTTAGGGGACGTTTGGTGGGGACAATGCTCAGAGCGGGTGGGTGGGATCCTACTGGGATGGCATTGGCATGCACCATCACTGTATAAGAAAACAACTTTCAAAACGCAAACCATAGTTTTGACAGAGCGGGCCAGGAACCGTGTGGCCTAGCAGATTTAAACCAGGAGATGTCGTCCTCCACCCTACAGGCACCGTTCCCCTGCCTTTCTGCCCCAGGCCTTCTCCCTGACAGTTCTAACTGCTCCAAATGCAGGTTGCCCCAAGGAGCAGTCTGGTGTGGGGCCCTGGGTCATAGAGGGACCCTGGGGAGAGACAAGCTCTAGCCTTCTCTTTCCATTGGGAGGTAACTGCAAGGGCCAAGTCCTGAGGACACCAGGCCAGGGGCCTGACCTCCCAGTGCCTACTATGGAAAGTGGGGCCTAATCTGCATTTGGGACAAAGCCTACCCGGTGCTTGAGTATTGTTGCCATGGAGACTCAGAAAGGTGTTATTAGGCATCTTTTCAACTCCGTGGCCCTGTGTGGTCCGGTCCCGTGCAATCTTAGCAATAGCGCACCATCACCCTGGCAACCCATTAGCCTAGTGTCGTAACCATGGAAACCCCAGGAAGGTTGGCTGGGGCCAAGAACTTCTCCAGAGGAGGAGATTTGCGCTGGGGGATACTCCCATGGCAGTGCCCACTCCTGGGGCCTCCTGACGGACAGCGATGTTTCGAACCTTTTCTGGATGGAGCCCAGAGTCGATGTGGCAGGAAAAAATTCGGCCCTGGCAGAGTGGTGGAGCTGTGTCTCATTACCATGGAAATGTGTTTTTTCAGGACCTCAAAGCGCAAAGCGAAACTGCCTCTTCTAGGAGACCGAGGCTAGCCAGAAAGGAGGCTGTGAGCCTGTCCTCAGTCACTTGCCCATTCATTCTCAATGGAAAGAGAGAGAGCGGGAGCGCGCCAGAGTGGGGTGGGGTGTGAGGTGGGGGAATAGGAAGCAACTTGCCAACGGAAGCGGGAGCAAAAGTTGGGGGTCCAGAGTGTCAGTTTGTCCCCTGCTTCAGAGTGTTGGGATCTTTGGGTACTAGGGATCGCCGAATGCTTGGCTGGGAAAATGCTAGCAGCCACAGCTGTGTGAAGTTGGAACCAGCACCCCTGGGAAGTGATGACCTTCCCATCACTAATGGTGTGCAAGCAAGTCAAGGTCCTGGCCAGCAAGTCCGTAGGGCATAATGATGAAGAGCATAGGTTCTGGAGCCAGGTGAACAGACATCAAATCTTGGCTGTGCAATGTCCTATCTGTGTGATCTTGGGCAATTTCTGTAAGTTTGATGAGCCTCAGTTTCCCCATCTGTCAAATGAGGCTGATGAGTATCTATCAATCGTATGGGGTGGTGTTGAGGATAAAATGAGATAATGTATGTAAAATAAGTACCAGAGTACCTAGTAACCCTAGAGGACAGAGCTGAACTTGGCCCACAGGGTCTCCGAGGCTGTAAATCTTGATGGGAGCATATTGCTAGGTCTTTTCTCCAATGGAACTGCTGGTGGGTTCGAACCCTGAGAGAACATCTGTAAGGTTAGTGTAGAGAACATCTGTAAGATTAGTGTTTGCAATGGATGGATGGATGGATTGTGATCAGAGCTGTAAGAGCCCCCAATAAAATGATTTCTTTAAAACAATGTGCTTGACACAGTGGATGGATGGATGGATTGTGATAAGAGATGTAAGAGCCCCCAGTAAAAGTATTTTTTAAAAAAGATTAGTGTTTGGTTATTGTGATCTTATATTATCTAATGATAACTCAACTAAGGCCCGAGCCCACTCTGGGATACTCTATGGATATGTTAGTTACAAAAGGAGTCCTGGTGGTGTGGTGGGTTACTCATTGGGCTGCTAACCACAACGTCAGCAGTTTGAATCCACCAGCTGTTCTGCACGAGAAAGATGCGGCTTTCCACTCCCATTTCAGAGTTACAGTCTCAGACACCCATAGACGGCAGTTCTCCCCTGTCCTGGAAAGTTTCTATGAGTCGACATCGACTCAATGGCAGTGCGTTTGGTTTGGTCCTGTTACAAATCTACACGAACACCCTGGGAATCAGAAAGGGGCACGCTCCGGCTAAGGGTAGTACCTTGGAGCAATGCTTTCCCCCCATTTCATCCTTCTGGCTCTGGTTGTGTGAGTCCTGGGCTGAGATAAAGAAAGTGAAGCCGAGAGAAGAGAGTGAGGGGCTAATCCAGATTCTCCTCCATCTTGCTGCCCCACAGTCCTTAGCGGCGCCATTTAGAGGAGGACAGTAGTTGGGATGGGGCAAGTCGGGGGGTGGTCAAAGTAGACTCCCTGCCTTGCTGTAACCTGTGAGAGGGAGTCCCCGCTTATTGCATGACTCCAAGGAGGAGCTGGAGCCAAAGACGGGGTCACAAAGGAAGGCATTTTCTAGAAATGAGGTAGGTGTGGCTGGTGGGCCCGACCCAGCGACAAGGGTCAAAGCTAGACCTGAGCCTGACTCCTAGCCCTCTGAGCTCACTTCAGAGAGCTGGGCCTTTGGCCAACGTCCATAGACTCTATTCTGACAGTTCTAGTCTCAACCTACAGGTGCAAGTGTTTCACTGCTGCCTGACGGCCTCATCAAGGGATCATGTTTGCTGGCAGCAGCATGGGAGGCTGGTGTAGTCATGCCATTTGGGGAGTAAGGGATGGAGAAGGGCAGAAAAGAAGACTAGCGGTTAGGCTTGAGCACCAGGGGAATGTTCTGCCTCTTGGTCTTCTGAAGCTCGTGGTTAAAATACACATATTAGCCAGGAGTGTGGGACGTGGGCAGGGGTGACGCTGAAAATCTGTAGTAACCAGAACATCCACTGCCTGGGAAGACCCAGTAAAGCTGCGCCAGCACATCTGGAAGAAAACATCACCCTTGCTGGTGCGCATTAGCAGGAGTCAGGTTTGCTTTGGGTTTCCAGGGGCTACAAGATTCCCCTCCTCAGAGGCCATGTACCTGCAGAGGGGTGGCAGGGTGGCAGGGGGTGGGGTACTGGCTGGGAGACAGGCTGCACTGAAGGAAATCTTCATGGATACAGTTCTCCAACCAGACAGCCTAGGGCCAGACTCTCTGTGAAGACCCTTCCATAGAAGCCTCCATAGTCATTTGGAGCCACTATTCTAGAACATTCCTATATGAATACAAACAAGGTCTGGCCTGAATCCAGAGGCAAAACTGATGGACTTGACCCCAGGTACCTTTGAGTGGCCACTCCTCCTTCACCTGTTCCCCTGTCCACAGACCAGGAACAAGCACAGGAACATACACACCGCGTGTCAGACAGTACGTAGTGCTGCCGTTGTCAGGGGCCTTCAAGTTGAATTTGGCTCAAAGCAGGTCTTTCTCCCTTGTAAGTTCAAGCTGCCAACCTTTCAGTTAGCAGCTGAGCTCTTAACCAGTGTCCCACAGACCTACTTCGTCTTGTTGCTTCGAGTTGACAACAATGACCCTGTAAGAACAGAGCACAACTGCCCCGAGAGGGTTTCCAAGACTGTATCTTTTCAGGTGCAGAGCGCCACATTTTTCTCCTATGGAGTGGCTGGCGACCCTGGGTGAGCAGCCAAGTACCTAACCCCTGCACCACCAGGGCTCCTTAATACAGTATGTATTTAGTCACAATATGTATATCCTTCCAGTCAGTGCTAATACACATGCGCACAAGAGGCCGAGCCCATATGCCCATGACTTCGTAGCCGTACATACCAAGTCACGGGCATAGACCCAGACCCACCAGAACCGTAAGACTCAGAATCCTGGTGCGGAAGTGGCATTAGAGTCAGCTTTGAATAACTCTAATCATTCACCCCCTCTTCACAGAAATGATGAGGCGACTGGGAGCTTCCCTTTAACACTTGGGGGGAGGCCTGGCTCAGACAGTCAGAAGTTGCTGCCGTTCCTAAACTCCGCCAGCAGGGGGAAGCCCTTCACGCCACACAGAACTTCACCCAAAGACCTAGAGGCCTGGAGGAGACAGGGAGGGGGGATACAGGGAAATCGTACCATTTAAGAAACGTTCAAAGTGTGGGGGCGACTTTGGAGTTGGCTCTGGTGGAAGGAGCTGGCCGCTCCTGTGGTGCATGGGGACAGGGGACGCCTCAGTTCCTCCTGACTGTGAAATCAGTAGAGCGTTGGGCAGGTTAGCATGAGAGGATGTTTTAAGTTATCCAACATGTTCCTGCCCTGTTCAACCCAGAATCCAAAATGGAATCAGTCAGCATGGACGCGTTGATTCAGCTCTCTCATTCTGTCTGCCATAGCCCTTATCATGACCTGCTTCCTCTTCTGTGAAATGAGTTTAGGAGTCAATCTGCTGCCTCCCTCCCCAGCGTTTGGACACTAGCTGTGCGCTCTCTGCCAGGATTTCTCTTTCCCTCAGGTCAAACTTCTCAAGGAAGCCTCGCCTGACCCCGCTTCCTTGCCCCACTAGCTCCTATGCTCTGTGATAAACTTCCCAGAGCCCTGGTTTTTTTTGTTTGGTTTATTATTCCCCTCCAGAGCCCCGCCCCTCAAGGTCCTACTCAGACATCCCATTGTGCTTTTTAAGTAACATCGAGCTCCCCCGAGAGGCTGCCAGGTGGGCACTCAACAAACACAGAACGTCGAGAAAGAACATCGTGCATACAAGTCCTTGTGCCCACCACCTAAGGGAGCCATTTTCTTCCCCATTTCATATTGGCACAGCGTACTTCAGTTTACCAGAAAAAAATAGTGCAGATGTTTTTTGTTGTTTCTGTTTTTTAATTGTGGTAAAGATCTTTACAACCAAACCATTGTTATGTGGCTAGTACAGAGACACGGGATTATGTTCATTATGTTGTGCCACCCGTACCGCACGCCCCTCCATCCCTGGGGGCTTCCAAAAGCCAGGCAAGGAGCACTCTCTTCTTCCTCACTGCTTAGGGTGGTCAGCCCTCACCCCATTTCCCCATTGTCCCTCACATAGGGTGGTGAGTGCTTTTTAATGGGCAGGCCAGGGGATTGAATCGTGTGTCATTTCTCAGAAGAACCAGCTGCTGTTGAATCGATTCTGACTCATGGTGACCGCCTGTGTTTCAAGAGTAGAACTGGGATCCAGAAGGTTTTTGATGGATGATTTTTTTGCACATAGTTCACCAGGCCTTTCTTCGGGGGCTCATCGCTGGGTGATAAGCTTGAACCTCCAACCTTTGGGCTCGCAGCCAACTGTGTTAACTGTGCACATTTCCTGTTTGGCTTCTAAAAGTGTTGGCATTGATTGAAGGGAGGAGGAGTTACTTTGGACGCTTGCACAACATGGGACTTAGAACTGGAGAGGCAGTTTAGGAGGTGGGGGGTGGGGTAGGGGTGGGGGAATGAAGAGGGCTGTGGAACTGAGTTGAGAGGTCGTCTTGGGCATCCTGGGTGGATCAGATCGGCATACCTCCAGAAACAAGCTTTGGAGATCACTGAGGTGAAGGATGGAGGTGACCCCTTCTGAGACGCCCCCCCCCCCCAACCCTTTCTGTGTGATCGCTTCCCTCCCTGGCAAACTTGTTTTCCTCCCTCATCTTTTCATGTTCCTCACACCTGAGGAGATGAGAGTTCCCTAAGAAGGTGAGAGAGGAACACTAACCCTCTAGCTGTGAAAAAGGTAGAGCTTTCAGAGAGAGACCCCAGCCCCACACTTGCTGAGGACAGAGCCAGAGAACTCCTTGCCCAGAGGGAGGCACGGGCTTCCTCTTCAAAGCAGGCATGGCACAGCCCAGCAGGCACAATGTGAAGGGTGCTGCACGGTGTGTGTGTTGGGGGGGGGGGGCTGAGCTCCTCCCAATGGTTGAGCGGTGGCCACAGCCCTGGAGAGAATGCTTGGCATTTCGACACTGCCTTTGCCTATCTTTAAAGCAAGGCCACCTGTGTTCTCTCATTGCTTTGTCACGTTCCACACAGGATGCTTACTTCTGTGGCTTAGCCTCTCCATGCCTCAGTTTCTTCAGCTGTAAAATGTGGTTGTGAGGTGGAATGAAATAAGTCAGGACAACTGCAGTGCTTGGAGCCGTGCCCATCACTCGGGAAGCATGCTTTACATGTTCGTTCCTATTGGCTACAGGAGTCCTGGGGGTGTGGTTGAGACGAGCTGGGCTGTGATCCCAAAGGTCAGCAGTTTGAAACCACCAGCCTCCTCGGGAGAAAAATGGGGGGTTCTACTCCTGTAAAGAGTTACGGTCTTGGAACCTTGCTGAGGCAGTTCTACCCAGTTCTAGCGCATCACGACGAGTCGGCATCAACTCGGTGGCAGTGCATTTTTATTTTTATTAGTAGTGTTTTCAGTATTAGCTAGCCTGAGTCCCTGGGTAGTGTAAATGGTTATGTGCCTGGCTATTAGCCAAAACTGGCTGTTTGAATCCACCCCAAGGTGCCTCCGAAGAAAGGCCTGGTGATCTACTTCCAAGAAAAATTCGGTTAGGTTTGTTGGTTGCTTTCTTCCTGAAATCAGGCCACTGTTCCTGAGTCCCACTTGCTTCATCTATCCAGTGAAGGAATTTGAGGGACTGAATGACCTAAGGTAGTCTGAGGTAGGGGGATCAGAGATTGGGGTCCTATGACAATAGATATGGGATCACTGAGACCCCCAGAGATGAACTGACCTGCCAAGGGTGACAACCAAGCTGAGCATCAGACCCAGAGCTTCCAACCTCTTGTTTCAGGCCGGGGGTGGGGAGGGGGGTGTGGGCCGTGGATGCAGTTCTTCAGCACCGAGGATGCAGAAGATCAGAAAGCACCTGCTTTGAACAAGGGGTGGTGCTTCGGGGAGAGCAGGGAATGAAATGGAGGTCTCAGCAACCCCTGCGGCCAAGGGAAGCTTTCTCCCTGGCTGAGGTGCCCCTTTTCTTGTCACGTGCCCTTTTCCCTCCCAGAATTCCTCTTGAGAGTGCCCCTGTGGCAGACCCTGAAGCCTTCCAGAGGGCCAGCCCGAAGCAGGCTCACTGTTTGCTAGGGAACACCCCCAACCCCTGCCAACAAAGCCCCATTAGGAAGCAGGAACTTCACACTTCAAGCCCCCAAGCCCCTTATGTGTCCCCCCACCCCCACCCCGCGTGAAGAGGCTCAGCGCCAGACAGGGCAAAAGGCCAGGCTTTGCTGAGCTATGGTTTTTGGTCCCCTGCCCTTGTGGAAGCTCCCGGTGTGGCACAGTTTGCAATCAGCCACTCTGTGAATCTGAGCAAGCTGGAGGCCAAACGCTGTCCCTGTGTCCCCTCACTCACTTTTGAGCCATGCAGGGGCCAGCAGCGCTCTTCCTGGATTCGGGAACTCTGGTTTGTCTAGCCAGACACATGCTTTAAGGTCCGACAGATAAGTAAAGAGTAGTATCAGGATTCGAACCCTGATCTGACGCCAGCCTTCCCCCTCCGCTGAAACCGATGGCGTCTTAGCAGGGCATGGTCACCGAGGCCATCTCCTAACCAGCTAGTTTAATGCCCTTCAGTCTGGACCTCGGTCAGGTTTGTCTTGCCCCTGGGCCCCAGGTAAGGGTTCAAGGGCTGAGTCGAAGGGCTTGCCAATCTGAGACAGGGTGTGGCAAACGCCACCCCAGTCACCTGTTTTCAGAAATCAAGGTTTGCTGGCATCAGGTCACACCCATTTATTTACATATCATCTGTGACTGCTTTCAAGGCGCTCTGACAGCACGGTGGCTAAACATTTGGCTGCTAACCAAGAGGTCAGTGCTTGGAACCCACCAGCCACTTTGGAAAGAAGACAAGGAAGTCTGCTCTCGCTTAGATGACAGCCTGGGAAACCCTCGGGGCCAGGTCTACCCTGCCCTCTAGGGCCGCCGTGAGTCGGAATCGACTTGACAGTAACGAGGTGGGTTGCGGCTGCGCTGGGCTGGCGTACTGACAGCAGACTGGCTGGCCCGGTGAGCCTGTAAAACCAAAAAATAACGACTGCCTGACCCCTTACCGGAAAAGCTGGCTGACCCTTGATGCCACACATTCTAGGAAATGCCCTGGATGAGGCGCTTGGGCCTTTGGCTAAAGTCCAAGACAGCAAGCAGCCTGTGATGTCCCTTGCCTGGTTCTCTTGCCGGAGCGTGGGCCAGCTCCACGGGAACGTGGCCTTTCGGAGGGGTCTTGGAGTGGTCTTCCATGTTGAGGGTCCCAGAGAGATGTGGGCTGACTCCTCGGTCCCACTTGGGCTGGGAGCAGAAGGTATTGAGTAAGTGCCCACCGCCATTTTCTGTGACAGCTGGCACTTGCTGACTCTGGTCAGAAAGAGACTTTGGACTGGGAAATTGCAGTTGGATAACCTTTAGGCCTGAAAAGGCTTACATTATATAAATGCCTCAGAATGGCCTCCTGGGCCTGGCCCTGTGGACCCTTTGGCAGAGGAGCTCAGGCCCACCGGGGAGACCGTGTCTGCCAACGCTTGTGGGACAGGTGGAAACATTACGCTCCAGCGCTTCCCCGGGCACTTTACATGCCACCTGGCTGCTGCAAATGCGGTGTGTGGGCCAAATTGGTTTGCCTCCCTCATCTCTGTGATTTCAGAGACCCCTAATGAAATAAAGAGCCTTGGTGGTGTAGAAGTTACGCATTGGGCTTCGATCTGCATGTCGGCAGTTCGAAACCATCAGCCGCTCTGAGGGAGAAAGACTGGGCTTTCTACTCCTGAAAACAGTTAGTCTCAGAAACCCACAGGGGGTCGCTATGAGTCAGCATGGACTCGATGGCAGTGCGTTTGGAGTGAATTTCCGGACAGAGTTGAAGCAGTATTGTTTTTCAGCTTCTCTGCTCCTACCTTACAATCTCACTGTCCTGGACTTATGGGTCCCGGGACAGTTAAGTGAATTTCATTTTCTTTTCTTAAAGCATTGTTTCTAATGGGGGAAAATCAACCCCACTCTGATTCTTTACCACTAATCTGACAGTATTTCAAGTGTGATGGCCATGCCAGAAGCTATACCACCAGTATTTTCGATACCGGCCAGTTGGATAGGTTTTGGCAGAGCATCCAGATTAAGACCAATTAGAAAGATGCGCCCGATGATCTCCACAATGAGCCAATGGAAACCTTATGGATTTCCATTGTAGCAGAACATCATCTACAGCTGGGAGATTCGCCCTGGGGGTTGGAAGTTTCTCAGATCCACAGTGGCAGCTGCTGGGGACTCGAGCAGACTGGTGAAGGTGAAGATGCTGCAGGAGCAGGCTGTGTTTCCTATCGATACTCATGGGTAATCATGAGTTGACCCCGACTCAAAGGCAACCAACAATTTACCAGAGGAGCTGTGATCTTTATTATACTCTTGGGTGAAGTCAAGGGATCTCCAAATGGTGGCAACCCACGTGTTCTGCGTCCTTTAGGCTTGATGGCTGATGATTGTTACAGGCGGCCGTGAGCATTCCCTCCCCCATCATCCTCTGCTCCCAGGGACTCAGGCTGGCACCTCCACCCAATGGCGTCCAGTTGCCTACCTCTGCCCTGTGGATCCCAGTGGCTGCTCCTCCTTCCTTGTCCCCACCTGGTAAGGGTCCCCACCATGTTTCCTACCAACTTGACCAAATGCTATTCAGTCTTCTAGGGCCAGTTGTCATCTCTCCATCTCCATAAACCTGGCTCTGGCTCCACCAGCGCACACACACATACCCAATATGCCACCTCAAACTCCCACTGCATTTCGATCGCACTTACTGAGAACACCCAACACATTTGTCCTCTATTCTTCTCTGGTTACGGGAGCTCCTGAATAGAGAGCCAAAGAAAGAGTTGGTGTTCTAGAATTAGAAACCAGATCCTAGATTCACTCTGAGCTCTGAGGCTTTGGGTCAATTTCTTCACTTCTCTAGGCTGGTTTCCTCATGTGTGAACTCAGGGCAGTTCACAGGGGTTTGGTTATGTAATGAGCAACTAGTTATCAGGTCAACAGTTTGAATCCACTAGCTGCTCCATGGGAGAAAGATGTGGCTTTCTACGCTGCTAAAGAGTTATAGTCTCAGCTAACAGGGGTCGTTAGTTCTGTTAGACCCTGTTCTCTAGGGTCGCTATGAGTCGGAATTGACTCCTTGGCCGTGAGTTTGGTTTTAGAAGGTACTCCCCAGGGGATAGGGTGAGAAAATGAGTTACTGTTTGCAAAAAGCTCAACACACGCACACACACACATGTTAACAAAACGTTAAAGGACCTGTATCACTTATGGGTCATATTACGTTGTCCTACCCTGCCATCTGTCTGTCTATGCCAGGAAATTTGGAAGACAACTACTTGGCAAACAGACTAGAAGAGGTCCATATCTATACCCATTCCAAAGAAAGGTGACCCAACAGAATGCACAAATTCTAGAATAATATCACGGATATCACATACTAGGAAATTTTTGCTGAAGATCATTCAACAATGGTTGGAGCAGTACATCACCAGGGAGCTGCCAGAGGTTCAGACTAGATGTAGAAGAGGACATGAAACAAGGGATGTCATTGGTGATGTCAAATGGATCTTGGATGAAAGCGGAGAATACTAGAAAGGTGTTTACTTGTGCTTTATGGGTCATGCAAAAGCATTCGACTGTGTGGGCCATAATGAACTACGGATCACCTTGCGAAGAATGGGACTTCCGGAACACTTCATTGTGCTCATGAGGAACTTGCACATGGACCAACAGGTGTGAAGAGAACAAGGGCATACTGCCTGATCTAGAATCTGGAAAGGTGTGCCATAGGGTTGGATCCTCTCACCATGCTTGTTCAATGTGACTGCTGACCAAATCATCAGGGAAGCTGGATGATAGGAAGAAGAATGTGGCATCAGGATTGGAAGAAGAGTTATGAACAACCTACGGTATGCAGATGACACAACCGTGTTTGCTGATAGTGAGGAGGACTTGAAACACTTGCTGATGCAGATCAAAGGTTGCAGCCTTCTGAAGGGATTACAACTCAATGTAAAGACAACCAGTCTTCACAAGGGAACCCATGGGTAACATGATGAATGGAGGAAATGTTGAAGTGGTCAAAGATTTTGTCATGCTTGGATCCACAATCGATGTTCATGGAAGCAACAGTCGAGATCAAAAGACACAGTGCATGCGATCAATCTGCTGTACAAGACCTCTTTAAAGCAGTTAAAAGCAAGGCCATGACTTTGAGGACTAACGTGCGCCTGACCCAAGCCATGGTCTTTTCAGTGGCCTCAAATGCATGCGAAAGTTGGACCGAATTAAAAAAACAATGCATTTGAACTGTGATGTTGGTGAAGAATATTGAAAGTACCACGAATTGCCAAAAGAACAAACAGATCTGTGTTGGAAGAAGTACAGCCAGAATGCTTCTTAGAGGCAAAGGTGGCGAAACATATTATCAGGATAGATCAGTCCCTGAAGACTTGGTAAAGTGGAAGGGCAGCAGACAAAAGGAAGATCCTGGATGAGATGGATTTGTCAATGGGCTCAAACATCAGAACAATTGTGAGGGTGGGGGCGGCCCGGGCAGTGTTTTCTTCCACTGTGCATGCATGGGGTTGCTCTGAGTTGGAACTGACCCAAAGGCACCCAACAACCACACCCTGCCGCCACCCCTCTCTCTTTGATTGCACATGACACTAGGACTTTGGGATGGTTATGGAAATAAAAGAAGCCCCGGTGGTCTAGTGGGCTACTCATTGGGCTGATGATAACCATGGGGCCAGCAGTTTGAACCCTCCACATGAGACTCTCTACTCCTGTGAAGAGTTAGTCTTGGAAAACCACAGGGGCAAGTTCTACTCTGTCCTGTAAGGTCACTGTGAGTCAGAATCGATTTGATGGCAATGAGCTTTAAGGGAGGTAATAGACCATCTGCATCAAGTCAGCCCACTGAAGGCCTGAAAATCAAATGAGTAATTTGACAATAAAACCCTTGACATCAGTTTTCCTAAGAGGCTCTTCCAGCATCACGTCACATTTTAAGTCATGGCAGTGTTTTCTCACTGATGCAATTGCTTGGTACGCCTATGGGTCCCTTTTCCTATTTTATCTACTGAACACTTCTGTGAGATTTTTAAAGAGCAACTGTGTCTATTTCTAGTACTAACTACTTGCCAAGACTACGGAATTTCCCACATAATTTATCGAATACACTCTCATCCCTCCCCCTCCCCTGCCCCCCCCTCCCCTGCCCCCGTCTCTCATCTCTTCCCCACTGGGTTTTGTTCTGCACTGTGTCTGTCTGTTTCTACCTAATAGGCTTATTAACCTAAATTAGCATGGACCCAATGTTCCTTCCTGTTTGGTGAGATATTGGCGTTTTGACAAGCATCAAGAAGGGACACAGCTGGGGCCACACTGTATCGAATGCTCCCATTTTATTTTTCAGGCTTTCAGTCATCAAAAGCAGCTCAACATGGAGAAACAGAAGCAATACATACAAAGGCATTACCACAGCTACTTATTGCAGGAAACCTAACCTTTCTTTCTTTCTTTCTTTTTTCAAGAAAGGCAAACTGGCTAAAAAGTCCCGGAAGTGTTCACAAGAAGCTAAAACTCCCAGAAGACACCTACCAAAGATACATGATGGTTTGTAGGAATCCCACATCGCATGAGAAAGTTCTTTGGTTTGTTTGGTTTGGGTTTTGTTTTGTTTTGTTTTAGAAAAGTGCCCTAAATGACACCACGCAGAGAAAAAAAGGAGGACACATAAACACTCCAAAGGGAGCTGGCTGTATCTGCACCGGGCATGTTAAGCGGAGGGAAGCCATCCGGGCACTTGCAGCGAATTGGTTTGAGACCAACTGACCTAGAACTCAGGGGGGAAGCAGGCGCTGACCTCCGTACATGGGCGATCCTTGTGGGCCATGTGGGGACAATCGCGGACCTCAGCAGCCAGGAGCATCCCTCCTGAGTGTGCCCTCCCCCAAGGAAGGGCTAACTGTCAGCTTTGAACTCTTTATTATAAAGACATATTTACATCGAACAAGGTGTACACATACAGTCAACACAATTACAGGAAGGGGGACAATTTCGTAATGAAAGGGCCTTCATATCTTTGTATAAATTAGTAAAAGAATCATACACACCACTTTAAATAAGACAGACACCCCCACCCATACTCAGCCCCCACTCCATGATCCTCCTCTGACCCAGATCTTCCAACTTCCAACTCAGCTATCCCGTTTCTCCCCTTCCCCCCTGGGGCCCCGCGGGCTTGGCTACAGGCTGAGGGAGGTTGATAAGGCACTTGTGGGAAGGGGGTAGATGAAGGTCCTGTCTCTGGCGGGAGCAACAGTGGCAGGCGAGACTTTCTGGGCACCGGCCGAGCCTTACTCCCAGCCTGAGGGATGTCGGGGAGGCCAGTGGCCAGCCCAGCTCATCAGGGCAGGATTTGAAGCAGCAGCGGGCAGCACTAGCAGCGTTAGCAGCAGCAGCAGAGCTAAGGGACTCATGGTGGAAGGGGAGAGGCACACATTAGGGACTATTGTGGGACTTTGAGGGACCCTGGACCCCTGCCCCACACACGTAAGGGGGCCTTAGGCTCATCTCCCCTCTCCTCCCTCTTGGGAGGCCTGAGAAGGAAGCCTGCCCCTATATAAGGTGATCGAGGACACCTTCCAGAAGGGCCTGAATAGAAGGTGGGCTTCCTGAGGGGAAGGGATCTGGGCTTGACCCAAACAGCCTCCTCAGAACCAGGTAAGGAAGTTGTCTGACTGGCGTTCTCAGGGCAGGGACAAGGAGGTGCTGCAGGGGAAGGAGCAGCTGACCAGTTCTAGAACTTTCCAGTCCGGGTTGGCAGACTGGGGAGGGGGGAGTAGCTCTGTCCCACCATGGGATGGTTCACTGCCAGCCAGCCTCTCCCTCCCCAGCCACCCCCCGTCTGAGAAAAGGCACTTCTTTGTAATTTGTTGAGAAGGCATTGGAAAGGGAAGTGCCCAGGAGGCAGTGAGAGCTGGGAGACCTGAGTAGCAACCCCCCCCCCCACCACCACCACTCAGGCCTTTGCCTTCAGCGATGACTCAAAGGGATTGCCAAGATTTCTTTGGGCTGTGGCAGTCTGTGATTCAAGGAGAGTTAGGGGACACAGACGCAGAAGTGAGCCAGTCCTTCCAGGACCTTTGCGCCCAAGCCCTTCCTTATCCAGGCCAAGCATGAGAATGATGAAGAGGCTACCTCAGTCGCTCCTCCTCTTCCCCCCTGCTCCACCCTCTTTGTCAGGTTCCAATGTCCCCAGGCCACTCTAGAGTCTCTTCATGGTTCATCTCCTGGAGCCTGTGCTGAAGAGTCCAAGTGACAGGAGACAAGGGATGATGGGAAACATGATGTGTCCACCTGGATCGCGAGGCAGCCTGCTCGAGGCTCACCAGCTGCCCGTTGAGAGAACGATGCAGCAGTCGGCTTCCATAAGTATCAGTCTCACCCCTAGCAGTTGGAATCGGGGTTTTGGCCACCAGGACCCCAGGGGACGCATGAGGAAGGCAAGCCAGCAGAAGGGCTGGGCCATCTAGGCAGCAGTGGGCAGGATGCAAGGGGCGCCTGGGAGAAGAAGGATGGCTAGGAAGGCCTTCCAGTGCTGGGTCTCCTAGTCGCGCAGGGAAGGGGCCCAGATGCTGGGCTGAATGGATCCGAAAGAGCCTGGGAATCGGTGGGGCTAGAGGCAGGGCCACGGTAAGGAAGCAGCTGGTGAGTGAGGCGAGCCAGGACCATCCGCCGCTAGAACAGGTGGGAGATGAGAACAGGCCAAACCGTGGAGCAGAGAGACAAGCACGGGGCGGGCACTTGGCAACCCTCTAGTCCTGAAGAGACAAAAAAGACAAAGACAAAGAGAATTCACTGAGGAGTCTGAGGTCAATAGAACCCTCTTGGGAAAGGGACAGAGCCAGCCTCCACTTCCCCTCACCCCACACTCCGGGCCCTGGCTTGGTGCCTCTGGGACACCCACAGCCACAATTCCTCCTTCTCAGCAAGGCCTCCTGGGGCTGGAACCCCCCAATTAAGTCAGCATGCCCAACCCCAGGCAGCAGGGTGCAGAGGGTCAGCACCGAATTCTTGAGTGGGGTCTGCCTCAGGTGCCACCAGCCCCCACCCAGCCACCCCTCCACCCACCCTGGTCTCCTCTGGGAAAATAAAAGGGTGGGCAGGTGGTCTCAGGGTGCCTGGCAGCTCTCAGTCTCTGCGCTGTGGGTGGTGCTTGGTGGACGTGTCAAAGCAGGGACCAGGACTGCACCGCCCAGCTTCCAGTCAGCAGCCCCGCCCCTTTCAGCCCTGCCCACCCAGCACAGGCTAAAGTACCTGCTTCAGAAAGGCATGGGACCCTTATGGGAAAGGCGGGGCCGCTGGCGGCGAAACTTCCTCCGGCCTCCTTGCCAGGGCCCGGGCCCGGGCCCGCTCCTTGGCCCTCTGGGCTGCACCAGGTGGCGGACATTCCCCTCCTCCAGCCCGTGCTGGTCAGAAGGCGGCATCAGTGGTCCTGCCGGGAGAAGAGAGCGAGAAGGTGAGTGAGGAAAAGAAAAGAGAAAGACATCAAAGCTGTTGCTGTTGAGTAGAGTCAGTTCCAAATCATGGTGGCCCCTGAGTGTGTACAGGGTTTTCAAGGCTGTGACCTTTCAGAAGTCGGTCACCAGGCCTTTCTTCCGAGGTGATTCTGGGTCAAACTCGAATCTCCAACCTGCTTGGTCAGCAGCCGAGTACATTAGCCATTTGCACCACTCAGTGCTACTCTAGGAGTGAGGAGCCCCACCCCCAAACCCACTGCCATGAAGTCGGTTTCCGACTCATAGCCCCTCTGTGCAGGGTTTCCGAAGCTGTACCTCTTCGCAGGAGTAGAGCGCTTCATTTCTAGCTATCAGAGCAACTGGCGGGTTGGAAACACCAATCTTGCAGTTAGCGGGCCACTGTTTACCCAACAGCACCACCAGGGCTCCTTCCAGGAGCAAGGACTCAAACTCACTGCCATGGGGTCGACGGTGACTTACAGCAGCTCTGTGAGACAGCGTAGAACTGCCCCAGTGAGTTTCCAAGACTAACTGTTGACGAGAGTAGAAAGCCCTGTCTTTCTTCTATGGAGTGAATGGTGGTTTCGAACTGCTGACCTTGGGGTTAGCAGTCCAGGAGTGAGGAAAGGTAATAAAAATGGGCAGGAGCACCAGTGATCGCAGGTCCAGGGTAGAGGGCTGCCTCTCCAGGAGGTGGCGCTGCTCATAGTCTTTCTTTGTATGTTTCCCCCAGATGAAAAGATAGCTTTTTTCATACTGGCTTGAGTTATGGACCACAAGACACACAGCTTGCAATAGATGTAAATGACATGGTGTCCTTGTGACAATTGCATTCTGCTTTTGACTGGTACGAATGTGTCATTTCTTTGGAACATCACTGGGACTATAGTTTGGGACATTTTGTCATTAAAACAATTACAATATTTCAAACACAGTTTACAGGGGACGTCCCCTCACATGCCCACCATCCCGATTCAACAGTTACTACAACACTGTCCTATACTTGCCTGTTGCCTCGGGGTCTATTCTTTGCTGAAATCATTTAAAGCAAACCCCTGGTCTGGTGGGAGTGCACTTCTACATTCTTTGGTATGCAGGGTGACTCCGTTTTGAATCTTACAGATATCATCCAACCCCCAGAGCACTCATCACTCTTTAGGCTTCTGCTGGGCTTACTTCCTTTGGCCGCTGCAAGAGTATGGTCTGGCTGGGGACTTGAGGGTGGGGGCAGTTGGCTGGGGGGGGTGGGATCTCAGACTCTGCTTGCCTTATGCTGGGTTCTACCTACCTGTGACCAGATTTAACCAACCTGCTGTCATTAAGTTGGCTCTGACTCATGGTGACCAAATGTATTACAGTGTAGATCTGTGCCCCATATATAGGGTTTTCTTGGCTGTCATCTTTAAGGAAGCAGATCGCCAGGCCTTTCTTCCATGGTGCCACTTGAACCACTAACACAAGTCAGCAATCGAGCACACACTACTTGCACTACTCAGAGGTCAATCAATGTTGGGTGGGTGGAGGGATACGTTAATGGCTGACTGGTCACTGGTAGCAGCTATTGGAGCTGGGATGGGGTGGGCTGGTACATGGTTGAGTGGATGGATGGAGGGGCGGGTGGAGAGATGAATGGGTGGGTGAATGACTGGTCACCTGTAGCAGCTGTTGGAGCTGGCATTTCCTCACTCAATTTCCTACACCTCCCTTTTACTCTCAGACTACACACCTCGTCCCTCCCATCCTGGTTTCTGTTCTGCCTGGCATCTATTCTCTCTCTCTCTCTCTCTCTCTCTCTCTCTCTCTCACACACACACACACACACATCTGTCCCCAACTAGCTAAGAGCATACACTTTCAGAGCCCTGGCAGTGGCGTCAAAGTGGTCCTGGGTGTCCCTGGTGTCATAAGAGAAACGGCACCCAGGCTGCTCTCATGGAGCACTCTGGACTCGAGAGGCAGGTGAGGTGAGTAACAGACCCAGTCAAAATGGCAGACTGCGGAAACACTGCTTGCGATGTGAGACCTGTGGCGATGAGTCCCAAACTCATGTCCTTCAACCCACCCCCGCCCCCATCAGATTTGCCCTCAGTAGTTCATCCATCCAGGAAGCCTGACCCTGAGCTCAGTTTCCATGCAAGCTCAACTCCCTTTAACTGTTGGCCCCTACTCTTAGCCCTAGCAGCTCCTCCTCGGCCTCCACCCCTACTGCTCTAGTTCCTTCCTTGGCTCCATGGCTCAGGCGATTCCTCCTCTGTTCACACACCATTTCCAGGCAGTTATTCTCCTCTTGGGCCTGGTGTGCTCCCCATTTATATTCTGACACGCTCCCCGACACACATCTCCTCTAATCCTCCATCCCGACTTGTCCCACCCTCCCCAGGAACCACCCCCATCCTTTCCTGAGCTTCTGGCCTGCATGGGCTCATGTGTCAGCTCTGACTAAAGCCATCACCTGTGAGAATGTAAACAAGAATCCCATCAGCACTTTGGGGCCATTGGGATGATGGAGCAAGTGGGAGGTGGGCACTGTCACTGACTAGCCCACTCTTAGTGGCCTAAGTAGGGGCTGTGCCTTTACTAAGCTCCCACAACAGCTCCTATGGCTTCTGCCTATCTTTTGTGAGATCAGAAAGGTGCTGATGTGGAATATTTCCCATAGGAATACTGGGGGTGGGAGGTGGGGGTGGTCAGGACTGTGCAAAGAGTGTGGTCAGGCTGCTGCTGGTGGGGACCCTGTTGTTGGGGTCCACATAGTCAATTCAGACTCATACTTGACCCCATGTGACAAGAGCATGATGGCCCCATCGTGTCCTGGGCTGTTATCTTTATGGAAGTAGATTTGCCAGGTTTGGGTGGGTTTGAACCACCAACCCTTCAATTAGCCAGGAGCGCCTCACCACTGCAACACCAGGGCACCTTGGAAGGGCCCAAGAGGCCTTGAAGATGTAAGTGAAGCCTTAGTTCACCCTTCC
Organism: Echinops telfairi; assembly: GCF_000313985.2. NCBI lineage: Eukaryota > Metazoa > Chordata > Mammalia > Afrosoricida > Tenrecidae > Echinops > Echinops telfairi. The sequence goes on from NW_022109980.1 coordinate 10,065,806, forward strand.
ATGCCCTCTGTTACCAGGGGTGGGACGATGGCACAGGCTACAACACCAGGGTCACAATTGGTTTGGAGAAAAGATGGGGGGGGGTGTCATCTCCAGAAATCCAGAGGGGGTGCCAAGAGCCTGGATGGGGAGCAGGGTGTGGCTCAGACTCTGTTCAGGAAGATTTCTAAGATGCCAGGCCTGAGCCTGAGGATGTTTTCAAGACAGCTTCTAACTTCACACCCTGACTCTTCACTTTCCTTCTCTCTTGGGGTCCTTGGCTGGGCTGGTTCTCTCCCAGCTGCCTGCCCCCACAGCACTTTGGGGACCAGATTGCTGCTGGAACCCATGGGAATGTGACTTCTTACAAGTTATAAGGGCCACCAAGAGTGGCCTTAGGCCCCCCAACCCCAACTTGCTGCCATCAAGTCGATGGTGACCCATTAGCAACCCTACATAGGGCTTCCAGGGCTGTACATCTTTCCAGGAGCAGGCAGCCTCGCCTCTTCCCCACAAACTGGTTGCTAGGTTTGAACCTCAAAACTTCTGGTGGGCACCTCAACACTTACCCGACCATGCCACCAAGGCTCTGGTTCAGGTCCTAGAGCAGATTGATACTGATGGCATTTGTAATAGCTCCTCCAATCTTGTGACCTGCACCTCGGTCTCCCTGGGCAGGGCCTCAGGATCCTCCTCAGAGGCAGAAGTCTGCAGGCACCATTCCCCCCCGCCCCCCCCCAACACCCTGATTCTGCTACCCATCTATTTTCTGCCTCCAAAGATGAGCTGACACCCAAAGCCCTGGCTTGCTCCTGGACAGGGCACATTAGTGGCTGCTGAGCTCCGGGCCATACAAAAGAATTCCCTTTCTGAAAGGGCCCCTCGGCCCCAGAATCCTCTTCTAGCTCTCTGGCTACTCACAGGTACAGAGAGCTACTTCTGACTTTTCAGGAACCCACCAGCCTCACCAGGAATGATGCTCCTGTTTTGTCTCTCACAAGCCTGTCTTGTGATGGCTCAAAGAGTCCCCACGTGTGCTCTAAAGGGGATCCTGCAGGTTGCTATGCCCCCTCCACTGCTCTGTGACACTGTGTGTGTCTCCAAGATGAGGCAGGGCATGCCTGACCCCTCAGCTTGGCGTCGTGAGATCCTCTCAGGCCAGCTCGGCAGCCCTCTAGACATATCGCTCTAGCAGCCTGACTCTCCACACTTACCCAGGTCCTTTGCTATTGAGAGGCCAAGGCTCAGGTTACAGGGCTACTTAGCAATCAGGCTGGAGGGAGGCTGACCCCTCGCTGAGCTAGTGGGGGTTACAGTAGGCTGTTCTCACACTAGCCAGGTGACTGCAGGCTTCCAGCTGAGGCTGAGGGAGAGGTGGGGAGGTGGGAGGATGTGCTTAAAGACTAAGGGACACTTGGCCCTGCGCCAGCTCTCAGGCACAGAAGAGCAAAGACTACCCCAGGTCAGGAGACAGGAGGAATGATGGGGTTGGGGTGGGGGGCATTCCAAGTCAGAACAGAGTGTGGAGTGGAGGAAGCATGATTCTGGCTGGAGACAGCATGCCAGTGTGGGCCAAGGACAAAGTGTTTCTAGGGTTCCTGCCTCCAACTCAGGGTCCATTCCCAACTCCAGAGGCGGTCAGAAGGGGGAGAAAGCAGGGGCTACCTTGGCAATTTCTGGTGCTTAGAGGCTATGAGTGGGAATCCACACGATGGCACAGAATGGGTTGAGGCTAAGGAAAAGATATACTCAGAAAACTAAAAACCCCAAACCCATTGCCATCAAGTGGATGCCAACTCACAGGGACCCGACAGGACAGGCTAGCACGGTCTCTGAGTTTCTGAGACTATGACGTTTTACGGGAGTAGAAGTCTGTCTTTCTCCAGAGAGCGGAGCGCCTGGCTTCAAATTGCTGAGCTTGCGGTTCACAGGCCAAGGTGTAACCACTACGCTACCAGGCCTCCTTCAAAATCTATAAGCAAATATTACACATTTCCCTAAGTCCAGGTGTAAAGACAGGTGACTAAACGAGTAAGTGGCAGGGTTGGGGCTGTCCCGCACGGTTCTGGCAACCTAGCCAATTCCTCCCCGCCCCTTCTGGAAATTAGCTCTTCCATGTCCCAGTAGTGCCCCCGCGGCTGGACCCTGACAGGGCTCGAGTGCTGGTCTCTGAGCAGATGGAGGTGCCCCAGCTTCTTCTGGGAAGCCCTCTCGACACCAACCCTGTCGTTCCTGAAGGTGGCTGCAGGCTTGGATGCTTAGGGTGTGGGTGTCTTCTCTGGCCCACTGCCCTGCAAGGGCGGGAGGCTCCGGGGTTATTCATACCAGCTTTTGCTTTCTTCCCACCTGACAGGTGCTTCTGAGGAAAAGCCAGCTCCCTCCCTACCAAGGAGGGGACTGGCCCAGGAAAGCCACTGGACAAGGGGGTGCCAGCCTCAACCAGCATGCCTTCCTGAGCCGTCACAGCACGGCGGGTGCCAGGGCAGCACCAAAAGGCAAGAGCAGCGAGAGCAGGCTGCCTCTGAGAGAGGGAGGCCAAACCGATCACTGGCCTCCTCAAGAGGGCTTGTGGGGTCCATTGGGCACCTTCCTCTAGAAAGTGGTGGCCCTGCCGACCTTCCTTCGGCTCCCACCTCCCTGTGACTCCAGTACTGGCACTGGCCCACCTCGGCTTGGGTTACTCCCCACCACCCCACGTCAGTGGTGCCAGGCAAGCAAGCAGCAGTGACAGCCAGATCATAGGACTGTGGCAGCTGGAGGTGAGAGCTGGCAGCACCAGGAGACACTGACGCACAGAAGAAGCCACCAGGCTGCAGCTTCTGGGGACTGGGCTTGGGGGCTGCAAGGGGACATCGGCACCAAGTATTATCAATTGGGAGGCGTGGTGCAGGTGGGGGGCAGGATGTGCCCTGAGCTGCACGAGGTGACCCTGCAGGCCATTTCTTGGGCTGGTGTCTGATGACAGGGACTAAGGTGCAGTTTGCAGGTGGCCCGATAGATAGTGGAGATAGCTATAGTGGGAGAGGCCTGCGCCAGGATATTAAAGAGCCGGTCCTTGAGGTTCATAGAAACTTCAGGAAAGCACCTGGTGCTGGACTTCGGGTTAAGGGAGGTGCTGCCCGGCTGACCCCCTGCTCCAGCCATTGCAGCAAGTGTCACGTCTGGCAGGTTGGCACAGCATCCCAGTGGCCTGCACCCCCGCACCAGCCAGCACCCTCTGATCGCCCCCACACCCCCAACCCTGCGCCTCCTCCCAGGGCCCCAAAACTTTCAGTGCGAAGCCAGCCCACCCGGCTCGGGTTCCACCGAACCCCGGAGCTCCGGGCCGGCGGGGAAAAGGCAGCCAGGTGCTGCCCGGCAGGGCAGGTGGGGATGCCCAAGGCGAGCCCAGCCCAGGAGGAAGCGCTGCCGGAGGCCGGCCGACCCAGGTGCCTGGTCTGACCACGGCGGCGGCGGCGGCGGCGGCGCGAGGCGACGGCCCCCGGGAGGCTGGGAAGGGTCTCGGGGATCTTGGGGCTGTTGCACACTCACCTCCGCACACCGAGGTCAGGGCGAGCCAGAGCAGCAGGAGCGCCCGCACGCAGTGGTGCACGTCCATGGCCTGGCCAGGCGAGCAGGGCGCTGAGCAAGAGCGAGCGGGCGGG
>NW_022109980.1:10069828-10082910 GCF_000313985.2 Echinops telfairi
GGGCGCCAGCGGGAACCCCCAGGGGCCCCGCCACAAAGGCTGCAGGGCGCTCCCCGGACAATGCCCGGCTGGCCCCTGGCCAGAGAGTTGGCCCAGTGAGACCCAGATGCGGAGGGTTTCAAACACAGGAAGCCTTTGGGGGAAGGGGGAACAGGGGAGCGGTGGAGGGGCACACTTAACCCTTTCTCACCTCGCTTCCTTCACAGCTGTCAGGAAACCTGGGCGCTCAGGGAAGGCCCCAGCTCTGGCTGCCGCCCTCGCCTACCCATTCCCCCCACCTGGGGCTCCAGACCCAGGACCCGTGACCTTCCTGAGCTGCTCCCCAGCACCAAGGGCTGGCCCAGGGCCTCTTCCCTGCAGCTTCAGCTGGTTTTGAACTGGGTGACTTCATGGGCTTGTGCCCAATGGTGGTTAATTACTGGGCGCTCCCAATGTCTCCCACTATCTGCAGTGACTTAGAGCCTCCAGTAGAAACACTCCCTCCGCACCCCCCCACCCACCCCTGAGCTGTCTTTCTTGCAGCACTTCAATCCTGTCTCCCACAGAAGCCTTCCCAGGATAGCAGTCTTGGGGGGGGGGTGCCCCTCTGCTCCTATGGCACCCCTTTCCTGTTCCTCAGCATTTGGGAGGGGGGCTGGGATGCTAAATAAAACACAACCCATTGCCATTGAATCGATTCAGATGAAAAGCGACCCTCCAGGACACAGTTGAACTGCCCCTGTGGGTATCTAAGAAGCTGACAGTTTAGTTCTTTGTCCCCCAGAGAAGCTGGTGGGCTTCAAGCACCTATCTTTTGGTTAGCGGCTGAACTTCTTCCAATGCCCCATCAGGGCTCCGGAGGAGGTGACAAGCTATCTCCAAACCATCTAGGCTGCATTCATTTGACACATCTTTAAGATGCCCTTTTTCTTTTGCCTTTGGGTGCCAAGCCCTGTCTAGTTCGATAACCCCTTCTCCCGCCAGACAGCGCCCCAAAGGAAGGACTGCTCTATCAGATGGGGAGCCTCTGAAGACAAGCCCTTGAGTTCTCATTCTTTGGACTCTCCCCTCAAAGTCCCCAATGTCACACTTGGCACATAGGTGGCACTCCACACTTGTTGAAAGACGATGTGGAAAGGTGTTTGCACTGTTTAGTCCACCCGGCAGGTCGCTCAAGGCGCAAGTCCAGATCGACACAAAAGATACATTGGACTGTGTTTATGAACACTATGCATGATGTACGAGAGCATGGTATATTAAAAATGCTTTTCAAAAGGTTCTGTAAAATCTGCATAAACACAATTTGTTTATGAAGTGTCAGCTCCAGGAGCCAGGGACCCATGTCCGTGGCTGTATACCCCTGATCAGTGCCTGAGACTTGGGAGGTGCTCAGTAAAGCGTTTTCGAGTTCTCCAAGAGCATCTCTTTATCTCGTACACCGAGGAAGTGAGCAGGGACGAAGATGGGGTTCTTGTCAATAGTCCTTGGCCGAACTCACCGTGGTGGGATAGGAGAAAGGCAGTGGGCAGAGGAAACCTGCTCACACTCTCCCTTTGCTCTCTTCTTAGAGTGTTTTCCGGGTAGAAGGAGAAACACCCGGCCTTTAGTCTCAAACCCTTTTCACCTGGAGGACCCTGGCCTCACCTGAGTGTACTGTGTCCTCAGGGCTGGTATGGATTCCCCGGAAGGTACTGTGGACTTGGGAACCAGCCCTTTCAAGGGGCATTTTTAGGATCTGTGGTGCTCCAGAAGGAGCCCTGGTGGCGTGGTGGTTACGCATTGTGGTGCTACTGCAAGGTCAGCAGTTCGAAACCACCAGCCACTGCAGGAGAAAGATAAGGCTTTCTACTCCCATAGAATTACAGTCTGGGAAACTCACAGGGGGGCAGTTCTACCCTGTCCTATAGGGTTCCTATGAACCGACTAGGTGGGGGGGAGTTTGGTTTGGGTTTCAGTGGTGCTCCTTGATGGAGCAAGCCCTTACTGACCCAAACACATCTTCCCTTAACAAGGTGAATAGAAGCCTTCCAAGTTGATTGCACCTTTACTAGGGTTGGTATGGGCTATTTGCTAAGTGATTACAACCGTATTGTCCAATACAGTTACTACTAACCACATTTCAAAGAAAATCCATTCCCTGAGCCCCAATGGGCGTGTTTTATGTAGATGATGGCCACCAGATTAGCACCGAAGAGGACTTTCCAATCACCATAGAAGTCTCTATTGGGCAGCGCAGGGCTAGAGGACCACAATTTTATTTAGTCCTCTTCCCCACCTTGCAAATTTGCAAATGCACTAAGTAAGGGGCATACTAAGTCAAATTAAATGCAAAGGAAAGTCAAGCACCACTCAGTATATAAAAATCATGTGTTTGAAAATAGATTTTAATGCTCAACATTTCGAGGAGTCGGGTTGTTGTTGTTTTTTTTAAAGAATAATTTTGTTGTTGAAAACATACAATCAGCAGTGTCTGTGTAAAACTCTACCTTGATTGCCTGCTTTAAGCTGGGTAAGCACTCTCACTCTTCTTTTCTGAGCTCTTCCTCCTGGTGGCACGGTGGTTACACATTGGACTGCTAACCCCAAGGTCAGCAGTTCAAAACCACCAGTCATGTACGTGTTCTGCCCTGTCCTGTAGGGTCTCTATGAGTCATAATTGACCCAATGGCCATGAATGAGAAGCTTATAGTTTACCTTTTCAGTCGTCATTGTCAATCTGATTCCTTATTGGTAGTTCTTAAAAGAGCATGATGCTCATAGCAGACATTTTTTTTACTAAATAAGCACAGTTTATTTGTTTGTTTATTAAGGTTTATTGGCATCTAATCCACATACCACACAATTCAATAAATCCATCTTATCAAGAAGAGCTGTACAATCATCACCACAATCAATTTTAGAACAGTGTTTCTTTCTTGTACTCATGTTGTTAGCTCTCCATTTCCCCACAGCTTCCCCTGCCATACTCTCAAGAAACCATGAACCCACTTACTGTCTCTACAGATTGACCTCTCCTGGATTTAGGAGACAGGAAAACGTACAAACAACAACAATAACCAAGTAAAACAGAAAAACCTTACTTAAAGCAAAACAGAAAATATTTTAAAAACTAGGAAAAATTTAAAATGGGTCAAAAGGGAGATCAGATGATAAAGTGGTGAATTTTAACCTCACTGCATCTGGAATAACCCACTTTCCAATGCCCTCTGCATAATAGCAAAGCGATTCACATCCCTGGTCAGAGGGAAGTTATTGGAAGCTTAATCCACATGTATTTCCCTTTCACTTGGGGTGTGTGTGTGTGTGTGTGTGTGTGTGTGTGTGGTTTTAAAACTGAAACAACTTTAAAATGGGTCAAAAGGGAAATCAAATGATAATCTAACTACATCTGTCACAATCAACTTGACAATGCTCTTTGTCTGATTATAAGGTTATTCATATCCCTTGACTATGGTCAGAAGGAATTCACCAGAGGCTTAATCCATGTGTGGACCCTGCAAATGGATTTTGGGCTTCCACTGTCATCCACAGCCTTTTGCAAACCAGGTGTTCACAATTTAAGCTCTGCTGTAATTCCCTCTTTTTGATTTGTATTTTATTATTTACAACCCTTGCATCACACAGGCCACTGTGCTTCTTCCTTGTGGACTTAGTTGACACCTCAGGCATTGTTTTGAAGAAGACTTCTGGGAATAATTGTGCTTTGAGACTTAAAGATGATCTCGGGCAATAGTTCCAGACATTCATCCAGCCTCCGTGGCTCTAGAAAGTCTGGAGTCCATGAGAATTTTAAATTCTGCTATGTATGCTTCCTTCACTTGATCTTAATCTTTGATAAAAATGTGTAGTAATGGTAGTCGGGCACCATCTAGTTCTTCTGGTCTCTAGCAAAGGAGGCAGTTGCTCATGAAGGCAATCAGCCATGGTTTGCAGAGTCAAATAGCTAGGGAATCATTTTTAATCTAATTATCCTCTCCACTTCGCCAAATTGCACCCAGCTTTTCAGTCTCAGATCCAAGATGTCTTTTTCCTCCTTGCTCAGGCCACTTTTTGCCCTCTTCCCAGCAAGTCAGGCTGCATCTTTCCCTGACACTGTGTGTTGTATCTGCACACTGTACTCTAACAGCCTGCTGTTAGTCTGTGGACAGAGTCCACCACCAGAGTAGCCATTCAGGACTTGAGGTCCTTGGATAATAAATTCAACTTTGATTGCTCACTTCTCAACCCACTGTGGACTTCCATAGGCTATAAACCATATTGTAACGGCCACTTTTTCCTTATCTCTGTCTCCCCCAACCAGTCTTTAAGGTCAACAGCATCTAGCACAGTCTCTGGCACAACGTTGCCCCTCAGCCACTGCTTTGTTAACATATAACAGACAGTAGAACTCTGTCACATTTGTTCAGGAAGATTATATTGCTGAGTTATTAGCAGCAGAAGAAACATTTTAAGGAACTGTAAATACTCATGTATATGCCAAGTTTTTTTTCATTAAAAAATAATTTTATTGAGGGTTCATAAAACTCTTATTACAATCCATACATCCATCCATTGTGCCAAACACATTTGTACATCTGTTGCCATCATCATTCTCAAAGCATTTGCTTTCTACTTGAGCCCTTGGTATCAGCTCCTCATTTTTCCCCTCCCTCCCCGCTTCTCCCTCCCTCATGAACACTTGATAATTTATAAATTATTATTATTTTGTCATATTTTACACTGCCTGATGTCTCCCTTCACCCACGTTTCTGTTGCCCACCCCCCAGGGAGAAAGCTATATGTAGATCCTTGTAATTGGTTCCCCCTTTCCAACCCCCCTCCCTCCACCCTCCAGGTATCGCCACTCTCAGCACTGGTCCTGAAGGGATCATCCGTCCTGGATTCCCTCTTTCCAGTTCCTATCTGTACCAGTGTACATCCTCTGGTCTAGCCAGATTTGTAAGGTAGAATTGGGATCATGATAATGGGTGGGGGGGGAGCACTTAGGAACTAGAGGAAAGTTGTATGTTTCATCATTGCTACACTGCACCCTGACTGGCGTCTGCTCCTCATGACCCCTCTGTAAGGGGATGTCTAGTTGACGACAGATGGGTCTTGGGTCCCCAATCTGCACTCTCCCTCATTCACAATGATTTGATTTTTTTGTTCTTTGATGCCTGATACCTGATCCCTTCGACACCTTGTGATCACATAGGCTGATGTGCTTCTTCCATGTGGACTTTGTTGATAAGCCGAGTTTTCAGCACATTTTTTATGCTGAAAAAGTACCCCCTAAGCTTACCCTCAAGTGAGGGTCCCCACTTACCCATTCTCCAGTGCAGCTAAGGTTTTTGTACTTTTGAAGTTATTGTTGAGACCATATTGTTTTTGTTGATCCTCTTTTCTACTCATAGAGCTAGTTTACTGTTTTTCTCTGAAATAAATATTCAAAAACATTTAACCTACTGATGCCTCAGTTAATGCAATTTTATTGGTATCTATTTTTGTTTGGAAATTTAACAGTAGCTGCTGCATTTCCCACCCTAGCCTTATACTCGAGTCAATAAGGTTTCCCAGTTTTTTGTGCCTTGGCTTATATTCGGGTTGGTATATACTCGAGTGTATATGGTATTTCTCTGGGGTTGAAAGGAGTCCTGTGACACAGTAACTAAAGTACTCAGAAGTTAACCAAAAGGTTGGTGGCTTGAACCCATCACTTGCTCCAAGGGAGAAAGAGGTGACAGTCTGCTTCTGTAAAGATTACAGTCTTGAAAGCCCTAAGGGCCAGTTCCACTCTGTCTTCTATGATTGCTGTGAGTCCAAATCAACTAGCCGGCCGTGAGGGATGCTTTTGGTTTTTCTGCTGTGAGGAAAAAGATGTGAAACCATCTACACTCTCCTCCCCTGAGGTCAAATAACCCACAGCTCCTAGGTGCATTGTTGTGTTGTTATGATCAGGGCTGTGGTCAGTTTCAGGTCAAGGTGGGAGAGAATCCTGGGGTCAGAGTTGGAATTCAGTGGATTGTTGGGGGCCAGACAGGAGATAGTTAAACTGTGACACCAGTCTGTCACTTGTCCTCCTCATCAGCACTGTGCACGAAGTTCCTCTCTGTGCATGTGTCCGCGTCACCAGCCATTGCTCCTCAATGCACGTATCTTCCTCTCTGTCCCGCCAGGTCGGAGTGAGCAGTGGGAAGGACTAAACTTTCAACACTTCAAAGAACTGAAGTCAAATCCTTCCCCTCAATCCTACTCATTAGTTGTCTGACCTTGGGCAGGCACTTAACCTCTCTTAGCTTCAGTGTCTTTATCTTTATTAAATGGGGGGGGGGATTATAATAGTATGGAAGAAACCCTGGTCAAATAAGTGTTACATTTAGAACTTCAAGGTTGGTGATTCCAACCCACCAGTCTTTGGGAGAAAGATGACTCTGTGCTCCCCTAAGATGTATAGCCTTGGAAGCCCTGTAGGTCAGAATTGACTCCGTGGCAGCGGGATTGGTTTGAACGGGATAACAGTATGGATGACACTACAACATGAAACAAAAATTCTCACAATCGGACCAATAAGTAACATCATGATCAACAGAAAAGATGGAAGGTGTTAAGAACTTCATTTTACTTGAATCCACATCAATGCTTATGTACGTAGCAGTTAAGAAATGCAACAACATGTTGTACTGAGCAAAAGACAGCTTTAAAGTGTTGAAGGGCAAGGGAATCACATTGAAGACTCAGGTGCGTCTGACTTAAGCCATTGTATTTTTGACCGCTTCCTGTGCATGCAGAAAGAGTTGGACAAAGATTAAGGAAGACTGAAGAAGAATTGACGCATTTGAATTAAGTATTGGCAAAGAATATTCCATGGACTGCCAGACGAATGAACAAATCTGTTCGGGATGAAGTATAACGGGAATGTTCCTTGGAAGTGATGAGAGCGTGTCTTTGACTCACATACTTTGGGCGTGTTACCAGGGGGGCCTAATCCCTGGAGAAGAACATCATGCGAGGAAGACCCTCAAGGGGAAAGACTGACATGGTGGCTGCAACAATGGACTCAAACATTTGTGAGGATGGTACAGGACCAGGCAATGTTTCATTCTGTTGCACATTGGGTTGCCGTGACTAGAAACAGCCTCTAGGGCACCCAACACAACAGCCACTTAATAGTACCTACCTCACAGAATGGTTGAGGTTAAGTGAGATAATGCATGTGAGGTATTCCACACAGTTCCAGCCCATCAAAACTCATAAGCCAAACCCATGGGGTTTCCAAGGCCATTACAGGAAGCAGACAGCCTCATGTTTCTTCCTTGGAGTAGGTTTGAACCACCAACCTTGCGGCTAGAAGTCTAATGTTTGCTTACTTGACAGTGCCACCAGGGCTCCCACTCAGCCCACAGTAGCTGCTTATTCAGTGTTGGTTTTCTCCGATTTCCTACATGCTCCCACACTGCCTTGGGTTCTGTCCTCTAGCCTTTTGGGACTGATCAGGAAAGAAAACTCTGTTCTCCAGCCCCATCCACGACTGTCTTCCTCTTGACCAGTTGCCGTGAAGTCGATTCTGATTCATGGAGACATCATATGTGCCCAAGAAGGGCTGTGCTCCAGGGTTTTTCACTGGCTGGTTTTTCCAAGGTACATCAGAGGGCATCCCAGGCAACTGTGAGCGGGCTCGGACCACCAGCCTTTCATATTTGAGCACATGGACCATCACCATCCCAGAACTCTCTCTTCTTCCAAAAACAAATGAACAAACTCACTGCCACTGAGTCAAAGCTGACTCATAATCACCCTCTGTGGGTTTCTGAGACTGAAATTGTTTAAAGGAGAAGAAAGCCCAGTGTTTCTCCCTCGGAGCTGCTGGTGGTTTTGAACTGCTGACCATGTGGGTCATAGCCCAGCTGGTAACCACTACACTACCAGGGCTCCTTCTTCTTCTTAGTAGTAGTCATCAAAACTGCCCTCTGTCTCCTTCCTCTAGGCTAACAATTTTTGCTAGGGCTAATCAGATGGGTGCACTGGATGCAGCGGGTCAATGCATAATGCTAGTTTGCAGTTCTGCCACCCAGGACAAGCCCATAGGAAAGACAATGGCCTAACCCTCCAGGCATTCTCAAACTCCACCCTTTCTAGCAAGGAGACACATCCGTGACTGTCATTTGGCTCTGAGTCAGAATTCACTGGACAGCATACAACAGCACCAAGAACAACAGCAACATAGAGAGCTCAGACGTCCTGGTTGGTACAAAACTATGCTCTCAGCTGCTCACCGAAAGGGTGTTGATTGGAGTCCACTGAGAGTTGCTTCGGAAGAAAGGTCTGGTGATCTACTTCCAAAAATGCATCATTGAAAACCCAATAGGAGCATGGTTCTACTCTGCAGCAACTGGCGCTGGGGCACAGAACTCACTTAGGTTCAAAGTCAACTTGGGTCGCTATGCTCTCTGGCACTTTACAACCCAACTATCCCCTTGTGCCTTGGGTCACTGGAGCCTCCAAGCTCGATCCTCTTGCAGCCCGTTCCTCTCTGCCTGCCCCCGCAGATAATGGCGATGATGATGACGCCGCCGATGACGACAGCTCCATTTCATACAGCGTATGCTATGTGACAAGCACGGTTCTGGATGCTTTACATCAGGAGTGCATTTAATCCTCACACCCCGTGGAATGGGTCTTGTCCCTTACTGTCCCCATTATGAAGGTGAGACAACGAAGGCTAACAAAGGTGAAGCAATTTCCCTAGGCTTGCCTAACCGACACTTTTTTTAAAAGACTGGGATATACTTCACATAGCATACAATTTAATCAGTCAATCATATAAAGAAGATTTGCACAATCATCACGACCATTAATTTCAGAGCATTTTCTTCTTGTCCTCATTCGTTAACTCCCCATTCCACTCATCGTCCCCTGCCATGCCCCTTAGGCAACTATAAATCCAGTTACTGTCTCTATAGCTCTACCTATACTGGATTTCATCTGCAGAAAGCCATACTAAATACAAACAGGAAGCATGCAAACAAACCAACCCCAAACCCTCATCAACAATGACCAGAAGAAAAAAACCATAGAAAAACTTCATGGAAAAGAACGCATAGCATATTAAAAATGGAAACATTTTTTAAATGGGTCAAAAGGGAAATCACATGATAAGGTTTTAACCTAACTACATCTGCTATAGTCGACTTTGCAAAGCTCTCTGTCTGATAGCAAAGCAATTCACATCCCTTGACGATGGTCAGAGGGGATTCACCGAAGGCTTAATCCATGTGGGGCCCCAGCAAATGGATTTTGGACTTCAACTGTCATCCACAGCCTTCTGCAAACCGGTGCCTAACCCAGTCTTTCCTCATTGAGCTTCAATAGCAATTTCTCACATCTCTGGGCCTGCATGTATCTTCACTGGCTCTTCTAATGCCTAATTTGTGCTGTCTTATATTATATTAGGAAACAGAGACGCAAAGGGGCTAAAGACATGGGTTTGGGAATAAGGCAGCTATATATCACTCACTAAGGAGCTGGCAGAGTGGTTAACATGCTTGGCTGTTAAATGAGAGGTTGACAGTTGGAACTCACCAGCCGTTTGACCAAACCTTCCTTAGACTGCACAAGCATCTGGATGCTTCGGCCCAACCTTCACTTGCCCTCTGTTTCATTCCAGGCCTGACAGCTCTCCCCACCTTCTCCGGTATGTCTTGTTCATTTTTGTGTTCTTATCAGCAGTGCTTTTGCCCTGAGAAAATATTCAATAGCAAATGTCCATTGAATGAGAGAAGACAGTGTGTCGTCATATTAGCAATCACTCTGGGTTTTTGCTACTGTGGTAAAGTGAAATTGCTTGTTAGGGCCCTTCTAGCCATAGTCCTTTCGGGAGCACACAAATAAGGTATCGGAGACTCCATTTCTGGCACTGGTTGGTTGTGTACTTCCCTGGCTATAAAGATCATCATTTCAGTAGCAAGAACAGAACAGTCCATGACTGGTGGAGACAAATACTCCTGACATCCCTGTGTGGAGAACTGACAGCAGCAGACACACCAGAGGCCAGAGCAGCAGTGGGACAGTGAGGCAGAGTCATAGGACCCAGGGGCAGATATCTTGGCCCAAGGAACGAGGAAAGTTGAGTGCCTGCAAGCAGGAGACTGGCTTGCAGAGTGAGGTAGTTAGTTTATCGTGCCAACCTGGTCGATAAACACATGTGGGGGTGCAAGGATAAATTGCTCGGTGAGCCTTGCATTTCGAGTTCTCGGGTCTCTTGCTTTGTGATGGTCAGACCAGGGTGCAGCTGTATTAGCCAGTTCCCTGCTTCAGCTGGCAAGGCTGACTTCCTGCAAGACATCCCCAAGGAGAACCCACATGGACCTACCCAGATGCAGCCCTGGGTGCTGGAGCAGCCATGTGGAGACCCCTGCCAGTGCTGAGATGCTTACACATTCACTGATTCGGCTTTGCTCCTGCAGTCGGTGTCATAGTGTGTGTTTTGTGAGATGAAGGAGGACTTTGTGGAATGGTTTCAGACATATGGGTTAATGTTGGACTTGTGGGCTTGGGCGGCACTGTGTTGGGATGTTTTCTTGATGTGCACTTACCCTTTATATAAAACTCTTTTATATATATGAGTTTCTGTGGATTTGTTTCTCTAATGTACCCAGACTATCACACAGAGTGAGGTGCCCTCTGGGCATTTACCAGCACCCAAGGAGCTTTGCAACACTTGCCAGAGCAGGGCAGAGGCCAACCAGCTGTATGACTGAGAGGCTGAGGACCAGAGAGATACGGGACTGCTGGCCTGGCTGAGAAGAGGTGCTGGAAAAAGAAAAGAAAAGAAAACATTACCCTTAATGTTTTTTGATCCTGAGTTATAATCCCATAATCATGAGTGCTGTCTGTGAATTCTGTGTGGCCATTGTGACAGACAATGGGACCCAGTAGAGAAGGAGAGCACCCTGGTCAGGGCAGTTGGTGTCTGAATCAAGGTAAAGAAAGGTGGGAGGTGGAGGTGTGTCTGACCTTGGCCTCCTAAGACTCATCCTTGCACAGATGTGGATTTGGATTCTCCTTCCCCCTTGTGTAGCTAGGGCCAGGGTCCGATGCCCCACCCCCCCACACACATACCATTTCCTCAGATATATATCAAGCAAGCAATCTGATTTAGGGGGGGGTAGGCCATCCCAACTTGTACAATGAATTTGTTTAGACAAGTCAATAACAACAGTAGATGTTTTGTTTTCATTAGGGGTTGAGACTACAGAGGATGTAAGGAGATGGTGTCGCTCTTCGGTGCCTCCAAATTCTTTTCCCTGGACTGCTGCAGAAAGCGTGGTGCAATCAGAAATGTTCATGACAGAAAAAGCCTATATTAGACAGGGTTCTCTAGAGAAACAAAGCCTGGACACTTATGATTTTCTATACATAATATTCATATAGATAGATAGATACCATATGAAATAAACAGCTAATTAGTCTATAGATCAGTACAAATGGCTCAGTGTAACTCACTTCCATGAGATAGCTAAACGCTGGCAGTCCTTCAAGTCTTGAGGGTGCAATTCAAGGAAGCAGACAGCTGAGTCCTCCTTAGAGCAATTCAGGCAATCTGGCCACAGGCAGCAAACAGCAAGGCAGGTCACCAACATTCAGCCAGATGACAGGGTCCGACAGTCCCCAGCTCAAGTGATGTCTACTCCAGTAGCGTGGTGAAGCAGGTCTTGAAGGAACCTCAAACTACAGGCACATTGTCCATGGGTTGGGTGTTCCACAGGTAGTGTAGCTTGCAAGTTGAGGCAGAGAACCAGCTAGGGCAGCCACACATTGGTCTGATCATCAAAGAGCAAGAGACAAGAAAGACAAGGCTCACCGAGCCATTTATCTCTCCGCCCTTCAATTAATCCCACATGTGTTCATTGGCCAGGTTGGCATAATAAATCTATCTATCACAGAGCCACAGCCGCCTCACTATGCAGATGGAGAAGCAGCGACCCAGCCTGGAAGAGTGTCTTGCTGAAGGTGCCACCTAAAGCTGGTGGCAAAGTCAGGACTGAAATGCAGGTCTCACACACTCCAAAACGGCTTTGGTCAGGCCCAGGACCTTCTTTCTACAACCCAGTCCTTCTGAGCCCCTCAAGTGAGGTACAGCCATCTTTCCCATTTCAATGTCACTCATCCAGTTTGTTCCCTCACACTGGAGCCTAATGGGCAAAGACATTCAGTAGCAGGAACGTTGGGAAAACATATTTTAAAGTAATAAGTAACCTAAATACCCATCCGTGGCAGAATGGATAAATACGCGTTGGTACATGCACACAGTGGAAAACTACACACTGTTAAAGAAACATGATGAAACTTGGAAATGGGTAGACGGGTGTTCACTGGGGTGAAGCAGAAGGTAGTATTCTACCACCAGGAGATGGGGGGGGGGGGTTGGGAGGTTTGGATGCATCATTTACTCTGTTGAATGCAAACATCCTGATCTGAAATGGCCTCCCCCACCAAATTCACACGAAAAGGTTGAAAAATGTTTCTTTTAAAAATTCTATTATTGCTGAGAATATACTCAGGAAAACACCAATTCAATGGTTTCGACATGTCCAATTCAGTGATGTTGATTACATCCTGAGAGTTATGTAACCATCCTTCCCCTCCCCCTTCTGAGCTGTCCCTCTCCCTTTCACATAAATGGATTGCCTGCTAAGCATCCTGGCTGACCTTCTGGTTGCTGTCATCAAGTTGATCCCATCTATATAGTTCAGTAGCAGTACTGGTTAAAAAAAAATTTTTTTTTAGTATTTTATTTTTATTTTGTTGAGACTACAGGTAACAAAACACACACCAATTCAACTGTTTCTAGATGTACCACTCAGTGACGTCGATGCCATTCTTCTCGTTGGGTATCCAGTCTCACTCTATTCTTAATCTTGAGTCCTTCCTCTCTCATTAACATGAACCCACTGCCCTTGCAGCTTTCGATCTATGGGGACGTAGTTGCTACTGTCATCTTGAACCCACATAGACAGTTCTTAAAAGAGCATGATGCTGTTTTATTTTCTTTTGTTGCTTTGTTTTGCTCTATCTTGCTTTTGTGCATATTATCATCTCTGCAGGTCTATCTAGATAAGACAGGC
>NW_022109980.1:10084180-10138188 GCF_000313985.2 Echinops telfairi
GATGATGGCAACAAATGTACAAATGTGCTTGACACAATGGATGGATGGATGGATTGTGATAAGAGTTGTACAAGCCCCCAATAAAATGATTTTTTAAAAAAAGGAAGGTCCTCTCTATCCAAAAGCATCAGAGCTGGAGTAGGTGGTAGACATTAGTCAGAGCCACTAAATACAATTTGCTTATTATTTGGGGGGGCGGGGGAGAGCATGATGCTTAAGGCTAGGACCAACTATTGAAGAAGGATTGCAAGACTTTTCCTGTCTCTGACGCTACTTAACAGAAATGTTGGCAGGGAGGGAAGAAACCTAAGAAGCCAGCTGCAAGCTGGTTCCTGCTAACTAGCTCCACGACAAAGGAAACAGCCGCAGAGAACATGGGTTTTCGCTGCCTCATTACGAAGTGCTCGTCTTCCTCGTGCTCTTGGTTAGACTTGAGCTTAAATGCTAATTCCCTGCACTCAGCTGGCCACCGTATTGTGTGTGACAGAAGGAAACACTGACAGGACCCGTCCCATCTTCCTGGATCTGGATATGTTTGAATCCCTGGTTGTGGCTATGGCATCAAGCCAGCTCATTTTCACTGACCCGCTCCTTTCCCAAACATGATGTCCTTCTCTAGGGATTGGTTTCTCCCAATGGCGTGTTCAAAGGAAGCAAGATGAAGTCTCACCATCCTTACTTATAAGGAGCATTCTGGTTTTATTTCTTCTAAGAATGGCTTGTTCCTGTTTCTGGCAGTGGAAGCTATAGGCAGCATTCTTTGCCACACTACAGTTCAAATACATCAATTCCTCTTCTGCCTGGACTGTCAAAAGGACAAAGCCAATCTGTGTTGGAAGAAGTATGGTCAGAATACTCCTTAGAGGCAAGGATGGCAAGACTTCGTCTCACCAACATTGGCCATGTTGTCAGGAGACACCCGGCCCTGGAGAAGGACTCCCTGCTTGGTAAAGTAGAAGGACAGTAGAACAAGAGAGGAAGACCCTCGACAAGATGCTTTCCCATGTGTAAGGTGATTGAGAAGACCAGGGCTTGGGTCCACCCACCTTAGTCATCAAAGCAACATTTTGGCCTTTTAGCACTTTCAAGAGGTCTCGCAGCAGACTTTCCCAGTGCAATTCGATTTCTGAGCTTCTGCTTCTGGGAAGGTTGGTTGTTGATCCAAGTGGAGTGACATCCTTGATTACCACAACCTTTTCTCCACTTTCTCCACAGGGTGAAGGCTTAAGGCATCTTCATCGACTAACCTTTGCATTTTGGAGGAAAAACCATTTTAATCAGCGAGCATGGTGTGGATTAGGTAGAACCTAACCTGGAGCCCTCGATGGGATGGATGGACACAGCGGCTGCAGCGGCGGGATCCTTCATCTTTATGGTTGTGAGCACGGCGCAGGACTGACTAATGTTTTGTTCTCTTGCGCATCAGATCATTAGGACTCAGCATTGACTTGAGGGCACATAACAATAGCCATGGGGAACGGACTCCCTGACTCAAATAGCCTAATTACCACGTGGAACAGAGTTTGGTTGTTGGTACTTTACTAGCGCTTCTTCTTCAGCACGCTGTCTGATTCTCCCCCTCCTCTTGGTTTCTGGCTCCAAAGCCAGACCCAACCCATTGCCAAGGGGCCTATTCCGCTCTATAGCAACCCTGTACAGTAGAGGAGAACAGCCATCTAGCTCAGAAGCAACAAAGCCCACATGGAAGAACACACCAGCCTGTGTGATCACGAGGTGCTGAAGGGATCATTTATCAGGCATCTAAAAACAAAAAATCACATCATTCTGTGCTCTGATACGATCACTGAAGACAAATGGGTGCATCAGCAAATGTGGCAAAGAAAGCTGATGGTGCCCAGCTATCAAAAGATATAGTGCCTGGGGTCTTAAAGGCTTGAAGGTAAACAAGCGGCCATCTAGCTCAGAAGCAACAAAGCCCACATGGAAGAAGCACACCAGCCTGTGTGATCATGAGTTGTCGAAGGGATCAGGTATCAGGCATCATCAGAACAAAAAATCTTACCATAGTGAATGATGGGGGGAGTGCGGAGTGGAGACCCAAAGCCCATTAGTAGGCCACTGGACATCCCCTAACAGAAGGGTTTGGGGGAGATGAGCCAGTCAGGGTGTGATGTAGCAGAGATGAAAAGTACAACTTTCCTCTAGTTCCTAAATGCTTCCTCCCCCACCCCACTATCATGATCCCAATTCTACCTTGCAAGTCTGACTAGACCAGGGTATGTACACTGGTACAGATAGGAACTGGAAACACAGGGAATCCAGGGTGAATGATCCCTTCAGGACTAGTGGTGTAAGTGGTGATACTGGGAGCGTAGAGGGAGGGTGGGTTGGAAAGGGGGAAACGATTACAAAGATCTACATGTGACCTCCTCCCTGGGAGACAGACAACAGAAAAGTGGATGAAGGGAGACGTCGAACAGGGCAAGATATGACAAAATAATAATTTATAAATTATCAATGATTCATGAGGGAGGGGAGACTGGGGAGGGAGGAGAAAAAAATGAGCTGATGCCAGGGGCTTAAGTGGAGAGCAAATGTTTTAAGAATGATGAGGGCAATGAATGTACAAATGTGTTTTACACAATTGATGTATGTATGGATTGTGATAAGAGTTGTATGAGCCCCTAATAAAATGATTAAAACAAAGAAAAAGAATAGAGGAGAATGGGCCCACGGGGTTTCTGGGCCTGTCCATCTTTATAGACACTGTTTGCCACGCTTGTCTTCTGTGGAGTGGCTGGTGGGTTTGAACGCCCAGCCTTTCGGTTGGCAGCTGAGCACCTAACAACAGCATCACCAGGATTCCTTGTCTGGAGTCTAATGCCCCCTAATTTGATCCCCAGCTGGGTCGGAGTCCTGGCCACAGACAGGGAGCCTCGGGTTCATATGCTTTTTTTACATTTGTCATTTTTAACCCAGAGCAGAGCCAAATGCTGTTAGAAGGCACTGCATTTGCACACACATTGGGGAAGTGGCCCCTTTGCAGTACAACCACTCCGTCTCTGCGCATGGCTCTGCTAGTTAACAGTGCATCAAGCTCGAGTCTGTTTCCAAAGTACTGTCCTGCGCGTGGGCCTTCTGAGGCTGCAATCATTGCTTTAGAAGCACACTGCTACAGCTTTCACTTGAAGAGCAGCTGGTAGATTCGAACCGAGGGTCCTTTAGTTAGCAGTTCACCGTGGCACAACTAGGGCCCCTGAACCCAGGGTCCTGCCTACTACCAACCCACTGCCATCGAGTTCATTCCAACTCACAGAGACAGTATACGGTTTCTGTGACTGTAACTCTTTAAGGCAGGTGACAGCCTCATCTTTCTCCTACAGAACAGCTATTGGGCTTGAACTGCTCCCTTTGCAGTTAACACTCCAACACTTAACACACAGCCCCGCCAGGGCTCCGTAATAGACTACTAACCTCCCCCACAACTCAGTGCCATTGAGTCAATTCCAAATCATAGCAACCCTATAAGATAGAGTAGAACTACTACATAGGGTTTCCAGACAGCCTCTTCTTTCTTCTGCGGGACAAGACTACAGGTGATGGTAACTGTGTTGGTGCAGCACCTGGAATACACGACAGCGATTCTGTAAATGATAGTAGTAGCTATCCAGGTCAGGGGAGGAGCATACTGTGAGAGAGAAACATCGGGTCATGTCACTCTCCTGAGCAAAATCCGAACTGAAGCAGTTTGGGGAAAATGGAGGTGTTAGGGAATAACGATTACAGCTGCCATTCATTTAGCACGTAGAGTCCAGAAGCTCTTCCCAGCCCTTTAAATATCCTCCTCATTCCACCCTCCTGACAGCTCTGAGCAAGGTGCTAGCAGTTATTTCACTTTAACACACTGCCAGAGTGCCGATTCTGATTCTTGGTGACTCTATACAGGATTCTGGAGACTATATATTTATGGAAACAGTCAGCCTCATCTTTCTCCCAAAGAGCAGCTAGTGGATTCAAACTGCTGACCTTTTGGTTATCAGCCAGGGATTTCTTTTATCTAGGTCCTAAACTCGCTGCCTCTGACTCACAGAGCTTCCCAGGGTTTCCAAGGCTGGAGACCGTTAAATGAACAGATAGTCTCATTTTTCTCCTACAGAGGAGCTGGTGGGTTTGAACAGTCGATGCTGTTATGAACCAGACAACACTTTCCTGACAGGACCTCCAGGGCTCCTCACTGTCTACTAATTCCTTCCAAGGAGCAACTTTAGCTGCCATTCTTAAATGGGCTCCCAAGGTCCCAGAAATGCTTCTTCCACTGAAATGTTTCTTCCAACTTCTTTGCAAACTATTTCCATTTTGCAATTTGTCTTCTACAAGGAACCCTCAGAGAGGGGACCTTGGCGGGATTGCCTTGTGTCTCCGGTTCTTGCAAGTTTTCTCGCCTTTGACAGGGTGCATGTGGTCTCCCCACTTGTCCGTTGCTTATTGAAGTGAAATAGGTTTATGTATTCCTTCTCAGAATGGTCATCAGTTATCTGTCCCTGGACGCTGCTCACTATTCGGATATGCCCTAGGAGGGAACCTCTAAGAATGTGCAGATTCTCTCCTCTGTCCCATACCCTCAGCCTAGCCCAGCGGGAGTTGCCAGTTTCCAATCTGATCTGTTCTAATCCTTGGGCCTCACAGGTCCCTGTTCCACCCATTTGTCTTGTGGAGCAGTTTCCTTTCCTCTGTGCATCCTCTGTGTGAGCTCCCGGGAGCCTTCCTCCTTCCTCTCCCCTAGGGTCTAAAAATATATCCAGCTCCCTCAAGGAGCGAGCTAATTCCTTCCAGCGAGCTCATTCTTTCCTCAGGCAGAAGGGCTTCCAGAGCCCTCTCCTATGAGCAGCTCCAGCTCCCAGTTCCAGGGGGCCATTGAACTTGCTTCCACTTGCCTCATAGGTCAGTCTTGTGCCTCATAGGTCGGTCTTGTCTATCCTTACATCAGGTGGGATAGTGTACGAGTTCAAATCTGACATTGCTGTGTTCTGAGCTCCGGCCAAGATGGTCGGGGGCTAGGTGCTGAGTCTGGGACCAGCTAGGTTAAGAATGGGTGCCCTGAGATCATGAGGTCAAGATCAAAATCAAAGCTATACCTCAAAAGTGACCAGAAGCCAATCCCTCATCCTGGCCACCACTTGAAGCTTACCTCTAGCTACATACTGAGGTCTTGGGCGGTCAATTTTTCATTGTTCATACTTTTCCCAAACACACAGAGTCAAATGCTAACCCTAAAAAGGAGATGGTTCTACACACACACACACACACACACACACACACACACACACACACGGAAGGAAGTCAGTATGGTAGTTACATAATTTCATGTCAACTTGATAAATGGGTGAAGGGGTGGACTCTAGGCTGTCAATCAGGTCACAGTCTGGTGATGCCTCCTTGTGGGTGTGACCTTCTCATGAAGATTCCGGAAGCTTTCCCTCTTTCTCCCTAGGTGTGGGACACACACTCTTTCTGCTTCACCTTCCTGTTGAGGAGACACACTCAGGAGCTGGAAGAACCACGAGGAGATGCTTCCATTGCTACTGGTTCCACATGACTTTTCACCCACTGGCCTGTGATCTTTCTGCATCCAGCATCACTGTGAGTAACTACGTGAGTCTGAAGAAGAATTTATGCACTAGTATCAGACATATGGGCTAATATCAGAGTTATGAATTTGATCTGGACTTGGCTAAGATGTTTTCTTAATGCACAATTACTCTTCTATATAAAGCTCTTCCCTATACATATATGAATGTCCCTGGATTTGTTTCTCTAGTCAACCCAACCCAACACAGGAAGGAAGCAACGAAGGAAGGAGGGAAACAGGAAGAGGAAAGTTGTCATTTTACAGGAAACCCCATGTATTCATTTCCTTGGGCTACTGTAAATAATCCCCACAAACTTGGTGACTGAAGAGAAGAGGCATTAATGATCTGACATTCTGGAGGCCAGGAAGTCTGAAATCAGTTTCACTAGGGCCCAAACCAAGGGATGAGCAGGGCCACATGCAGTGGAGTCACTAAGGGGGGTCTGAGAGGTGCCGGCCACTCCAAGTGACACTGTCAGAGGGGGTGATATCAAAATGACTGTCTATAGAAATCTTGTGCTGTGTTTCAGCAGAAATTCATTCTTTTTTAATAAAAAGATCCCTGTAATGCATTCTAACGACAGAAAGGTTTTTTGCATAAGCGAGGTTTACATATATCAATAGACCTAAAAGGCTATAAAACTTGATTCAGATTAACTTTTAGAACTGTCCAATGTGCTCCAATCAGAGCTGTCATTCTTACCCAACTACAAGGACGCTTTGGAGCATATTTTCATCTGCATGTACTATTGTAACAAAGTTATCATTAAAATTTTGCTACTTGTTTATGTCATATTATTGGTATTGCAATAAATGATTATGATTATGGGAATATGATTAATGAGTAACATTAGTACAAAAAAGCATTTCTAAGGATCCTGAATGCTCTGGGATGGAGGCGGTCTAATGGGAGGGGTGGGTGATACCAACCCTAGTGATGCCATTGGCTACATCTCTGCTAGGTTTTGATGGCTCTTCGTCCAGCTGTTGGTGGATCCAGGCATCCATTGGCTTGTGGCTGCATCACTTCAATCTCTGCTTCCACCTTTCCAACGGCCTTCTCCTCTATCGCCCATAAGGACACTTGTCGAATTTAGTGCCCACTTAGATAATCCTGACATCCTTAACTTATTGGCCTCTGCAAAGACCCTTTCCCTCCCAAGTAAGGTCACACTCACAAGTTCAGGAGATTAGGACATGGACTTACGTATCATTCATTTGGGGGTAGCTCCGTACAGTCCATGACAACTCCCTGCCTCCACTCCTATCTCAGGCCATGCTAGAATTATAAGCATGAACTTTCTGACAATTTTACCTCCAAAATATCTCTCAAATCAGTATACTTCTCCAGGCTTCCACTGTCCCCATCGTTGAAACCCCATCATTCCTTACACGGCGTTCTCCGTAGCAATCAGAGTAGTCACACCAAATGCCAACCCTTTCTATGCTTGAAACCCTTCTGCGGCCCCACATGGCTCTTCGGATCAAGATCAAACTCCTGGGCATGGTCTACAGGGTCCTTCAGAATCTAGCCCCCACCCACCTGATGGATGATGATGACTACACCCACCTCCTCTCTTGGACAACTCCACAGACAACTCTGTCTGTACCCTCATGTCCTTTCCTATCATAGTGCTTTTCTATTACTCTTCCCTCTTTCCGGAAGCCTCTGCTCCACCCCATTTCCTGGCTAACTACCATTTCAAAGGTCAAATAACTCCTCCTCAAGACATGATTTATTTGACCCTCTGATTAGCTGAGGTTCCTTTGTAACAACAGCTCTCATAATCTCTATTTCCATTTGTGTTGAACTCATGCCTGCCTCCCCACCTCCGTGCAACTAAACTCCACGAGGGCAGAGGCTATAGCTCTCTGGTTTCACCACTTGTGTCCTTGGCATCTAGCTGGTGCCTGGCAACCATTATTTGAATAAATGAATGAATGAATTAGAACATCAATGTTCTAGCCCCTCAAATCCCACAACCCACCCACCCACCCCCACCCCAACCCCTGCAAACAAGAGAAACAATGCCTGGCTTCCAGAGTTGCAGAAGAAACTAAATGAGAGAGTGGAGAGGAAGGTGCTTGCTAAACCATGAAATGCCTTATTAACATAAGGAATCCTTATTGTATTGGTCCCCATAACCAGCCCTTTGGGCAACAGGGTGATGCAGCAACCGAGGAGAAGGATGGAAGGCTACTTGGGGTCTGCATTCCTCTGAATAAGAAGTGCTGCTGTCGCTCTGCCACCAAGGCTAAAAGGACAAGAGCCCCTCATTCTCTTGCTTCAGGCTTGAAGTTCATCACTTAACACCCTCTGGGATCAAGAAGAAAATGCCACTCTCCTAAGGTGTCAGTAAGGCCTGGAGTCACCCTGGGCATTTAAAGCTTTGGTTAGCCTCCTTTAAAGAAAGCATCCGCTCCAGGTGCAGGTGGGGGGTAGGGTGACAACTCCCTGCTGGGCCTGTCTCCGAGAGCACTTCCCACGCGGTGATCTGATGGCTCTTGCTCCAGGAGCTGCCCAGCTGACGAATGACTTTGAAGCATGCCTCTTGATTTCTCATTCTTCCTCTTCCTTTGCCTTCTTGGCTTTCACTGCTAGCAGGCAGGGAGGATCTCACCTCCTTCCTCTTGCTCCTCCAGCAAGTCCATCGAAAAGGCATCCCTGGGGGCTTGACATTCCAGGTCTTCAGTTTCGTCCATTTGATTTCCCCAGGCCCCATCACATCCTAATCTCCTTTCCTGCAGGGAAGGGACACTTCCACCTCTTCCTCCATATCCTTTTAGCTCCTTGCGTTTGGATCAAGAGACCTAAAAAGGCCATTTCTCATTTCCATCTTGTCTTCCATTGTTTTCTCCCCTGGGATAGCCATGCATTCCTGGCCCTGAGATGCCTCACTGGTCTGGAATGTCCACAGCGAGCCGAACCTCTGAATCACAGACTTGAAGAAATTGGAAAGAGCAGAGCTCATTAGGCTATCATTTCCCCAGTTTCCTCTTCTGAGCTGGATGTCTTCCCACTGGCTTGATGGTGCTCTGTACCTCTGGGCTTTGAGACTCCATTCTACACAACCGGAGAGAGAGAAGCACAGAGGCATGGCTCTGGATAATCCAAGCAAAATCCTCAGCTTTGCCTCAATGATCTGGGCATGCCAATGCAGAGAGAGCCTTACGGGCCATCCCCGGGTGATGGATGGTCTGCCTTTAAAGCAGCTCCCACTGGCCCCTGAATGTTATGTACATTTGACCTCACTTTGAAAGAAGTCAACCAACCGCTACTTAGCTACTTACAACAATTCCTTCATTCCAATCGCCTCCATTTACTGTAATGCCGTTTTTACCTTCTAGAAAAGCAGCGCTTTGAAGCGATTCATTCTGGTGCAGCCCCCTGCTAAGAATTTGCATTTCTACCAGATATACTGAATCCGAATCTGTATGTTAATAAGCTCTTGGATGATTCTTTATAGATCCTAAGGGGATCCTTATGTATAGCTTGTTAAAATGTAGGTTCTGGTTGAGTATATCGGGGCCAGAGGTACAACTTTCAAGCAGGGGTGCGAATCCCCGTTGAAAAGTGCTCAAGCTTTGTCTTGCACTAAAGGTTCAATAAGAATCATATGCATGTGCTCTGACTTACCTACAGATTCCACTTATGACCTCATTCATAAATAGCCTGTGGACTGCTTTCCTTTCAGGAGGAGGTTTTGGGATCATGACCTCCTATAGATACCATAGAGCCATAGCTGAAAAGGACTTGCGATTTATCTACTGTATATACTAGAGTATAAGCCAACCCGAATATCAGCTGAGGCACCTAATTTTACCACAAAAACTGCATTAAATATGTGCCAAAATACTCAGCTTACACGCGAATATATATGGTTGTGTTAGTCTGGGTACTTTAGAGAAACAAATCCACAGCAACTCATGTATAAGAGAGAGTTTTATATAAAGGTTAAGGGCACCTCAAAAAAACATCCCAACCCAGTGCTGCCCAAGCCCACAAGTCCAACATTAACCCATATGTCCAACACCAATCCACAAAGTCCTCCTCCATCTCACAAAACAGAGGCAATGATGCCAACTGCAGGAGGAAAGCTGAGTCAGTGAATGTGTAAGCATCTCAGTACTGGCAAAGGTCTCCACACAACTGCTCCAGCACCCAGGGCTGCATCTGGGTAGGTCCATGTGACCTCTCCTTGGGGATGTCTTTCAGGAAGTGAGCCTTGCAAGATGAAGCAGGGAACTGCTAAGGCAGCTGCACCCTGGTCCGACCATCACAAAGCAAGAGACCCAAGAACTCAAAAGGCAAGGCTCACCGACCCATTTATCTCTCTGCCCTTCAATTAACCCCACATGTGTTTATCAGTCAGGTTGGCACAATAAACTACCTCAATGGTATATACAAAGACCACTCCTATTTTGTTTACAGCCTTATTGACATAGAATCGACATGCAATACATCGTGCAATTTGTGCTGTTATTAGGTGCCATGGAATAGGCTCAGACTCATAGCGGCCTGATGTCTAATGGAAGAAAAGGTTGCCCAATCCAAGCCTATCCTCCCACTCACCGCTAAGCCTGAGCTCACCGGGGCAGCCCCTTTGTCAGTCCACCTAACTAAGTAAGGGTCTTCATCTTTCCCTTGGACTCTCTACTTTACCAAGCATGATGTCCTCCAGGATTGGTCCCTCCTGAAGACCTAGCCAAAAGTAAGAGAGCCAACCAACGTCACGCCATTCTTGCTTCTAAGGAACATTCTCGTTGTACTTCTTCCAGGACAGATTAGTCCATTCCTTTGGCAGTGTATGATCTATTCAGTATGTTTGGCCAACACCATAACTCAAACGCATCAGTTCTTCTGTCTTTCCTTTTCATTGTCCAGGTTTTGAGGTGACTGAAAAACCGTGGCTTGGGTCAAATGTGCCTTAATCCTCAAAGTGACATCTTTGTGTGTGGTGTACAAAACCAGTACAAGTTGGTAAGTTTGGGTATCTACAAGCACATGAAGCCATTCCCATGATCCACTTTTCACCGCCCTTGAAAGCTTCCTCCTACTCTTTAGCACCTCTCTCCTCAGCGCCTCCCACTCCACTAGCCCAGACAACCTCGGACATATTTTCTCTTAATACCTACTTTGCATCTTTTAGAATTTCATATACACAGTGTGGACTCACTTTTTGGTCTGCCTTCTTTCATTCAGCAAAGTTATTTTGAGGTTCATTCATGTAATTGTATGGTTTTAGGGCTGTGTGTGTCAGTAACTCAGCGCTTTATTGCTGATTAATATTCCACAAAATTTGTTTTTCCACTCAGGATTGTTTGTTTGTTTCTCTGTTTTCTCTAGTGTTGGGTTGTTACAAATAAACTGGCTATGGATATTTGTGTATAACCCTCTGTGGAAGAAAAAGGAAAATACTTACAAGGAAAGTGGCTGGACTACATGGTGGGTGTATGTTTAATTTTTAAAGAAAACGCTAAGATATTTTCCAAAATAGTCATACCATTTTCCGTTACCAGCAGCAATGTATGAGAATTCCAGTAGCGCTTGGAACCAGTTTTGCCATGGCTGATGTAGCAAGATGTGGGTGTACTGGGAAAATAACCAGGATGGGGAAAATTGCAAGTTGAAGCCCTGGAAAGAGGGGCTTAGAGAAGCATAGTGAGCCCTTTAAGGAGCTTGATGCAAGAGACTAAGGCTATTGCCAGAACTGTGGACAGCGACACAGATTCAAACAGTGGTAGGCCATGATCTGTGATCTGTGGTTTCTGACTCTTCTGTTCAAGAGATATGGCTGCTATGCAATGCACATGCTGTCCTTGTTTTCTAAGACAGATTAATTTTCTAGCCGAGCATTGAGACCTGTCCCTTTCCCCACTCCAGTTCACACACTTTACAAATTTGAGCCCGTTCAGGTTTTGCTTTATCGGCTGTGATTAAACCACTAAACCATGAAGATCCAGTTTCAATTCCTGAATTCCAGTTTCTCCACGTCCTCATCAGCACTCATAGGGTCAGTCCAGTTCATGTTAGTCCTGCTGATCGGTGGCTAGTGGGAGCTCACTGGGGTTTTCACTGGCGTTGTCGGAGGTTATACATTGGGCTGCGAGCCCCAAGAGCAGCAGCTCGAACCCTTCAGCCATTCCCCAGGGAACAGATGGACATTTCTGCTCCCTTCGTGATTGACATCCTCCGAAACCCAAAGGGGCGGTTTGACATTTTCCTATAAGTTTGTGATGAGTCAGAATTGACTCGATAGCTGTGAATCATAGGCAGTTACTGGGAGAAAGCTACGACAGTCTGCTTCCATAAAGATTAGGGCCTTGGAACCCCTATGGGACAGTGAGTTAGAGTCTGTAGCTGAGTCAGAATCAACTCGACAGCAATTGGTTTTAATAACCAATGAGGTTGGATATCTTTATATGTGTTCATTTGTCATTTGAATATGGTGAAGCATCTGTCCAAATCTTTTGCCAATTTTTTTAATTGGTTAGTTTTCTTTTTTTTTCTTCTTCTTCTTTTCTTAAAATCATTTTATGAGGGGCTCATACAACTCTTATCACAATCCATACATACATCCATTGTGTAAAGCGCATTTGTACATTCATTGCCCTCATCATTCTCAAAACATTTCCTCTCCTCTCCACTTAAGCCCCCGGCATTAGGTCCTCATTTTCCCCCTCCCTCCCCGCTGCCCCCTCCCTCATGAGCCCTTGATAATTTATAAATTGTTGTTTTGTCATATCTTGCCCTGTCCGACGTCTCCCTTCACCCACTTTTCAGTTGTCCGTCCCCCAGGGAGGAGGTCACATATAGTTCCTTGTAATTGAACATTTTCCCATCAGATTTTTTAAAACTGTGATAAAATGCACTATTCACTCACATAGCACAAAAGTTACCATTTTAACAATTTTAAAGTACACAATACAGTGGAATTAAGGTCATTTATATCCTCCATATGTGGTCTCAGACCTTTTTCATCGCCCCAAATGGAAAGCCCCTATGAAGCCATCACTCTCCAGCCCCAGGTACTTCAGGTCCTGGCAATAACTAACCTGCTTTCTGTCTATGGACTTATCTATTGTGGATATTTCATATAAATAAGACACAATATATGGCCAATGGTGTATGGCTTCATTAACATAATGTTTTCCATAGTCAGCCATATCGTAACATATTTTTCAATGGTTGAAATTTGTAAATATACGCCACATCTTGTTTATCTATTTGGAAGTTAATGGATATTTGGTGTCTTTCACCATTTGGATAGTATGAAAAATGATTTATGTACATTAATGTAGAAGATTTTGTGTGGGCACCTTTTTAATTCTCTTGCAAATGTCTAGGAGTGGCGTTGCTGGATCACAAGGTAGTTTTATGTTTAACTTCTTTAGAAACCAACAAACTGTTTCTAAGGGCCAATATGATATGTCAACTTGTCTAAGCCATCATTCTCAGTGGTTTGGCAGAATTATGTGGTCATCTTCCATTATTTGAGCTGCTGTGAATAGCCAATCAGTGGAAAGGGGTGTTTCCCTGGGAGTGCGCCTCCATCATATAAAATGGGTGCTTTGACAACGTGCACGCTCTTTCATGGCGCTGCAATCTTCTTAGCGGCTGACCTCTAACTTGTGAAACATAGGCCTACCTAATTCTCTGGCCTGCTCTCTAACTTGCACCTTTTTGGATTCACCAACTCCTGCAAATCCATGAACAAGAAGAGGCCACCAGCTTGCTGACTGACCTGAAGATTGGGGGTTCATCAGCCCCTGCAACCACATGAGCCAACACATATATTTAATCTGTCCTCTGACCCATGAATTTGACTTGCCACAGTCATGTGAACCATTTTCTGGAAGCAAATTCACTGATGTCACTTTTCTGTGGGAGACATATGAGGGTTTCTACTCATGTAAAGATTGACAGTCTGAGACATCCATCGGGACAGTTCCACCCTTCTCTAAAAGGCTGCTATGAGTCAGAATTGACTCGGTGGCAGTGAGTTCTTGTTTGTTTAAAGTGTTGCCCCTCTACACTCAGACACTGTTTCCGGTTTCCTTGCCATTTGACAATCCCATTAGCAATGCCTGCGCAGTCAAACTCCCCTACATCCTCACCAACACTTGTTATTTTTCTGATTTCTGATAATACACAGCTATCCTAGTGACTATGAAGTGGTATCTCATTGTGGTTTTGATTTGCATTTCCCTCATGGCTAATAATATTGAGCAGATATCTTTACATGTGCTACTGTCATTGGTCATTGGTAGATTTTCTCCGGAGAAATGTCTATTCACATACTTTGTCCATTTTTAAGTGGGGCCATCTTTTCGTTATTGAGTTGTAAGTGTTCTTTACATACTCTGTATACTAGATTCTTATCAGATACAAACATTGCAAATATCTTCTCCCGCTCTGTGGATTATCTCTTCACTTTCTTGATAATGCCTTTGGATGAACAAGAGTTTTTTTCATTTTTCTGAAGTCCAATTAGCTTTTTTTTTTCTTTTCATGCCACGTTTGCTGCAGCTGCTGCTGCGGTTGTGTGTGTACTTTTAGTGTTATATTTAAGAAATGATTGCTTAATCCAAGGTCTTGCAGATTGGCATCTATGTTTCCTTCTAAAAGTTTTCGGTCTTCCATTTAGGTCTGTGATGCATTTAAGTTAACGTTTGCGTGCGGTCGAAGGAAGGAGACTAACCTCATCCTTTTGCGTGGGGATATCATGGGGCTTCACCGCCATGTGTGGGAAAGACTATCCTCTTCCCCATTGTCTTAGCACCTTAGTCAAAAATCAAGTTCTACAAACATAAAGGTCTCTCTCTAGACTCTCTGTTTTGTTCTATTCATCTCTTTGCTGATCTTCACACCAATTCCAAACTGTCCAGATTACTGTGATTTTATCATGTTTTAACACTAAGTCATGTTAGTCTTCGAACTTCATTGTTTCTTTATTTGAAAGTTTTTTGGTCAAGTGCTGCAAAAAAAAAAGAAAGAGAAATAGCTGTGATCTTGATTGGCATTGTGCTGAATCTATTGATCAACTGGGGAATAATATACACAGTGGCAGTTACTTAATCTACTGTCAACTTGAGTGAAGGGGTGGAGTACAGCCTGTCAATGAGGTCATAGCCAATGAGGCCTCTGTGTGGGCATGGGCTTTTACTGAGGATTCTGGGAACTCCTGTATTCCTCCTGGAAGGCAGGACACACTCTCTCTCTGCTTCATCTTCCTGTTGACAAATCACCTGGAGCTATGCTGATGGAGCCAGAGCCCTGGAGCTGGAGGAGCCACGTGGAGACCCACGCCAGCACTAAGATACTTCCACCGCCACTGGATCCACAAGACTTTATACCCACTGGCCTATGATCTTCCTGCATTCAGCATCATTAAATGTGTTGCATGAGTCTGAAGAGCAATTTATTGACTGTTATCGGACATATGTGATAATATTGGACTTATGTATGGACTGCATCTGGACTGGGCTGGGATGTTTTCTTAATATAAAGCTCTTTCTTATACATGTATGAGTGTTTATGAATTTGTTTCTCTAGTTAACCCAGACTAACACATATAATTTAATAATATTGCTTCTTCTGACCTAAAAAGACAACATGTGTGTCAAATTCAGAGACACACTGAGAATCCTTTAAGAAGACTGATAAACTCTGGTAAGGGTCAGACCCAATAGAGGGATGCACATGACAGCCAACTAAAAAGGAGGTGAAAAGGGGGACAAAGTGAATAGTGGGGGAACAGGGCACTAACCCACCCTTGGGGAGGGTATTTATGTCTCCACAGGAAAGAGAGAGAAGGACCAGACCTCAACCTGTTGCACCAAGGGCAACATAACAGCATGAAGCAGCAAACTAACAGACAGGTTTGCAGGGTAGCCCCAATCCCAGCTACATTGACCTCCCTCCCCAGAACATTGCACTATAGAGGAAAGCACTGAAGATACAATGCAGGGAGAGTGGCAGGTCTTCCCAGACCACATGGGAGAAAACTAAGAGGGACAAAGAGAGAGAGGACAGAATCCTGGCCCACCAAGCCTCAAGCAGCCAATGCACAGAGAGTACCATAGGGCCGGCCACCACAAGACACGATGTCCTCTCATCTGACTCAGAGCTCTACAGAGGACAGCACTGGAGACACAGCGCAGGAATTGTGCCTGGTATCATCCACCCCTCACCAGGGCGAAATATGAAGGAGCACAACAGAGCAGCAAGGGGAGCAAAGCAATGAAGTTTCTGAGGAATCCCCAAAACAGAGTTCAGACTCAGAGGGCAGGGGTTGGCACCTCATCAGACCCAAGCGAAAAACATTCATAAAGGTCAGCAGACAGGCCCTGAACTATCTATAGGCTTTTTTTGCCCTTTTATCTTGCTTTTTTTTCTTCATGTCTATCTATATAAGATAGTCAGGATAAAGAATCCCAAGGAGAAAACGACAGGACTGGCAGGGGAACATGGGAGAGGAGGAGTTGGGGGATAGGTTGGGGGAAGCCAACAAACTCAGGAACAAAGGAACAACAAGAGATTTAAAATCGATGGCGAGGAGGGTGCAGAATGCCTGGTGGGGTTTGATCAAGTGCAATGTACTGAAGAGGAATAATTGGGAGCCAAATTAAAGTCAAACATGATAGTGGAACAGGAGGAAAGTAAAAGGAAGTAGAGGAAAGAACTAGGAGGCAAGAGACGTATAGAGGTATAAATATAAGCACATATATGTAAATATATTAATATATAATGATAGGGATATAGGCCTATGCACATATATTTATAGGTTAAGTATTAAGGTAGCAAACAAACATTGGGCCTCTACTCAGGCCCTCCCTCAATGCAAGAACACTTTGTTCTAATAACATGGCTTGAAAAAATTTTTTTAAATCAGTTATTGGGGCCTCGTACAACTCTTATCACAATCCATACATACATCCATTGTGTCAAGCACACTTGTACATTGGTTGCCATCATCATTCTCAAAACATTTGCTTTCTACTTGATCCCTTGGTATCATCTCCTCATTTTTCCCCTCTCTCCCCACCCCCCCTTCCTCATGAACCCTTAATAATTTATAAATTATTATGATTTTGTCATGTCTTACACCAGGGGTCCTCAAACATTTTAAACAGGGGGCAATTTCACTGTCCCTCAGACCCGTTTGAGGGCCGGCCTATAGTTTAAAAAAAACTATGAACAAATTCCTATGTACACTATACATATCTTATTTTGAAGTAAAAAAACAAAGGGGGCAAAAACACCCCGGGATAAATGTCCTCATCAGGCCGCATGTGGCCTATGGGCCATAGTTTGAGGACACCTGTCTTACACTATCCAACGTCTCCCTTCACCCACTTTTCAATAACATGGCATTCTGTGAAGCTCACCTTCCTGATACCACCTCTGAAGACAAAATGGGTGCATAAGCAAATTTGGTAAAAACAGCTGATGATGCCTGGCTATTAGACGATATAGCATCTAGGGTCTTAAAGGCTTGAAGTTGAACAATTGGTCTTCCAGCAGGGAAGCAACAAAGCCCACATGGAAGAAGCACACGAGGTGTTCACAGGATCAGGTATCAGGCACCAGAAGAGCCAAAACAGACAATCATATAGATGCAAACGAGGAGGGTCAGAGTGGAGACCCAAAGCCTATCTGCAGACAATTGAACATCCTCTCACAGGTGGGTAACAAGGAAGGTATGAGTCAACCAGCAGGCAGTATAGAACTAATGAAACACACAACATTCCTCTAGTTCTTTCATGCTTCCCACCCATCACGACTCAGTTCTAACTTTACAAATCTGGCTGGACCAGATCATGTACATTGGTACAGATAAGAGCCCATGACACACTGAATCCAGGACAGATAAACCACTCAGGAACAGTAATGAGAGTAGTGATACTATGAGGGTGGAGGGAAGGTGGGGGTGAAGGGGGAGAAAGGGGTAACTGATCATAATGATCAAAGAACAATCCCCCCCCCACTCCCCCCACCCCGCCCAAGACAAACAACACAACAGAAACATGGGTGAAGATACTAGACGGTGTAAGATATGAAAAGAACAGTAATTTATCATTGATCACGGGTTCACGAGGGTGGGAGGGGAGGGAGAGGAAAAAGAGGAGCTGATACCAAGGGCTCAAGTAGACAGAAAATGCTTTGGAAATGATGATGGCAACATACGCACAAATGTGCTTGATACAATGGATGTATGGATTGTTATAAGAGCTGTCAGAGCCCCCAATAAAAATGATTTTTTTCAAATGAAGAAGAGGGATACGTGGAGTCTGGAGGGAGTGGGGAAGAGGGCTGAAGCTTGCCCCAGCAGTAGTCACAGAAGAAGGAAGCAGTAAGGTAGCCTGGGGGCTGGAGGTGAACAGGGAGGGAATAATCTCAATAGAGCTTCAAAGAACTTGGGTCCAAAGTTGCTGGCCTGGGGCCACAGCCCATTGCAGTCTGAACAAAGACAGTCACCCAATCCCTGTAACTTCCTTGAGCCCTGGAGATCCTGGAACCTGGCGAACCTGGCTGGCTGCTGCCTCTCAAAGTTGTGCCTTCCCTGTCCTCTCCCACTGTCTAGATCTCTCTTCCTTTCACCTGACTCCTTACCCAGCAGGCATCATTTTCCCTGGATAAACCACACCTCTTTGAACCCTCCCATTGGCACTTCCTTTCCGGGAAGCTCCTCTAGTGCAGCTAGCCCTGGCCAACTTCTCCTGCTCACCCCTCCCCACCCCTCCACACACACTCCTTCCTTTCAGCTGTGCTTTCCCCTCCCCTCAACCCCCCAACCAACCATCTTTGCAAAGCCTAACTCTGGTAATCCCACCTCTACTCTTTAATTATAGTATTCTGGAGGCTTGGTCCCTTCTACCCTTTCCAGTCCCACCCCACCCCCCCAAATCCAAAAAACAATTCATCTCAAACTATGTATCAAGTACTCATGATGGAGAAAACATAAGCTGTCTCTCAGTGAGTCCTTTCCCCATCCTTCAGGCACTGCTAGCTCGGGGGAGGTCCTAGGAACAAATGCCCTCCACTGGCTCACTTATTCTTCCTCTGCTCCTCTGGGCAGCTTCTGTTTCCTTCACTGCAGCGGCCCTGCCTGACTAGATCAGTGTAGACATCCACACACAGGAGCAGGGTTTTTCTCAAAACCTATCACTCTGTAAGTTGTGTAGGCCATGTCCTGGGGATAAAGTGGTTGAATACTTGGCTGTGCACCCAAGGCTGGTGATTGGAAGCCATCCACTGGCTACTCTGAAGGAGGTGGCAGTCAGCCACTACCATGACCTCAATTCTACCTTACAAGTCGGATTAGGCCAGAGCATGCACACTGCTACAGATAAGAGCCTGCAACCCAGGGAATCCAGGATAGATCAACCCTTCAGGGCCAGCAAGGAGAGTAGAGATAACAGGAGAATTGGGGGTGGATGGTGGGAGAAAGGGGGAATTGATCACAAGGATCAATGTAGAACTCCCTCCCAGGGAGAAGAATAATGAAAAAGTGGGTGAGGGGCGACAGAGGACGATGTAAGACATGGAAAAATTAATCTATAACTTATAGATTCATGAGGGAGGGAGGGCGGGGAAGAAGGGGGAAGAAATGAGGAGCTGATATCAGGAGCTCAAGTGGGAAAAGAGTGCTTTGAAGATGATGATGGCGGCATATGTGTAAATGTGCTTGACACACTGGAGGAATGTATGGATTGTGATAAGAGAGGAAAGAGACCTCAATAAAGGTTTTTTTTTTTTTTTTTTTTAAAGATGTATAGCCTTGGAAACCACAGTGGGGCAGTTCTACACTGTCCTAGAGTAGTATCTCTATGAGTCAGAATTGACTTGACAGCCATGGGTTTCTTGGTTGGGGTTGGCTTCTTTACAAGTGTAAGTCAAAATGTCTTGCTTCTAGGGCACTATTTCAAACGAGCATGGATGTATCCCACCAAAATGTGTTTAATCATACCAGGAGGTGGCTGCAGACAAGTTATCTCAGCAATACGTTTTTCTTAGTCTTGTTAGGGTATCTTTTAAAATAGGTCCAGCTACACCATGGCTTCTAGGGGAGCTGGTGGGCCACTTTCTTTCAAGGCAGAGATGTCTGCTCAGAAGGAGATGATAGTGCACATCAAAACAGTAATAAGACCTCATCACATCCCAGCATTTCGTGTCCAAGTTCATAAAGACAGAAAATAATTGCTGGTGAGGGTTCGGGGAGGCTGGAACCCTCAGCAGGTGCTTGGAGACTGGAAAACAGTTCAAACCCAGTGGAAAATGGTGAGAGAGTTAAGGTTTATTGTGGCAAGCTGGCCCATAAACACATGTGGAATTAATTGAAGGGCGGAGTGGTAAATGGCTCAGTGGACCTCGCCTTTCTACTTCTCGGGTCTCTTATCGCTGATGGTCAGACCAGTGTGCAGCTGTGTTAGCCACTTCCCTGCTTCAGCTGGCAAGGCTCACTTCCTGCGAGACATCCCTGACGACAAGCCACATGCACCTACCCTGATGCAGCTCTGGGTGCTAGAGCAGCCGCATGGAGACTCCTGCCAGCACTGAGATGCTTACACACTCACTGATTAGGCTTTCCTCCTGCAATCGGTGTGTTTTGTGAGATTGAGGAGGACTTTGTAGATCAGTGTTGGGCATATGGGTTAATGTTGGCCTTGTGGGCTTGGACAGCAATGGGTTGGAATGTTCTCTCAATGTATACTTAACCTTTATATAAAACTCCCTCTTACACATATATGAGTTTCTGTGGGTTTGTTTCCCTAGTTTACCCAGACTAACACAAATGGTCTGGCACTTCCTTGAGAAAGTTTAAAAAAAACCTACCATCTGGCCTAGTAATCCCACCACTTGGTCAACATATTCTAGTGAAATAAGAGCCAAGATAGGAATAGCTGTAGGTGTACCCGTGTTCATTGCAACACTGTTCACAATAGCAAAAAAGCCAAAACAACTTAAATGCCCATCAGTGGAAGAACGGAGAGACAAACATTATATGTACACACAATGGGATATTGAGCAATGTAAATAATAACATCAGCTTTGTGACACTCTCATAGCATGGATGAAACTGGAGGATACGATGCTGAGTGGAATCAGTCAATTACAAACGGACAAATACTGTAGGAGACCACTATTGGAAAAAGTCAAACAAAGGTTTGCGTACTGACAGAAACATTATTTGATGGTTAACAAATCTGTCTTGGAAGAAATACAGACAGCATGCTCCTTAAAGGCAAGGATGGCAAGATATCATCTCACATACTTTGGACATGTTGTCAGGAGAGACCAGTCCCTGGATGAGGACATCATGCTTGGTACAGTAGAAGAAAAGTGAAAAGCAGGCAGATTCTCATCAAGACGGATTGGCATGGTGGCTGGAACAATGGATTCAAATATAGGAACAATTGTGATGATGGCACAGGAGGGTTTCACTTTTGTTCATAGGGTCGCTATGAGTCAGAACTCAGTCAGTGACACCTAACAACAAACTAAGTAGTGTAGGGGCAGGGAGGGGAAGCTACTGGTTAGAGGATAGAGAGATACGTGCTACTTAACTTGGGTGAAGGTGATAGCAATAAAGGATAAGAAGGAGGTCAGCCAGACATGATGGAGCAGTGGTGCTCAACCTTCCTAATGCCACAGCCTTTAATAGAGTTCCTCATGTTGTGGTGACCGCCCCCCAACCATAAAATTCTTTTCTTTTGTTTTTAAAAAATCATTTTATTAAGGGCTCATACAACTCATCACAATTCATACATACATCTATTGTGTCAAGCACATTTGTATATTTGTTGCCATCATCATTCTCAAAACATTTGCTTTCTACTAGAGCCCTTGGTATCAGCTCATTTCCCCCTTCCTCCCCCCCCCTCCTTCATGAACCCTTGATAATTTATAAATTATGATTATTTTTTCAAGTCTTACACTGTCAGATATCTCCCTTCACCCACTTTTCTGTTGTCCGTCCCCCAGGGAGGGGGTCATATGTAGATAGATCATTGTGATCCATTTCCTCTTTCTCCTCCACCTTCCCCTTCCCCTCCTGGTATCGCTACTCTCATTATTGGTCCCGAGGGGCTCATCTGTCCTGGATTCCCTGTGTTTCCAGCTCTTATCTGTACCAGTGTAAATCCACTGGTCTTGCCAGATTTGTAAGGTAGAATTGGGATCATGATAGTGGGGGGAGAGTGGGGGAGGAAGCATTAAAGAACTAGCACATTGGTTCTCAACCTGTGGGTCTCAACCCCTTTGGGAGTCGAACAACCCTTTCACAGGGGTTGCCCAATTCCTAACAATAGAAAAATTACAATTATGAAGTAGCAATGAACATAATTTTATGATTGAGGGGTCGCCACAACATAAGGAACTGTACTAAAGTGTCATGGAATTAGGAATGTTGAGAACCACTGAGCTAGAGGAAAGTGGTATGTTTCATTGGTGCTATATACTGCATCCTGACTGGCTTTTCTCCTCCCCGAGACCCTTCTGTAAGGGAATGTGCAGTTGCCTGCAGATAGGCTTTGGGTCTCCACTCTGCACTCCCCCTCATTTTTTTCT
Organism: Echinops telfairi; assembly: GCF_000313985.2. Taxonomy (NCBI): domain Eukaryota; kingdom Metazoa; phylum Chordata; class Mammalia; order Afrosoricida; family Tenrecidae; genus Echinops; species Echinops telfairi. The sequence goes on from NW_022109980.1 coordinate 10,106,344, forward strand.
GGGTTTTTGATGCATGATACCTGATCCCATCGACACCTCATGATCACACAGGCTGGTGTGCTTCTTCCATGTGGGCTTTGTTGCTTCTCAGCTATATGGCTGCTTGTCATCTTCAAGCCTTTAAGACCCTAGATGCTATATCTTTTGATAGCCGGCACCATCAGCTTTCTTCACCACATTTACTTATGCACCTGTTTTGTCTTCAGCAATCATGTCATGTAGGTGAGCATCATGAAATGCCAGGTTAATTTTAAAAAGTTTCCTTGCCTTGAGGGAGTACTTGAGTAGAGGCCCAATGTCTATGTGCTCCATTAACACTAAACCTATAAATATATGTACATAGATCTATTTCCCTATCATCATATATAAATATATTTACATATATACATGCCTATATTTAGACCTCTATAAATTCTCTTTGCCTCCTAGTTCTTTCCGCTATTTCCTTTTACTTTACTCTTGTCCCACTATCATATTAGGCCTTCCTTTGGGTTTCAGTAATTCCTCTCGGTTACATTGCCCTTGATCAAGCCTTACCAGGCCCCCTACACCCTCCTTGCCATCAATTTGGGATCACTTCTTGTTACCTTGTCCCTGGGTTTGTTAACACCGACTTCCTTTCCCCCATCCCATCTCTCCCTTGTCCCTGCAGGACTGTCGGTCCAGTTGTTTCCTCATCCAGATTGTTTATCCCGCCTATCTTATCTAGATAGACCTGCAGAGATAATAATATGCACAAAAAAGCAGACTGCCACATCGGAAGAACTGGAGGAAATTATGCTAAGCGAAGTAAGCCAAGCACAAAAGGACAAGTACAACATGAGTCCGCTGAGGTAAGTTTAAAATTGTAAAAGAGGCATAGGGAAAAAGCTGCTGTATACAAACATTCCTGGGGTAAGGACAAGGTAGTATAGCAGAGGCCAGACCAAATCCAGGGATCCATATGGTAGCCTAGTAAAATGGAGGGGGGAAAAGGAAAAAAAGACATGGGTGTGGGGGAGCAAGGCACTGACCCACCCAAGGGGAGGGTATTGTTTATATCTCCACAGGGAAAGAGGGACCAGACTTCAACCCAGTGCTCCAAGATGTGAATGCAGCATACCAGCGTGAAGCGGGGAACCAGTAGAGAGGTCTGAGGGGCCCACCCCAATCCCAACTACGTGGATAGCCCCACCCCCTCCCCGAAGAAGAATTCACTTCAGAGGACAGCACTGAAGCCATAGCTTAGGGAGAGGGACATGTCTGATCAGAACACACAGGAGCAAATGAAGGGGGAGGAAGAGAGAGTGGAGCACATTCTGGCCCACCAAGCCCTGAGGACGATTTTCCCACTCAAAGCAGCCAAAGCACAGAGAGAACCATAGGGCCAGCCCCATTATGAGACACGATGTCCTTCACTGACTGATAGTGCTACAGGGGACAACACAGTATGGGAATTGCGCCCAATCTGACTCCACCACACCGAGGCGAAATATTAAGGGTATGCAACAGAACAGCAGGGGGAACAGAGCAACGAATTCCCCAGGGAACACCAAAAATAGACTTTGGAGCCAGGGCATGGCACCCCATTAGACTTGACTGGAAACACTCCTAAAGGTCAACAAACAGACCTTGCACTATATACAGGCTTTTCTTTTCTTTTCTTTTTTGTCATTGGGTTTTGATGTTGTGGTTTTGTTTTCTCTTGTCGCTTTGTTTTGCTCTGTCTTTTTTATGCATAAAAGTATTTTCGGTGCTACTGCATAACAATAATTTTGCTACTGTTGTGAGGTGGGCGACCCCTGTGAAAGGGTAGTTCGACCCCCAAAGGGATCGAGACCCACAGGTTGAGAACCGCTGTGATTGAGGCCGGGGATGATCCTGGGAGGAGGGCGAGAGTTAAAGGCAACAGAGGTAAATACTGTTCTATTCACAGCCCTGCAATAATGGTTACTGATGCGTACAATACTGGATAGGCATGCAGGCTGTATGGCTGTGGGAGGGAAAGTGAGACTATACTCATGACAGGATATTTCTGTATGCGTATTTACCTACACTGCAAATATATCCAAGAACGTGGTGGAGCATACAGAGGCAATGTTACAATTTCTCAGCTATTATCAGGCACCATGAGGGTCATTGAGCCTGGACATTTAGGACCATATTTGCAGGAGACATGAACGTCCATTGGTATAACACAGTTCACAATGTTCTACTTCCTATTTTTGTGAGTAGCAGCTGCCGTCTTAAAAGCTTGTGAGCAGCCATCTGGGGGGCAGCCATTGGCTTCTCCCTATCTGGAGCTAAGAAGAGTGAAGAAAACCAAAGACACCTGTGAAGGGGCAGTGAGTTATTCTAGCAAAAGTCTCTAACTTCAACAAATAACTTTCCCTGGTAAGAAAGTGGTGGAAGATACTGACAGGATTCACCTATGAGTAATTGTGAACAGGATTTCCTGGAGTGGCCTCCTGCTGTGTATAAAATGAGCCCTCTGATGCTCACCTTCCCGACACAATCGCTGAAGACAAAGCAGGTGAATAAGCAAATGTGGCAAATGGTGCCTGGGTATCAAAAGATACAGTGTCTGGGGTTTTAAAGGCTTGAAGATAAACAAGCGGCCATCTAGCTCAGAAGCAACAAAGCCCACATGGAGGAAGCACACCAGCCTATGCGATCATGAGGTGTCGAAGGGATCAGGTATCAGGCATCATCAGAACAAAAAAATCTTACCATTGTGAATGAGGTGGGGAGTGCAGAGTGGAGATCCAAAGCCCATTTGTAGGCCACTGGACATCCCCTTACAGAAGGGTCACGGGGAGGAGATGTGCCAGTCAGGGTGCAATATAGCAACGATGAAACATACAACTTGCCTCTAGTTCGTAAATGCTTCCTCCCCACTCACTATCATGATCCCAGTTTACCTTACAAATCTGGCTAGACCAGAGGATGTACACTGGTACAGATAGGAACTGGAAACACAGGGAATCTAGGACAGATGATCCCTTCAGGGCCTATGGTGAGAGTGGCGATACCGGGAGGGTGGGATGGAAAAGGGGAACCGATTACAAGGAACTATATGTGACCTCCTCCCTGGGGGACCGACAATGGAAAAGTGGGTGAAGGGAGACATTAGACTGTATAAGACATGACAAAATAATAATTTATAAATTATGAAGGGTTCATGAGGGAGGGGGGAGCGGGGAGGGAGGAGAAAAAACGAGGAGCTGATGCCAGGGGCTTAAGTGGAGAGCAAATGTTTTGAGAATGATGAGGGCAATGAATGTACAAATGTGCTTGACACAATGGATGTATGAATGGATTGTGATAAGAGTTGTATGAGCCCCCAATAAAATGATTAAAGAAAAAAAAAGAGCCCTCTGAGAAGCAGGAGGACTGGAGCACATCTTGTGGAACCAAGATTCCTGCACAGTGACCCTCCTGGATCCAGCTGACAAGGATAGCATCAGAGGAACAGCAGAGAACCAGGAAGCAGAACATGGAACAGAGTAATGGACTTCCCAAACCCTGGAGCGAGTAAAGTTGAGTGCTTTTGTGCAGGGTGGGTTGTCTCTGGGTCCTTAATTCAGGAAATTGGGTTTGCTGACCCATAGAAGAGGACCTGAGCACTTGTAGCCTAAGGCTTACTGGAATGTGGTACCGCTGGACACTTAGTTCAGGGAGTCGGGTTTGCTGACCCACAGATCTTGAACTGAATGTCTTCAGACCGAGGCTGAAAGCAGAGTGGTATGCCCCCATTCGGTATTTATTACCAGACCTGATACTTTTGCAATATGTTCTTGTAAACAACTACCCTAAGCATTTCTCACTGGCATTAAACTCACTACCATCAAGCCGATGCTGATGCACAGAGACCCCTTGTACGTTTCTGAGACTCTATCTGTTTATGGAAGTAGAAAGCCCAGTCTTTCTCCTGTGAAGCTGCTGCTGGTTTCGAACTGCTGACCATGGGGATTGCAGTTGAATGCATAACCACTGCACCACCAGGGCTCTTCACAGGCATGATCACTTGTTGATTTCCTTAATAAACTCTTTTATCAAGAATTTTGTCTGAGTTTCTCTGCATCCATTGCAACAGATCCTTGAACCCAGAGAAATAAAATAGAAAATATGTGTTAGTCTGGGTAGACTAGAGAAACAAATTCACAAACATGCATATGTATATAAGGGAGAGGTTTATATACAAGAACAATTGAACATTGAGAAAACATCCCAACCCAGTCCAGTCCAAGGCCATAAGTCTGCTATTAGCACATATGTCTGATACCAATCTATAAAGTCCTCTTCAGACTCCCGAAACACATGCAATGAAGCCAAATGCAAGACAATCAGAAGCCAGTGGGTAGAAAGTCTTTGGATCCAGTGGCGTTGTAAACATCTCAGCACTGGCAGGGGTCTCTGTGGCTTCTCCGGCTTCAGTGGTCTGTTTGCATCCATGTGGCTTGTCCGGCTCAGGGCACTAGGGTAGTTCCATGTGTCCTCAGTTGCAATGCCTCCCAGGGAGTGGCAGAGAGAGGGAGTTGTCCCCCAGCCTCCAAGAAGGAAGTACCAGATTTCCCAGAATTCTCAGGAGAATTCCCACACAGAAGCCTCATTGGCTATGATCTGATTGACAGACTAGACACCACCCTTTCATTCATAATCCTCTCAAATTGATGATTATATAACTACCAGAAAACATTAAGTATGACACTATAACATAGAAATAATTAGTTCAAAGGATGAGTGGACCACCTAAACCTCTATCTCCATCACGCTGAGACCTGAAGACCTACATGGTGCTCAGTTACTACTGCTAACTCTTCAGAAAGGAGTCACAATATATGGCCCTGGATAAAGTAGGAGTAAAATGTGGAGCAAAATCCAAAATCATAAAACAAGACCAGGCCCACTGGTCAGATAGAGGCTGGTGGAACCCAAAGACCACTCTTAATGCTTGGAGCAAACACGACCCCATGGCTCAGTTTTCAACCAATTAATAAACAGGGCTCTAAAGTGAGCATTAACACTAGGGAGTTGCTCACACTTCAGAATACTCAAACATTGGAGATCACACATGTAGCATTTACCCAGGGCACAAAGTGCAGAAGCGTTAGGAGAGAAAGAGGAACAGAAATGGGAACACAGGGAGGAAATGGAATAAGTGATGTTCCATGGTGGGAAGTGCAATCAATGACAGGAAACAAAATGTGTGTGAGTTGTTGATGGGGAAATTGCTTTGCTCTGTAAACCTTCACCCAACACACAATAAAATGGTTTTTAAAAAGAAGTTTATGGTGACTGTTTGGGGACGTTCCAAAGGGATTTTGAAAAAATACGGGACCACCATGGGGGCTTATTAGGAAGACGTTTTTACACTTGATCTTAGCCAAAAGGCCAAGAAGTGATTAGGAAGAAGTTGTAGTGAAATTGAAAACCGCGCTGGTGAGAAAAAGGTCAGGACAGTTGCGAGGAGGTGTTTTGTTTTGTTTTCCGCTTCATGACAATGAACCTACTTACTCTTGGGGGGGTCCCCAGGGCAGTCCTAAGAGGATTTCTTTGGCAAGTCTTACCCCACCTACTTTACAGCCCTGGTCTGGTTCCTTCAGTCCTCTTTCCTCCAAATCCAAAGAACATTTCAAAGGAACACAAATAAAGTCCCTTGAGGATGCTACAAAACGGCCGCCTGTGACATGAGGTCAATAGAAGGGCACAGGACTCTTCAAGAGAAGGCTAGAGAGCTGGAAACCCTGCGTTGAGAAGTGTAGAGACCTAGGTGGAAGTTATGTTCGGAAGCAATAACGTCACATTTTGATGTACTTGTTGAATAAAGTCTACTTAGCCTCATATAGGTCATGCCAAGGCCAAAGCTCAAAACACCCACACAAGTTATCATTAAGTTGATTCTGACTCATGGCTTCACTTTCATGGCTGTAATCTTATGGAAGTGGATCACCAGTTTTTCCTTCTATGGCCCCCCTGGGTGGATTTGAACTCACCAAACTTTCTGTTAATAGCTGAGCACCAACAGTTTGCATCACCCAGGCAGCAAGCTTTTGAGCGCTTAAAAGTCCATGGAAATTTTCATTATCTGTTGATTCCATTGTTCACAAGTTTTTTGAAACCCCCTTAAGTATAGTAAACATTGTCCTAGTCATTACAATGAATGTAAGGAGAGGGAAGTTGACAAAAAATGATGGAGGCAGGGGAAGGCACTGGGAGGAGTAAAAGAGTCAAAGGCAACAGAAGTAAATACTGTTATATATAAATCCTACAATAACGATGATCTCCGAGTAGATGCATGGATAGACACTTAGGATGAATAGGTGTGGGAGGGAGAGTGGAAATATGTGTGTGTGTGTGTGTGTGTGTGAGAGAGAGAGAGAGAGAGAGAGAGAGAGAGAGAGAGAGAGAGGATATTTTTGTACATGGGTATTTACTTATGCTGCAAATATATCCATGAATGTGGTGAAACATACAGGAGGCAAAGTTATGAAAACTTCTTTGACATGCATACTTTGAGGGAATGAGTCCCTGAATCCCTGAGTCTGAGCCCATAGTCTCAGAGTCGCGAAAGTTAGTTGGCATAACATAGTCCCCAAAGACAATGCTCTACTTGGGTGAGAATCACTGGTGTCTTAAAAGCTTGTGAATGTCCATCTGAGGTGCAATTATTGGTCTTTAGTTGCCTAGAAGAAAGACCAAAAATCAAATTCACTGCCACTGAGTTGATTCTGACTCATATCAACTCAGTAGGATAGGGTAAACCTGCCTATGAGGGTTTCTAAGACTAAATCTTTTTTTTCTTTTACATTCATTGCCTTCTTCATTTTGTTTTCTTTTTTTTTTAAATCGTTTTATTAAGGGCTCATACAACTCTTATCACAATCCATACATCCATGAACTGTGTAAAGCACATTTGTACATTCATTGCCCTCATCATTCTCAAAACATCTGCTCCCCACCTAAGCCCCTGCCATCAGGTACTCATTTTTCCCCTCCCTCCCTGCTCCCCCCTGCCTCATGAACCCTTGATAATTTATAAAGTATTATTTTGTCATATCTTGCCCTTCTAAGACTAAATCTTAACTGGACCAGACAGCCTCACCTTTATCCTGTGGAGTGGTTGGTAGGTTTGAATCGATGAATTGGTGGATAGCAGCCCAGCACATAACTCACTGTGCTGCCAGAATACTTATAGAGGCAAAGAGTAATTAAAATCAGACATGGAAAAAATTAATCCAATGGCTGAATGGACCATGCAAACATTAGTCTCTACAACTCTGAGACCAGAAGAACTAGATGGTGCCCAGTTGATACTAACAATGACTCTGAATGGGATCACATTAGAAGGTCTTGGATAGAATGGGAGAAAAAATGTGGAGGAAAACAAAAAATAATTTAAAAAAATACCAGGCTATTGGTCGGATAAAAACTGGTGAAATCCTCAGGACCATGGCCCTTCATCACCCTTAAGTTCTGGAACTAAACTCACCCTCATGGCTCAATTTTCAGTCAACCAAGTCTCCAAGGGGAACAATGGTATTAGAGAGATACACACACTTTATAATAATCAACCATTTGAGATCAAAGATGCAGCATTTGCCCAAGAACAAAGTTTATAAGGGGGGGAGAGAAGGAAGGGTTGAGAGGAGTGTCCTTGCATCGAGGGGATTGTAATGAATTAGATGAAGCAAATGTATATGAATTATTGAATGTATACCTGACGGTCTGCTCTGAAAACTCCCATTCAATTCACAATTTCCAAAGTGGATGCAGAAGGTCAAGGAAACATTGTCCTTGTCTTTAATGATCATCGAGAGGCCATCAAGCTGATGATTGAAATGATAGGCTTGGAAGTCTGGCATACTTGAATTCCGCCTTCCACACGTACTATCCACGTGATCTTGAGGAAGTGACATCTTCTCTGAACCACTACTAAAGAAACTCAATCTGCAGTTAAAAATCTTCTCACCAAGAGCATGTAAGGACCAGAAGAGCTGATGGTTTTGAACTGCTGACCTTTTGGATTGCAGCCCAACGAATAACCACTATGCCACCAGCTCTCTCTCCAATTGTAGAATAGTTAGAGCAAGTAGAATAAATGATGAAGTCAAAGAGCTGAATAGAACACTTTCAAGGGTAGCTCAAAAAGACAAAGACAAATATTATAATGAAATGTGCCAAGACCTAGAATTAGAAAAGCACAAGGGATGAAAACATTCAGCATATCTTAAACTGAAAGAACTCAAGAAAAAAATTCAAACCTTGAGTTGCAATCTTGAAAGATTCTGTGGGCAATATATTGAATGGTGCAGGGAGCATCATGAGAAGATGAAAAGAATACACAAAGTCACTGTACCAAAAGAAAGCTAGTCAACATTCCACCATTTGAGGAGGTAGCATTTGAGCAAGAACCAATGGTGCTAAAGGAAGAAGGTAAAATGTACACTGAAAGCATTAGCCCCAAACAAGGTTCTGGGAATTGATTGATGAATCCCAATAGAAATGTTTCAACAAGTTGATGAAGCAATGGAAGCACTCACTTGTCTACGCCAGGAATTTGGGAGACAGCTAGCTACTTGGCCAACTGACTGGAAGAGATCCATAGTTGTGCTCACTCTGAAAAAAAGGTGGCTCAACAAAATCCTCAAACAATGGAACAATATTGATATCACATGCAAATAAAATTTTGCTGAGGCTCATCCAACAATGGTTGCAACAATCCATTGACAGGGAACTGACAGAGATTCGGGCTGGATTCCGAAGAGGAAATGAAATAAGGAGTATTATTCCTGATGTCAGTTATATCTTGGCTCCAAGCAGAGAGGGCCAGAAAGATGCTTCCTTGTGTTATATTGAGTATGCAAAGGCATTTAAATGTGCAGGCCGAAATGAACTATGGATCACCTTGAGAAGAATGGGAATTTTAGAACACTTCATTGTGTTCATGCAGAATTTGCACATGGATCAAGAAGCAATTGTGTAAACAGAACAAGGGGATGCTGCATGGTTTAAAATCAGGAAAGGTATGCATCCGGGTTGTATCTTCTCACCACACTTATTCAATCTGTATGCTGACCAAATCATCAGAGAGCCTGTATTATATGAAGAAGAATGTGGCATCAGGATTGGAGGAAGGCCACAATATGCAGATGACACAACCTTGCTTGCTGAAAGTGAGGAAGACTTGAATCACTTGCTGATGAAGACTAAGGATTGCAGCCTTCAGTATGGATTGAGACTCAATGTGAAGAAGACCTAAATCCTCACCACTGGACCTCAAATTTTATTTGCATGCGATATCGACTTGACCAAGAGGTAACATTATGTCAAATGGAGAAAAGGTTGAAGTTGTCAGAGATTTTGTATTGCTTGGATCCACAATCAATGCTCACAGAAACAGTCAAAAGATCAAAAGACGTGTTACATTAGGTAAACCTGCTGCACAAGGCCTTCTTACTGTATTGAAAGGCAAGGATGCTCCTTCGAGGACTCAGGTGTGTCTGACCCAAGCCATAGTCTTTTCCATTGTCTCCTATGCATGTGAAAGGCATATTGAATAAAGAAGACCGAAGAAGCAGCAATGTGTTTGAATTGTGCTGGCGAAGAACATTGAAAGTACCATGAACTGCTAAAAGGACAAACCAGGCTATTTTGAAAGAAGTGCAGCCAGAGAGTTCCTAGAGGCAACGATGGCAAGACTTCGTCTTACATACGTGTCAGGAGAGACCCGTCCCTGGAGAAGGACATCGTGCTTGGCAAAGTGGAGGGGCAGTGAATGAGAGGAAGGCCTTCAATGAGATGGATTGATAACAGTGACTGCAACAAGCATGGCACCTAACACCAAGAAGTAGAAAAGTAAATCTGCCTTTGTGGAAAGTCGAATGGCGTTTGCAAGAAACTATCTGCTGGCGTTAGGCTTTGCAGAGATGGTTGGTTGGGGGGTTGAGGGGAGGGGAAAGCACAGGTGAAAGGAAGGAGTGTGTGGGGAGGGGAGGGGAGGTGTAAGCAGGAGAAGTGGGCCAGGGCTAGCTGCACTAGAGGAGCTTCCCGGAAAGGAAGTGCCAATGGGAGAGTTCAAAGAGGTGTGGTTTATCCAGGGAAAATGATGCCTGCTGGGTAAGAAGTCAGGTGAAAGGAAGAGAGATCTAGACAGTGGGAGAGGACAGGGAAGGCACAACTTTGAGAGGCAGTAGCCAGCCAGGTTCGCCAGGTTCCAGGATCTCCAGGGCTCAAGGAAGTTACAGGGATTGGGTGACTGTCTTTGTTCAGACTGCAATGGGCTGTGGCCCCAGGCCAGCAACTTTGGACCCAAGTTCTTTGAAGCTCCATTGAGATTATTCCCTCCCTGTTCACCTCCAGCCCCCAGGCTACCTTCCTGCTTCCTTCTTCTGTGACTACTGCTGGGGCAAGCTTCAGCCCTCTTCCCCACTCCCTCCAGACTCCACGTATCCCTCTTCTTAAAAGACCTCCAGGATCTAGTCTTCTTTTGGAAACAATTGCCACCTTGTGCTTCCCACAGAGCACTGCTTCCATCATGGTCTCACCCAAACAGGCCTTCTACAATAGTTTGGGTGGAACATGAACCCCTCCTCCCATGCTGCCTCCTCGCTGCGGTCTTTTTGCCCTTCACAGAGGCTCCCACATCCAGCTCTTCCTCTCCCTCTCTGTCCTCATTCTTCTGACTTATTAGAGACCTTGGGCCAGTGATCTCTTTAAACCTCAGTTCTTTCAACTGGGATGTGGACATAAGAGTGAGAATCTCAACATGTGGTTGTGAGGATTCAATAAGAATGAGTAGTAAGGTGACCAGATTGTAACATTGGTAAAGGGGGACACCATTGATAAAACTCATATCCTGGCGAAATGGCCACATGGCAGCCGAAAACCATATACCCTAACTTGTGGTGCATTCTTTCCAAAAATCAGGACTTTTAAAAAATGCCACGGGACGCGGGAAAAATTGTTAAAAATCGGGACTGTCCCGCCAAAAGCGGGACGTCTGGTCACCTTAGTAAAGCATGTCCCTAATGCATAGTGAGTGCCTCAAAAGATGGAAGACAGGAAGTGCCAGGGGAATGAATGAGTTGCACCCCTAGCTGCGTCTCTTAGTGAATCAGAACAAGCGCATATGGTTCTCATTTGGCCTGACTTTAGTGCAAGAAAAGACTGATCGCCTTTGCAAGGATTTCAAAGCTGCACATGCAGCTAGCGAAGGGGCGTGTGAGGAAGAACTTGTTTTCAGTTGGTTCAATCATTTCAAAGGGAGATCAGTTCTAAAGAACATTAAAGGGCAAGTGGGAGTTGTTTGAGGTGTTCGTGACCTGGAGATTACCTGTTCTCAGTTCATTATCATTGTTATTTCTACTCTGCAGGTATTGCTTTTGTCGCAATCTTATTCCCTGTCCTTGTATTTAAGGATTACATCTTGCTTGGATCCACAATCAAAGCTGAGGGAGCAGCGGTGAGGAGATGAAGCAGTGCATTGCACTGGGTGTATCTGCTGTACACAACCTCCCTAGAGTACTGCAAAGCAAAGATGTTACTTTGAGGACTAGGGTGCACCTGACCCAAGCCATGGTCTTTTCCATTGCTCCATATGCAGGTGAGAGTTGGACATTGACTAAGGAGGGCCATTGATGAATCACTGCATTTGAATTATGGTGCTGGCGACGAATATTGAAATTACCATGATCTGCCAAACCCACAAATTTGTCTTGGAAGAAATATGGCCGGCCAGAATGCTCTTTAGAGCAGCGGTTCTCAACCTGTGGGTCGTGACCCTTTTGGGGATTGAACGACCCTTTCACAAGGGTCACCTGATTCATAACAGTAGCAAAATGAGAGCTATGAAGTATCAACAGAAATCATTTTATAGTTGGGGGGTCGCCACAACATGAGGAACTGTCCTAAAGGGTCGCGGCATTAGGAAGTTTGAGAATCACTGTCCTAGAGGCCAGGATGGGAAGAGTTCGTCTCACATACTTTGCACATGTTGCCAGGAGAGAGCAGTCCCTGGAAAAAGGACATCATGCTTGGTAAAGCAGAGGGGCAGTGAAAAAGAGGAAGATCCCAGGGCTGCAACAATGAGCTCAAAACAATTGTAGGCTGGCACAGGACCCAGTGATGCTTACTTCTGTTATACATCGGATCACTATGGGTCAGAACTAGCCAAAACAAGAGCAACCTTGTATGGAAGACTTTGGTAGTCAGCTCATTGGGTTTCTCTCCATCCCATCTGGAGACATCTCCTCAGGATGCCCTTGAGAGACCTCACATATGAATAATGATATTCCGGCTCTCATCTTCCACCCCAGGCCTCCTCCTCCTCCTCTCGTATCTCAGGAATTGGAGTCAATCACTTGAGCTGTAAACCCAGGAATCACTCTCTGCTTCTCCCTCTCCATCAGCCAGTCACCAAGTGCTGTTATTTGGTATTAACCCTGTCTCTAATCACTTCTCGGCCTTTTGGCCAAGATCAAGTGTAGTAACAATGTCTCTTGCCTCCCATCCTTAGTACTTTTTCTTCCTACTGCCCTTGCCCTAAGGAGCCCTGCTAGCGCCGAGATTAAGATCTTGGCTGCTAACCAATAGGTCAGTGGTGTGAACCCATCATTCACACCCCGGGACAAAAAACTCCCATCAAGATTACAGCCTTAGACACCCTTATGCGGCATTTCTACTTCATCGTCCAGGGTTGCTAGGAGTTGAAATTGAGTCAATAACAATGCGTTTGGCCCAAGTCCTAGCTTAGGCTATCATCATCTCTCGCTTGGACCCTTCCTTGATAGGCTGGCCTCGCTTATATCCCTAGCACCTCCTGCCACTCACGGGGTGTACCCTCACCTCCAGTGCCCAATGACAACAACAAAATTAGTTGCCACCAGGTCGATTCTGCTTTCTGGAGACCCATGTGTGTCAGAGTCGGGTTCTCAAGACCTGTACCAAGAAATCCCCGGGCCTTTCTTGGGAGCCTCAAACCTCCTACCTCTGGGTTAGCTAACCATTTGTACCACCCAGACCCTCCTCCTCCAGGACCACAGAGCTGTGTACCACGCCAGACATGCCCTTTCACAACCCTAGGCTTTTACACGTGCCTAAAATAGTTCCTTCCTTCTCCATCTGAAAAACTCCTCCTCATGCTTCAAGAGTCAATACAACCGTCACTTCCTTTGCCAAGCCCTGCTTTACTCCTTGGAGCGCCTATTCGCTCCGCCCTCCAAAGCCTGCTGATTTCTGTTCATGCTCTGCTAATGACACCCAGCACATCTGTTTCCACTGCTGTCTGTCTGTCTTCCTCCCTGGATTAGCTCCTAGGGAGCTAGCAGTCCCGGGAGAATGAATTTTTATATGAACGAGAAAGGAAGAAAGAAAAGAGAGAGATAGAACCCACCAAGAGAGAAACTGAAGCAAGCTGAAGACAAGAAAAGAGTAAGGAAAAATAAGGAAGCTGGAGGAAGAGGGGCAGAGGATGGGAGCGAATTCACGACGGAACTTCTTTCAGCAGAGACCATGTCGCAGAGCCAGTGCTAATGCTCTAGACATTCATATATCTTCTCTCTGTCTCTCTCTCTCTCTCTGTCTCTCTCTCTCTCTCTGTCTCTCTCTCTCTCTCTCTCCACACACACACACACACACACACACACACACACAAACACACACACACACACACAGGCAAGTCAAAAACTTCTGCTACCAAAATCATAGCTACCTTTATTAAATAAATATATGACAATGCAAAGCTATTGTTGCTCAATATAGCCTCCATCTGAGTCTATACTTACTTCTGAAAGCAGTGTTTCCATCACTCAAATCCTTCCTCCAAAGAATTCCGCACTCTTTGATTCACACCACAGCAAAATGGCATAGTTGGCATCCTTGGGGGACTCAAATCGTGGTTCTCTTCAATATTCTTTGAGTTTAAGGAACGGGATGAAGCCTGATAGGGCAAGATTAGGGCTGTCAAGTAAATGAGGTAAGGTTTCTCACCAAATTCTCCTAGGATAGCCCTTGTTGCAGTCCAAGAATGAGCAGGAGAGTGGTAGTGAGGGGTAAAAAAATTCTCAGCACAACTTTCCTGGACTTTTCCTCTCTGGTGAACTTTTAATTTGTCTTAACATGTTTTCCTAAGAAGCCCATGATTGTCCGATGTCCTTTGAAAAATTATGTTAAGATGATCTCGTTGGAATATCACACACACACACACACACACACACACACACACACACACACACAAAGGCTTTTGACCTCCCTGCCTTGAATTGAACTGGGCCAGCAGATCCTCTCAGAAGCCACTACTTTTTAAAAACAGCTTTATTGGCACATAATCCACATATCCTACACTTCAATAATTCAATCATGTTGAGAAGAGTTATACAATCATTATTACAATCAATTTTAGAACATTTTCTTCTTCCTTGTACTCCCCATTTCCCCCTCATCTTCCCCTGCCATACCCCTAAGAAATGGTTAATCCAGTGACTCTCTCATAGATTTACCTATCCTGGATTTAATCTACAAGAAAAACATAGCCTCCCCTCAAAAAACTAACAACAATAACAATAACAAAATAAAACAGAGGGAAACCTCAATCAAAAAGAAAGCAGAAAATATTACAAAACTAGAACAAATTTAAAATGAGTCCAAAGGGAGATCAAATGATAAGGTGCTAGATTTTAACTGCATCTGGAATAATCGACTTTCTAGTGTACCTGCCTGCTAGCAAGGTTATTCATGTCCTTGATCTATAGTCACAGGGGATTCACAGGAGGCTTAATCCATGGGTATTTCCCTTCATCTTTTTTTTTTTTTTTTGGTGCTGAAAAAACTTTAAAATGGGGGAGCAAATCATAAGATAGTACATTTTAACCTAACTATCTGCCACAATCAACTTTACAATGCTCTCTGTCTGATAAGTAGGCTATTTATGTCTCTAGACTATATGGTCAGTGGAGTTTCACCAGAGGCTTCATGTATGTGTGGACCCTGCAAATGGATTTTGGGCTTCCACTGTTGTCCACAGCTTTCTGCAAACCCAAGTGTTCACAATTTAAGCTCTGCTACCATTTTCTCCTTCAGATTTGGTTTATATTATTTACAATCCTTGGATCACACAGGTTAGTGTGCTTCCTCTATATGGACATACTGGATGCCTCACTTAGATGACTGCTTGTTTTAAGACAAGCCTTCAAGACTCCAGACACTATTCTTTCTTATCGCCAGGCACCATCTGCTTTCTTTGCCACACTTTGCTAGAGCACCCATATCTTCAGCGATCTCTTCAAGCAGGACCATGTCATAAGAAATAAGTCTTCAGGAGACACTGGGCAGTGTGAGATATGATAAAATAATAAGAATTTATAAATTATCAAGGGTTCATGAGGAGTGGGGAGGGAAGGAGGAGGAAAATGAGGAGCTGATTCCAAGGGCTCAAGTGGAAAGCAAATGTTTTGAGAATGATGATGGCAACAAATGTACAAATGTGCTTGACACAATGGATGTATGTATGGATTGTGATAAGAGTTGTACAAGCCCCCAATAAAATGATAAAAAAAAATTTTTAAGGAAAACCAAAAGGCAAATTAAAAAAAAAAAGAAGTAAGTCTTCTTAGATTGGGGCTAGAATTAAGTGCAGATCCCAAATCCATTCATATAGCTATGGTTTATATATGTCTCTGGTTCACCATAGAGACAGCATTGTCATTTCATGTTAGAAAATATTATCAATCATCCCCTGGGGCATAAGATAATTCTAGTGATAATGTCATCAATTTAGCCATTGGTATAGAATTTAAAACACAGTTGAGAAAAGGAAATTCTACAAAGATAGGCTGGCTACAAACCACAATACATGGATTGTTGACTTGTACACATTAAACTGTTAAGTGACTGGGCACTATTTATACAAGCAAAGGGGGTTGGTGATAGGGTAAAAATTTCAATAATAGGATGTACACTGATACAGATAGGAACTGGAAACACAGGGAATCCAGGACAGATGATCCCTTCAGGACCATTGCTGAGAGTGGCGATACCAGGAGAGTAGAGGGAGGGTGGGGAGGAAGGAAACCGATTACAAGGATCTACATATAACCTCCTCCCTGGGGAATAGACAACAGAAAAGTGGGTGAAGGGAGATGTTGGACAGTGTAAGATATGGAAAAATAATAATAATTTATAAATTATCAAGGGTTCATGAGGGAGGGGGAGTGGGCAGCAGGGAGGGTGGGGGCAAATGAGGGACTGATACCAAGGGCTCAAGTAGAAAGCAAATGTTTTGAGAATGATGATGGCAACAAATGTATAAATGTGCTCGACACAAAGGATGTATGTATGGATTGTGATAAGAGTTGTATGAGCCCCCAATAAAATGATTAAATAAAAAAATAAATACAATTTCAATGATATTCATTGACAGTGGCAGTACCATGTCTCTCAGATTAATACATTAATACATTAATAATGGGGGGAATAAATTAATAACGCGTTAAGAATACATTAATAAAGCAAGGAGGGCATTAAACTATTTCATTCATTGCCCATTCCTGCCCATTCACTGGGCACCCTCAAGACAAGAGATCCGAACCAGAACCCAACAAGTACCAGTTCTATACCCTTGAGACAACAGAACGGTCATCTGAGAAGCTACTAGTTTAATGAGGCTTCTTTAAAGAAAAACATCCTAAGGAGACTCATTCAAGCACATTACTGAGAGAACTTGTGTGCCGCCATCCACTGACGGCAAATACATGCTTTAACATGTTTTGTTTGGAATGAGTCCGTGCATGCAGGAACGGGATCACTTGTAACACTTGTGACTTCCCCTTACACATAGACAATGTAAAGGAGGCCTCGTGGCACCAGGATTAAGAGCTCAGCTTGCTGACCAAAAAGGCAGCAGTGAGACTGCACACACCTCAGACCCACACCACCCTCCGCGTGTGAAAAGACCCAGAGATCTTAAAGCTCACCGCCCAGCAAGCCCTGTAAGGCACTTGGACTCTGTCATACGGGCACACTAAGGGTGGGAACTGACCTAGCCGCAAGGGGTACACATGCACTTCCCACATTGTTGTGTGCCGCCAAGTCACTGCCGAGCCGCCCTAAAAGCCGGAGTAAAACTGCCTCATAAGGCTTGCTAGGCTGGAATCTTTCGGGGAACACAGTGCCGCATCTGTTTCTCCCACTGAGCCACTGGTGAGTTCGTGCTGCCAGCATTTTGAAAGGGAGGAGTCCTTGTGTGCTGGGCTGTCATCTTCCAGGTCGGTCATGCAAGACCACCAGCCCCTCCTCTGGAGAAAGATGGGGCTTGCTACTCTCATGAACAGCTACCGTCGCAGAAACTCAAAGGGGGAAGTTCTGCACTGATTAATAGGGTCGCACTGCCTCAGTATCCACTCAAGGGCAATGAGTGTCCTTTGGGTCTTTAAGGGGGCAGGAGGACCCAGGGGAGCCACTGGGTGAGTGGGGCTGCCATTCGGTGCTTAACTCTTGTGCCACTAGGGCTTCTTACATAGATGCAAGAACTTCCAAAAGTTTGTGGGGGAAATGGAATGAAAAGATGATGGAAAATTTCCACCAACTCTTGGAAGCTCCCTGGTATCACCCCCTCCCCTCCCCTCCCCTCCAGGGGCCACCTTGCCCTTTACTGAGAAGCACTGTGTCTTTCGACAAAAAGCCTCAGCCATCGGTAACTTGGGCTTCAGGTTGGCTTGTTTGGCTGGGCAACAGGTGGGTGCCCTCTTGTCCCTGGTCAAAGGCAGTGGCAGCCCACGCCCAGCTGCTGGCGAGCCTGGGAGGGTGTTTACTCAATGGCCCGGTGTCCTCAGAGGACTCTGCTCTTGGTTACACAGCAAACAGCTGGCTGGGGCTTTGCGGGGGGCGCGGGGGGGGGGCAGTTTGTCTCTTGGGCACTGGGAACCAGTGGCTCTGCCCGTACTGAAGCCACCACCAGAGAAATGCTTCCCTTCAACTTCGTGCCCCCTGGGGAAGGGAGCTCCACAGTGCCCCCGGGCCTGACAGGTGGCTTTTGGGAACCGTTTCTTTAGAGGGCGCCCCACCCCCACCCCCTAACAAAAACGAACACCAAGTTTACTGTCGCCCAGGGCTTTTGCAAATTGGTTCCGGATTCTCCCCATCTTGCTGCAGCAGCAGCAGCAGCCGTCCCTTCAGCGAGAGGACATTTCCTGGCAGGGTCTCCCCCCCACACACACCCCCACCCTGACAGAGGGCATGGCGGGCGATGGCACAGGGCAGTACCAGTTGGGCCCAGGGCGTGCCCGGACTCTTGTCGGGAGGCAGCGTCAGCTCAGGGGCGAGCAATGCCACACCCGCCCCAGCGCTCTGTCCCTGGGCCTCGGCGACGCTGCGGGCCCCACCCCCACCCACCTCCGAAAGCCAAGCGGCGGCCCCAGCCCGGCACGAGATGATCTGGGCTGCACCCACTCCGTCCAGCCCACAGGACCGGGCTCTGAGCCAAGACCTGGCTGCCACTCTAGAAAGCCGCCCGACACACCAATCACAGCGCTGAAACCCGTTTGAGCGCTTTTGTTTTTTGATGTGGAGCAAGGGGTTAGGGTGGAAGTGGGAAGCTGGTGGGGAGAACTTTAGGAAGCTGGGGCTTCGGAGCGCTCTGCTGGCTCAGGGTTAGGCCCAGCCCTATGGTTACTTGGGTGCAGGGAAGGGATGGGACCAGGAGCCCTGATCCGTTATCCTGTGACTCAAGCAGGGAGGGTGCTTTAACCGATGTGCTCTGCTGGTGCCAGCTTTCTCCACGAAGTGGAGACCTTTGCTTTGCTCTTGCTACTCAGCAAAGGTTGTTTGGCTTGGGGTTTTTGTTCAGTTTTTGAAAAATATGTGTGCTCATGATGAGCGCAAACGATTAGTTAAGTCCCTCAGAGGTGCCTGGGAGCTCAGGTCTGGTGATCTGGTTCCGAAAAGTCACAGCCTCAAAACCCCTCTGGGGGACTTGTAACTCTGCACAGGTGAGGTGGACAGGAGTTGGAACAGACAAGCCCCCCACCCCCACCAAGACGCCCACCCACCCTCCAGGCAACGCGCTGAATCAGTCATGAAGTTCAGTTGGATCTTTGCGAAGCACAGATTTGTTCCCACCCAACCAGCCTTACTGGAGCCTTGTGGGGCTAGTGGTGTCTCCTTTGGCTGCGCACGGCAAGGTCAGCATGAAAATCACCTGGACAGCTTGCAAGACCATTAGATTAGGCCCCCTCTCACCCCCAGAAACGGATTCCATTGGTCTGGGATGGGGCTAATTTTTTTTTTAATTAACCTCAGGTGATTATGACGAGCAGCAAGAGCGCTAGTGGCATGGTGGGTTGCGAGCTGGCTCCTCACCCAAGGCCAGCCAGGTGGTGGCTCTGAGGGAGAAAGAGGAGGCTGTCTGCTTCTGTAATGATTTACAGAAACCCCAAGGAGAAACTGTCCCTGTCCTGTGGGGTCTCTATGAATCGGAATTGACTTGATGACATTGAGTTTAATGCAGACAGAAGGATATCTGGTAGCACTGTGGGGTAACCATTGGATTGCTAACCTCAAAGTCAGTGGTTCAAACACTGCCCGCTGTTCTGTCTGAGAAAAACGAAGCTGTCTGCTTCCATACAGATATATTGCCTTGAGAGCCCTATAGAACCATTTTTACCCTGTCCTGTGAAGTCACTGTCAGTCAGAGTCAACTTAATGGCAGTGGAGTGTGGTACAGGCAGAAGGATCTCTGGTGGCGTAGTGCTTAAGCACTCAGCTACTAACCCAAAGATCGGAGGTTGGAAACCCTTCCACTTCCAGGATAGAGATGTGGGAGGCTATTTCTGTAAAGATTTAGGGCCTTGGGTGCCTGATGGGGAAGTTCTACTCTGACCTACGGGGTCACGAGAGTCAGAATCAATGCCATGGCACCAGTGAGTTTGTTTTTACTGTGTTTGGGACAGATATCCATGAGGAACTGAGACTGCAGTCAGGAATACTGATTCCATACCAGATCCAACTGTCGGTTTCAGTGTATAACCAAGACTAGGAATCCAATTTGTGATCAAGGGACACAGTTGGCCACATGGGTTCAAAGACTTCCTCTTTTATTGTATTTTAAAAAATCATTTTATTGAGGGGTCTTACAGCTCTTATCACAATCCATCCATCCATATCCATTGTGCCAAGCACATTTGTACATGTTTCCATCATCACTCTCAAAACATTTTCTTTTTACTTGAGCCCTTGGTATCAGCTCATTTTCTCCCTCCCCACCCTTCCTCCTTCATGAACCTTTGATAATTTATAAATTATTTTTTCATGTCTTACACTGATGTCTCCCTTCACCCACTTTTCTGTTGTCCGTACGCCTTGAGGGGATTATATGTAGATCCTTGTGATCAGTTCCCCCTTTCTCCCTCCCACCTTCACCTTCCCTCCTGGTATTGCTACTCTAATTATTGGTCCTGAAGGGTTTATCTGTCCGGAATTCCCTGTGTACATGCTCTGGTCTAGCCAGATCTGTAAGGTAAAATTGGGGTCATGATAGTGGGGGAAGGAAACATTAAACAACTAGAGGGAAGTTGCATGTTTCATCGGTGCTATACTGCACCCTGTGACCCTTCTGTAAGGGGTTGTCCAATTGTCTACAGATGGGCTTTGGGTTTCCACTCTGTGCTCCCCCTCATTCACATTGATAAGATTTTTTTTGTTCTGGGTCTTTGATGCCTGATACCTGATCCCATCGACACCTCATGATCACTTAAATTGGTGTGCTTCTTCCATGTGGGCTTTGTTGCTTCCCTGCTAGATGGCCACTTGTTTACTTCAAGCCTTTAAGACCCCAGACACTGTATCTTTTGATAGCTGGGCACTATCAGTTTTCTTCACGACATTTGCTTATGCACCCATTTTGCCTTCAGCGGTCATGTCAGGGAAGGTGAGCATCACACAATGCCAAGTTATTAGAATAAAGTGTTCTTGCATTGAGGGAGTACTTGAGTGTAGAGGCCCAATGTCCGTCTGCGACCTTAATACTTAACATATAAGCAAACGTACATAGTTCTATTTCCCTGTTGTTATATAAAAATGCATTTATGTATGTGCATGCCTGTATTTTGACCTCTATAAATGTCCTTTGCCTCTTAGTTCTTTCTTCTAGTTTCTTTTACTCTCCTCTTGTCTCACTATCATGTTTGGCCTTCATTCAGGTTTCAGTAATTTCTCTCGGCTACATTGCCCTTGATCAAGCCCTACCAGGCATCCGATGCCCTCCTCATCGTTGATTTTAGATCACTTGTTTCCTTGTCCCTGGCTTGGTTGACACCCCCTTCCTTTCCCCTGCCTCACCCTTGCTCCTGTCCCCCCAGAACCGTCGGTCCCGTTGTTTTCTCCTCTGGATTGTTTATCCTGCCTATCTTATCTAGATAAACATGGAGAGACAATAATAAGCACAAAAATAAGACAGAGCAAAACAAAACCACAAAAAAAGAAAAGCCTATAAATAGTTCTAGGTCTGTTTGTTGACCTTTGGGGGTGTTGTTCTGTTGAGTCTGATGGGATCCCATACCCTGGTCCCAAAGACTATTTTGGTATTCCCAAAGTCAGTGGTTCAAACACGTCCTGCCCCACCATGCTGGCCTTCCTGTGACTTCATTGCTTTTCTCCCCTTGCTGCTCTGTTGTATGTCCTTAGTGTTTCACCCCAGTATGGTGGGGTCAGATCAGACACAATTCCCGCACTGCATCTCCAGTGTTGTCCCCCATAGTGCTATGGGTCAGTAAGGTATGCGGTGTCTCGTGGTGGGGCTGGCCTTATGGTCCTCTCTGTGCATTGGCTGCTCTGAGCAGAAATGTTGTCCTAGGAGCTTGGTGGGCTTGGATGTGTTCCACTCTCTCCTTCCATATTCGTTTGCTTCTGTGTGCTCTGATCAGACACACCCCTCTCCCTGAGCTGTGGCTTCAGTGCTGTCCTCTGAAGTGAATTCTTTGGCAGGGAGGGATGTCCACATAGTTGGGATTGGGGCCGGCCCCGCAGACCTCTCTATTGGTTCCCAGCTACATGCCAGTATGTTGTATTCACGTCTTGATGCACCGGATTGATCCAAAGACTTCATCTTACCTCACATCCCTCTAATAATCAACTATGTGTTGGAGACTGGAGTGTGCTGGCCTCTGTGTTGGGTACTAAGGAGTCAGGGCTGATGGTCTAAGAGTGGACAGAGTCGGCATCCAAACAATCACAGAGCAATATGCAAATAGACAATGGATACTTGCTAGGGAGGACAGAATGTGTCTGCGGGGGGTAGAGGGGGAGGACAGGAAAATAGAATTACCTGCATTGTCACTGTGTTAGGTTGGGTTGACTAGAGAAACAAATCCAGAGACATTCATATGTGTGTAAGAGAGAACTTTATATCAAGAAGATATTACGCATCAATAGAACATCCCAGCCCAGTCCTGATCAAGTCCATAAGTCTGATATTAGCCCATATGCCTGATACTAGTCTATAAATTCCTCTTCAGACTCATGTGGCTTGCAATAGGAAGGTGAGGCAGAGAAAGAATGTGTCCTGCCTCCAGGGAGGAAAACTCCCAGAAACCTCATGAGAAGGCCACACCCACAGGAAGGCATCAATCAGGCTCTGACCTGATTGACAGGCTAGACTCCACCCCCATTACCTCTTTATCAAGTTGACATAAAATTAGGTAACTACCACAGTCACCAACTAGGTAAAAGGACAAGGAGCAAAGTCGACCATTCAAACCCACCAGCTGTTCCTTGAGAGAAAGATGAAGCTGTCTACTCACATAAAGATTTACTGTCTATAGTTCTACCCTGTCCTATAGGGTCCATATGAGTCAGAATTGAAGTGTATGCTCCAGGCTGAAAGACTGAGCCCATTAGCAACATGGGGTTGGGCCTTGAGGAATTGGGTTCTACAACCTATGTAGGGCCTCCCTGCTCTTGCTGACAAGAACCTCTGGTGGCACTGTGAACTACATGGACTAACTGTAAGACTGGAGGTTCAAACCCACCAACATCTCCGAGTGCAAAAGACGAGGCTATCTGCTCCCGTAAAGATGTACATATTGTCTTGGAAACCCTATAGAGGGTTGCTATGAGTCAGAATTGACTAGAATGCAATAGGGTCACTATGAGTCAGCATCGAAGCATGTGTTTCAGGCTGAGAACCTTGGGTGAGGAGGAAAGGCTCCTTGAGCTTTAAAAACTGCACCCATTACTTGACTTGCAATCCTGAGATTTCAGTTCCATGAGCTGGGGGGGAGCCTAGGCTCCCAAGGCTTGAAAGCCCCCCTGTGATTCTACTGCTGATTCAATGTTAAAGGAGTGCTTGCTCTGGGCCTTAGTTTCCCAAGCATGACAGACCAATGGAATGACCTTTGGATGTGGTCACATAACAGATCCCAGGGCTCCTTCCCCTAGAGATTCCCATTCACAAGCTTGGAAATGGAGGCTGAGGAGCTGTCGTTTGACCAGATCCCTAGGTTATTTCAGGGATCAGTCATGTTTGGGAGCCTAGGATCTAGAGCCAGGGGTCCTCAAATTTTTTAAACAGGGGGCCAGTTCACTGTCCCTCAGACCCGTTGGAGGGCCATACTATAGTTAAAAAAAACTATGAACAAATTCTTATGCACAATGCACATATCTTATTTTGAAGTAAAAAAACAAACAGGGCAAAACCACCCGGCAGGCTGGATAAATGTGGGCCGCATGTGGCTCGCGGGCCGTAGTTTGAGGACGTCTGGTCTAGACCCTGGTAGGAACCCTAGTGGTAGAATGGTTGGTTAAGCACTTGATTGTGAACAAAAAGGCTGGCAGTTAGAACCCACTCGTTGGCTCCCCGGGAGAACAATCTGGTGATCTGGGACCCTAAAGATTATAGCCCAGAAAACCCTATGGAATAGTCCTCCTCTGTCACCTGGGGTCACTATGACAGCACCCAACATCAACAAGCCACATTTGGGGAAGCTGAGTGACTGGGGAGCTGGGAGGAACTGGTTTCTAGCTTCCTTTGCCTTCCTTGAGATAATCTTCAGACACCACTACACGGGATGTGGAAGAACACATCCTTAGATTGTCGAAGAACAAGGTGTGCATTTTGGACTATCCCCCCTCCCACACACACACCTCCCTTGTAAATCCAGGTTATATTTGAACCTGTTCTAACCACCGCCATGGACTTACAAACCATTTAAATCATACATGAGGGTAAACCCTAAAGTATTGCTGCAAAATCATGGAAATCCTCATTGAACAAAAATGCCAACATGTGAACTCCTTGTTTCTGGGCACATCTCAACCTGGGTCTATCCAATTCTGAAGGCTGTATTTCCACCTCTCTAGCTCTTTCCCCAAAGAATTCTGCATTCTTTGAGGCTGGAAAATATTTATCAGCAGGCAAAATTGACTTCAACATATTATCTAGGTAAAACCCCAAACACAATAGAAATATCTTATAGAAATACACATCACTAAGTAAAAATTGACCAGATGACTGAGAAGCAATGAATAAATTATTTTTTTATAGCTCAAAAATTTTTTGCGTTTGTTTTCATTGAAAGTTTACATCGCAGATTAGGTTTTCATTAACAATTTTTATACAACTCATTGACATTGGCTACATTTTTTTCAATCCAAAGGAAAGCAGAAAATATATTTTTTTAAAAGAACAAATTAAGAATGTATTGAAAGGGAAAACAAATGATAAGATGTTAAATTTTCACATAGCTGGATCTGTATTAATTCACTTTCTGATGTACTCTGTCTGTGGGCAGGGCTTTTAACATCCCTGGTCCATGCTTTGAGGGTATTCAACAGAGGCTTATTCCCCATGGGGTCTCTACAAGTAGATTTGGGGCTTTCACTATTATCCATAGTGCTCAGAATTGCAAACTAGGTGCTCAGAATTTAAGCTCTACTACATTTCCCACCTCTAATCTTGGATTTTGTAATTTACAAACCTTGGATCACACAGGTTGATGTTTTTCTTCCATGTGGGTCTAGCAGTCATTTCACTTAGATGCCTGCTTGTTTGAAGACAATCTTTTAAGACCCCAGACCCTATTCTTTCTTATAGTGAGGCACTGATTTATTTTACCACACTTTGCTATTTAGCACCTTTATCTTCTCAATGGCTGATTTCAAAGAAATAGACTGCCTGGACTATCTTCCTATGTATTTATGGATGGACTCGAGCCCCTAACTTTGAAGTCAGTAACCAAGCAGGCTAAATATTTGCACCACACAGGAACTCCAAACATATTTGAAATGATGTCAAATAGGCAGTTGGATTCACGAGTCAGGAGTTCTAGAATGTGGCTTTAGCTGGAAATAAACTAAAAAACTAAACTAGACTCGCTGCCATTGAGTCAATGCTGACTCATAGCGACCCTATGAAATAGGGTAGAACAGCCCCAGTCGGTTGCCTAGACTGTAATGGTTTATGGGAGTAGAAAGCCTCCTTTTTCTCCCACGGAGTGCATGATGGTTTCAAGCTGGTGACTTTGTGGTTAGCAGCCCAATGAGTAACCATTATGCCACCAGGGTTCCTCACGTTGGAAATGCAGTTAAAAAGATGATCCCTGTATATCCTGGGCCAAGAACACACACACACACACACACACACACACACACACGCACACGCACACGCACACGCACACGCACACATCCACTGCCATTGAGTTGCTTCTGAATAATAGCTACCCTATATAGAGTTTCCAAGGATGTATATCTTTATGGGAACAGATAGCCTCGTCTTTCTCCCGAAGAGCAGTTGATAGGTTTGAACCTTGGACCTTTTAGTTAGCAGTCCACCAGTGCCACCACAGTGCCTTGCAGCATATAGCAAATGCTTAATAACATTTAGATTGGTTCGTTGATGGATGAATTCATTGTGTTCTTAGAACTTTGCAATCAGATAGACCTTGGTCCAAGTTTAGATTCTGGCTTTGCAACTTCGTAGTCTGCCCATAGACAAGTTACTTAACCTCCTGAAGCCTTAGTTTCGTTATCTGTTAAAGTGGCAAGAGCAAAGATACCTATTCATTATGGTCATTGTGAGGATTGTATTAAATAAACTGTGCCAAGAGCTTAACACCGTCGTTTGTGTATATAATACACCAAGCCAAATCCATGGGCATCAAATCCATTCCAACTCAGAGTGACCCTGTAGGATACAGAAGAACGGCTTCATAGGGTTTCTGGGACTACAAATCCTTATGGGAGCACACGCCTCAACTTTCTCCCAGAGAACAATTGCTCAATAAATCGGTGGCTGTTTAAATCATATTTAAAGTCTAAACTGGGCCCAGGGAGAGCTATCCTTGAAGGGACACTTCAGCAGCCTGGGAGGTGGGACAGTGGGGGGTGGGACAACGGAACCAGGCTGCCACGTGCAATGCAGTCAAGCCTAGGGGTTACCTGTGACCCTCTGAAGCCAAATTCTCTGGGCTCCTAAACCAGGCTCAGTCACTTTGGCTAGCGTACTTAAGCTCTGCCCACCTCAGAGTTTATTATTATTGTTTAATCTCTAAAACCCTAACCATAATAGCCCAATTACATAAGGCTGCTGTGAAAGATTACACGAAAAGGCTGAGAAGAGTGGCGGGCTCGGACTAAACTCTAAACCAAACCCATGGCTATTGAGTGGATTCCAGTTCCTGGTGAGAGCTTTGTGCTCCACGGCACATTCAAATGGCTGTGATCTTTCGGCAGCAGATCACCAGGGCTTTCTTCTAAGGCACCTCTGGGTGGATTGAAATCGATAGCTTTTCTGTTAGTAGCCCAGCACTTAAGTATGATGTACCCCATAGAAGCGCGCCATAACTTTTGGAGACTATTATCACAACACATGTATCACAACGCAACATGGTGTCGGCGGGCACTAACCCAAGTATGGTTGTGAGGACGGCACAGGGCGGGGCAGTGTTTCCTTCTGTTGTCCACAGGGTCACAGTGAGTCAGAATGGACTCGATGGCACCTGACCACCACAATGATCGCAGGCGGGTAGGAGGGGGCTACATGCAGTCTGCAGGTGTGTCCTTGACCTCCCGCAAGAGAAGACCATCTTCAGCCCTGGCCGGTAGCTGAGCCAGTGTCAAACAGCACTTTTCGGCCAACCCTTTTTCTTCCTCCTCCTCCCTTGCTGCAGCCTCCCAGCTTTTGCAACTCCCTGAATAGCTTATGGGCTTTTGCCAGCGTTGGTGTGGAAAAGGCCAACTCTTTGCAGTTGTGCTCTGCACAGTCCCAGCCTCCCTTTGGCACCAGGCGAGGTGCTAATCACAGGCTACTCACCAAAAGCCCCCGACGGCCCCCGCCCCCGCCATCAAGCCACATTTGACTCCTAGTGACTTTGTCAGTCCGAGGAGAACTCCCCCCACCCCCCACAGCTTTCCTCGGGTATAATCTTTACTGAAGCCAAGGGCCACATCTTTCTCCTGCCCCCAGACTGTCGGCAAGGGGAATTTAGGTCTCCAAGCTGCCAGAAGTATTCCAGGACTGAGAGAAATAATCAATTGAGACAGTCCCCAAGCGCCCCTGGCTTTCTTTTCTTTCAAATGCTCCCTTTGTTGCTTAGAAGCAAATCTACCCCATCCCCGTTGGCACTGAGCAGCCCATTGTTTTCCCCAAAGAATCGACCTCAAGTCCAAAGCTAGGGCTACCTTACAGGCCTGGCAGCCTGGAGATTCCATCCCAGTGACAGTGTCATCTAACCAAAATAAATGCCTCGGGGTTCTAGAATGGGGTCCAGAATCAAGTGTCAAGGACAGACCCAGAAGGGGTCCAAAGGAGGTCATTGAAGGTATTGACCTGTCTCTTCTCCTGGGCTTGGCTACCTGTGGTGACCACTGCTCTGGGGTCCCCTGACATCTGAGTGATGGGCTTGAGTCCAATCCCAGCTATATTTGAGCTAAGTGTTGAGCTCTGTGGCTTTGGCCTCCAAGTGAAAAAGCATAAAATATTCTGCTGGAAAGATGGTAGAGCCAAACTTTTAGAAATAGATGGTCCTCGGGGGCACAGGAAGAGTGGTAGATCTGAGATGGGAAAGGGCCAGAGGAGGATTTCTTGCAAACAGGAAGGGCCTCCCTGTTACCCTGTCTGCAGTGGGCTGTGAATCTGCCCAACAGACTCTTGGCCTCAGCCTTGCCCAATCTAGCTTGCGATATCCTCGGTGATTTGGTATCACCTCGGCACGTCCCCTTTCCAGTCAACTGGAGAAAGGGAAAGGGAAGGAAGATCCCCAGCTTCATCTTCAGCCTGCTCGCTTATCTCTCCTAGACATCTGCTCAGTGATTTCCCATTGCTGGAGGATAAAGTGCAAACTTCTGAGGCTCATCACCACAAAGGAATCTTTCTAATATTTCTAAATCATATTCCCCTAACCTCTTGTTTATACAGATAATGAAATGAAGACCCTAAGAGGAGACTCAAGGTACAAGGTCACCCAGCCAGTCATTAGCCAGGTGAGGCCCCACGACCCAGTTCGCCTGACTCCGAAGTAAGTGCTCTTTCTACAACATGACCCTGCTTCCACCAGCATCATTTCCCATGGTTCCTGTTGTCTAGAGCTGCGTATAAATCACTCCAGACCTCAGTGGCTTAAAACAAGCACAGTTGTTTAAGTACATCCTGTGGTTGTTATGATCGGGACTGACGTGTGCCTGACCCACGCCATGGTATTTTCAATGGTTTCATATGCATCTGAAAGTTGCACCGTAAATAAGGAAGACCAAGAAAGAATGGATGTCTTTGAATTGTGATGCTGGCCAAGAATATTGAAAGCACCACGGACTGCCAGAAGAACAAAGAGATCTGTCTTGGAAGAAACGCCACCAGAATATTCCTTGGAAGCAAGGATGACAAGACTTCATCTGCGATCCTTGGGACACATGACCAGCAGAGCCCAGTCCCAGGAAAAGGACATCGTGCTCGGGAAAGTGGAGGGGCGGAGAAAAAGAGGAAGGCCCTCCGTGAGATGGGTTGACCCAGCGCAGCTGCGACCATGGGCTCCAGCATGGGAACACTTGTGAGGACGGTGCGGGACCGGGCAGCCGTTCCTTCTGTTGTCCATAGGGTTACCGTGTGTCGGAACCGACTCCCTAGCACTGGACAACAGCATGGTGTCTGGGGGTGTGGAATGTGGGCAGTTCAGGCTAAGGATCAATCACGTGGTTGTAGTTGGAGACTGACTGGAGCTGGAACAGAATAGGCTGAGGGAGCAGGCACGCGCTACCCAGACATCACTGTCTTCGAGTACCCTCAGGGACTCTTCATGTGATCTCTTCATGGGAGCTATCGAGGTCGTGATGCCTCACCGTCTGGTGGCCTCAAGACAGTCAAACTGTTTACCTGCTGGTTCAAGGCTTTATCTCTTGTGCAGCCACCACTCATCAGTCAGTGGCGGGCTGTGTGTTGCTGTGATACTGAACAGGTTTCAGTGGAGCTTCCAGACGCAAATGGAGTAGGAAGAAAGACCTGACAACCTACTTCTACAAATCAACCCAAGAAAACCCTATGGTCCAATCTGCAACCACTCATGGGGATGACACACAACCAAGCACCAGGGCGGTTCCGTGGCAGGATTCTTCCCTTTCATTGCAGACCCAGGTTTGATTCCCAGGCAATGCACCTGCAGTGCCACTGCCATCCATCTGCCAGTGGAGGTTTGTGTATTGCTATGATGCTGGACAGGTTTCAGCTGAGCGCTCATAAGACAGAGTAGGAAGAAAGACCTGGCCATCTACCTCCAAACTATCAGCGAATGAAAGTCGTATGGATCAGTGATCTGACCCTGTTTGTGTATGAGGCTGCCTTGAACCGGGGGCTGATTCAATAGCAGCTAGCAACATCAACAACAAACTGCAAGAGCAAGTATCCCAGCAAGCCCACCAGAAGTCGTAATAAATGATCAAGGGTTCATAAGGGAGGGGGGAGGGGGGAAGCAGGGGGAAAATGAGGAGCTGATGCCAGCGGCTTACGTGGAGAGCAAATGTTTTGAGAATGATGAGGGTAACAAATGTACAAATGTGCTTTATACAATTGACGGATGTATGGATTGTGATAAGAGTTGTATGCGCCCCCAATAAAATGATTTTTTTTAAAAAGAAGTTGTATCCCTTTTTGTGACCTACCTCAGAAGTCACACAACATCACCTCTGTCGCAGTCACAAGCCAGGCCAGCTTCAGTGGGGGAGGGAGATGGGCTCAGAATGTCAATATGCAGAGCACCAAGGTCACATCGAAGATGAGCATTTGGGACAGGAGGTGTGGTTACAGTCTTCTTAGGAAAATGCAATCTACCTGAGTCCGACCTTATTTCCCAAGATTCCATCAAGTAGGCCCCTTATTCAACAGCAGGATGAGGAGCCCTGGTAGTACAGTGGGTTACACACTGGGCTGCTGACCTCAAGGTCAGCATTTCAAAACCATCAGTTTCTCTGTGGAAGAAAGATGAGGCTTTCTAGTCCTGCAAGGAGTTACAGTCTCACAAACCCATAGATGCAGGTCTAACCTGTCTTATAGGGTGGTTATGAGTCAGATGACAGTGAGTTGGGTTCTTTGGTCAGCCAGAAGGACGTCTCCAGGCCTTCAGAGACTGTCTACTCTTGCTTTTAGAGTTTGGCTGTCACCAGGATCCCTTCTTCTCTACTCTACTGTCTTTAGTTTGTGTCTCACCATTTTCTTTTTTCTTTGAAAGTACACCCAGTCAAGGATACCCTAATTGAACCATTTCGCCACACACAATGTAGGGACGTGGCTTACATTGTTTGAGTTGGGCAACCATTCTCACCTTTTCTGAGTTGTTCCTCCCCCATTCACATAAACTCACTGCCTGCCCTCTAAGCTTCCCATCTAACCTTTCCAGTTGCCTTGCCAATTTCATTGCACATAGATAAAGGACTCAACACTGAAAGAAGTTCCTTGACTTTTTGTTTTGGTTTTGGGTTTTTTTAGTGCTGTCACAAACAGAAATACATAATGGGTGGCTCTAAATACAGAGCAACACCTTAGTTGAGGCTAGAAGTCTACGTTCAGAGCACTGGCTTTCTCTCTCTGTTGACTCTCGGGGAAAGTCCTTGTCTCTTTTCAGCTTTTGTTCTTCTGTTCCTGGCACCTGCCTTCCCCCATCTTACTCTCCTTTTCTGCGTCTAATTGGCTTGGTTTACCTCTCAGAGATGATTGGCTTAAGATATTGACTTTTATACTAATATGGCCTCATTAACATAATCAAGAAAACCCTTCTCCCCAGTGAGGACTGGCAGCACCTATTTGGAGGGACACAATTCAATTCATAATTTAAAAAAAAACCCAAAGCCAAACTCACTGTCATTGAGTTGATGCTGATTCATAGGGTAGAACTGCCCCTGTGGGTTTCTGAGATGGTAACTCTTAATGGGAGTAGAAAGCTTCCTCTGTCTTTTAAGGAGTGGCTGGTGGTTTTGAAGTGCTGACCTTGTGGTTCTCGGCTCAATGTGTAACCCCTATCCCACCAGCACTCCTCTCATAATCCATAACTCACAAATTTAAACAAACAAACAAGTCCATTGCTGTTGAGCTTGACTCACAACAATTCTTTTTTTTTCCATAGCAACTCTTTATAGGGTTTCTGAGGCTGTAAATCGTTATAGGAGCAGACTGGAGGGTTTGAACCACTGACCATGAGGTTAGCTGCCTAGGGCTCAAACCACAACAACCACAAAACACCATAATACCTTCTTTACTAATGAAAAGTAAAGAGCTCTGTGTTAGACAGGGTTCTCTAGAGAGATAAAACCAAATTCCTGATAATATAATATATTTATTTATAAAGATAATTAGATATATAACGAGAAATGAACTGTTAAATCATATACAGATAAATA